>NC_091979.1:94152497-94457402 GCF_044704955.1 Pristiophorus japonicus
ATCCTTGGGGGTAGTGTGCTGACATGGATTGAGAACTGGTTGTCAGACAGGAAGCAAAGAGTAGGAGTAAATGGGTACTTTTCAGAATGGCAGGCAGTGATTAGTGGGGTACCGCAAGATTCTGTGCTGGGGCCCCAGCTGTTTACATTGTACATTAATGATTTAGACGAGGGGATTAAATGTAGTATCTCCAAATTTTCAGATGACACTAAGTTGGGTGGCAGCGTGAGCTGCGAGGAGGATGCTATGAGGCTGCAGAGCGACTTGGATAGGTTAGGTGAGTGGGCAAATGCATGGCAGATGAAGTATAATGTGGATAAATGTGAGGTTATCCACTTTGGTGGTAAAAACAGAGAGACAGACTATTATCTGAATGGTGACAGATTAGGAAAAGGGGAGGTGCAAAGAGACCTGGGTGTCATTGTACATCAGTCATTGAAGGTTGGCATGCAGGTACAGCAGGCGGTTAAGAAAGCAAATGGCATGTTGGCCTTCATAGCGAGGTGATTTGAGTACAGGGGCAGGGAGGTATTGCTACAGTTGTACAGGGCCTTGGTGAGGCCACACCTGGAGTATTGTGTACAGTTTTGGTCTCCTAACCTGAGGAAGGACATTCTTGCTATTGAGGGAGTGCAGCGAAGGTTCACCAGACTGATTCCCGGGATGGTGGGACTGACCTATCAATAAAGACTGGATCAACTGGGCTTGTATTCACTGGAGTTCAGAAGAATGAGGGGACCTCATAGAAATGTTTAAAATTCTGATGGGTTTAGACAGGTTAGATGCAGGAAGAATGTTCCCAATGTTGGGGAAGTCCAGAACCAGGGATCACAGTCTAAGGATAAGGGGTAAGCCATTTAGGACCGAGATGAGGAGAAACTTCTTCACCCAGAGAGTAGTGAACCTGTGGAATTCTCTATCACAGAAAGTTGTTGAGGCCAATTCAAAAAGGAGTTAGATGAAGTTCTTACTACTAGGGGGATCAAGGGGTATGGCGAGAAAGCAGGAATGGGGTACTGAAGTTGCATGTTCAGCCATGAACTCATTGAATGGCGGTGCAGGCTAGAAGGGCCGAATGGCCTACTCCTGCACCTATTTTCTATGTTTCTATCCTTCCCAAAGTGCGGTGCCCAGAATTGGACACAATACTCCAGTTGCGGCCGAACTGGTGTTTTTTACAGGTTCATAATTTCCATGTTTTTGTACTCTATACCTCTATTCATGAAGCCCAGGATCCCGTAAGCTTTTTTAACTGCTTTCTCAACCTGCCCTGCCATCTTCAACGATTTGTGTACGTATACCTCTAGGTCTTTCTGTTCATGCACTCCCTTTCGGATGGTACCCTTTAGTTTGTATTTCATCTGCTCATTCTTTCTACCAAAATGTATCACTTAGCATTTTTCAGCATTAAATTCCATCTGCCACGTTCCACCAACCTGTCTATGTTCTCTTGAAGTCAATCACTATCCTCCTCACTGTTCACTATACTTCCAAGCTTTGAATCATCTGCAAATTTTCAAATTGTGCCCTGTACATCCACATCCAGTCCAAATCATTAATATATATCAAAGCATTGGTCCAAGTACCAACCACTATATACCTTCATCCAGTCTGAAAAACAACAGTTCACCACTACTCTCTGTTTCTTGTCACTTAGCCAATTTCTTATCCATTCTGCCACCTGTCCCTTTTATTCCATGGGCTTCAACTTTGCTAGCCAGCTTATTATGTGGCACTTTGTCGAACGCCTTTTCAAAATGCATGTACAGCACGTCAACCTCATCAACCATCGGTTATCTCATCAAAAAACTCAATGAAGTTGGTTAAACACCATTTGCCTTTAACAAATCCGTACTGGCTTTGCTTAATAAATCCATACTTGTCCAAGTAACTGTTAATTTTGTCCCTGATTATTGTTTCTAGAAACTTCCCCAATACCGATGGTAAACTGACCAGCCTACAGTTGCTGGATTTATCTTTACACCCTTTTTTGAACAAAGGTGTAACATTTGCAATTCTCCAGTCTTCTGGCACCACCCCCGTTTCTCAGGAGCATTGGAAGATTATTCCGCCAGCATCCGAGGACGCATCCCATCGGTCCTGGTGGCTTATCTCATGGTGTTTTGAGAAACAAATGAACCGGATATAAAAGGGGTCGGAGGGTCTAGTAAGGAGGAGGAACTGAGGGAAATCCTTATTAGTCGGGAAATTGTGTTGGGGAAATTGATGGGATTGAAGGCCGATAAATCCCCAGGGCCTGATGGACTGCATCCCAGAGTACTTAAGGAGGTGGCCTTGGAAATAGTGGATGCATTGACAGTCATTTTCCAACATTCCATTGACTCTGGATCAGTTCCTATCGAGTGGAGGGTAGCCAATGTAACCCCACTTTTTAAAAAAGGAGGGAGAGAAAACAGGGAATTATAGACCGGTCAGCCTGACATCGGTAGTGGGTAAAATGATGGAATCAATTATTAAGGATGTCATAGCAGTGCATTTGGAAAGAGGTAATATGATAGGTCCAAGTCAGCATGGATTTGTGAAAGAGAAATCATGCTTGACAAATCTTCTGGAATTTTTTGAGGATGTTTCCAGTCGAGTGGACAAGGGAGAACCAGTTGATGTGGTATATTTGGACTTTCAGAAGGCTTTTGACAAGGTCCCACACAAGAGATTAATGTGCAAAGTTAAAGCACATGGGATTGGGGGTAGTGTGCTGACATGGATTGAGAACTGGTTGTCAGACAGGAAGCAAAGAGTAGGAGTAAATGGGGACTTTTCAGAATGGCAGGCAGTGACTAGTGGGGTACCGCAAGGTTCTGTGCTGGGGCCCCAGCTGTTTACACTGTACATTAATGATTTAGACAAGGGGATTAAATGTAGTATCTCCAAATTTGCGGATGACACTAAGTTGGGTGGCAGTGTGAGCTGCGAGGAGGATGCTATGAGGCTGCAGAGCGACTTGGATAGGTTAGGTGAGTGGGCAAATGCATGGCAGATGAAGTATAATGTGGATAAATGTGAGGTTATCCACTTTGGTGGTAAAAACAGAGAGACAGACTATTATCTGAATGGTGACAGATTAGGAAATGGGGAGGTGCAAAGAGACCTGGGTGTCATGGTACATCAGTCATTGAAGGTTGGCATGCAGGTACAGCAGGCGGTTAAGAAAGCAAATGGCATGTTGTCCTTCATAGCGAGGGGATTTGAGTACAGGGGCAGGGAGGTGTTGCTACAATTGTACAGGGCCTTGGTGAGGCCACACCTGGAGTATTGTGTACAGTTTTGGTCTCCTAACCTGAGGAAGGACATTCTTGCTATTGAAGGAGTGCAGCGAAGGTTCACCAGACTGATTCCCGGGATGGCGAGACTGACCTATCAAGAAAGACTGGATCAACTGGGCTTATATTCACTGGAGTTCAGAAGAATGAGAGGGGACCTCATAGAAACGTTTAAAATTCTGACGGGGTTAGACAGGTTAGATGCAGGAAGAATGTTCGCAATGTTGGGGAAGTCCAGAACCAGGGGACACAGTCTAAGGATAAGGGGGAAGCCATTTAGGACCGAGATGAGGAGGAATTTCTTCACCCAGAGAGTGGTGAACCTGTGGAATTCTCTACCACAGAAAGTTGTTGAGGCCAATTCACTAAATATATTCAAAAAGGAGTTAGATGAAGTCCTTACTACTAGGGGAATCAAGGGGTATGGTGAGAAAGCAGGAATGGGGTACGGAAGTTGCATGTTCAGCCATGAACTCATTGAATGGTGGTGCAGGCTCGAAGGGCCGAATGGCCTACTCCTGCACCTATTTTCTATGTTTCTAACCACATGTGCGAAACAAACGGACCATGTACCTGGTGTTACAGAGAGCCATTGATTAAAGTAGCTCTGGGAGGGCGTGTTGTTGTGTACTGAAGCGGAAAGATGGTTGTGTGGCATCGGGAGCGGTGACGTGCCGAGCTGAAACAGGAGGCTGGTGCACCCCAGGATCCCCCACTGGACTTGGTCCTCCCGCCGAAGACAGTTTTGCTGTGCAGCACCTCCGCATATTTCCCTGACGGAAAAGTTCTCAACTTCACAGCCGAATGGCTCGGTTCGTGCGGTGGATGTTGCTGTGGTCCTGCTACATTGAAGCCTCCTCCGAGGAAGTAGACGGAACCGTCTCAAACCTGGACAAAAGCGAGTTGTCCAAGTTGTTGGGTGAGTGGAGCCGGCCGACCGGCCTGCGGAAACCTTCCCGTGTTCAGGCGGGTTGGGGACGGACAGGAGAGGCAGCAGATTCACGGCTCTGTGCTGAGGTGAAAATGGGAGGACGGCGCGGCTCACCTTCTTCCCGGGGCTTGTCGAATTTTAAGAGTGAACTTTAGTTGTAACTACTTGCAAAATGCGAGACATTTACATAAAGTAATTGAGATCAATGATAAAGGGAGGCTTCCCCCACCTATTGGCAAACAAACATCAAACGTCTAAACTTGGCTGCTATGTCAGTTTGTTTTGAACATGCCCTTTAGTTGGACGTGGGAGCGCAGTTTGGTCCCCGTCGCCGCAGATTCGTTTGTTGTTAAGTTTTTGTTACTTTTAAATTTCTAAATGCCAGTTCCTGGGAGTAAAAATAAATTTGAGTCGAATATTTGTGCGGGGAAGTATTTAATCGATACTAGTTCCTCGTGCATGTGCTTTTTAAAATATTTTCTGATAATTTTGTGGTTGTCGCTTTATGGGCAATTCGGCGGGGACTTAAGTTCAGTCAATAAAATACATCATTCAGGAATTCACTTGCATTTTTGTTCATTTTGTTTGTGAAGTTTTCCTTGTGTGGTATAATGGAGTGAAAATATTTGTTCTGACTCTCTATAAAATTTAGAATGTTATTTTATTTTTGCAGATTAAATGGATATTAGAAGCGTCATAGGTTTCTGATAATTTTCAACCAAAATAGGCACTGTAGTTTTACAATTTATAGATTTGGAAATGTCTGCATTCTAAAACGTTTCCTTTATTTATATTTGCTGTATGAACACTGCATTTCAGAAATATACATTGTCAGATTGAGATTCAAATGTTTATTTTTTTATATTTTCTTTCCTGCAACAAAAAAAGCCTTTTGATTCATGTCTACACACAACAGAGATGGGGGCAGTAATCTGAGACGAGATTTTTTAGCTAACTTTTTTTAGTTTTTTTAGAAATTATTGAATAAAGTAAAATTGATAGGTATTTAGCATATCTTATTTGATAATGTATAAACATAAGGAAGGGGAAAAGTCAGTAGTTGAGTAAATAGCTAAATATTTTGTGCGGGTGAAAGCCGAAGAGTTATCAATTGTTGGTGATAATGGAAAAATAGGAGACCTAAGTCGGAAATGACAGCAGTAACCCGCAGTACTGAAAATGGTTGATAGATTCAAGGCTTTGAATAATGTTGTGGGGAGGGAACAGCTAATATTAGGACAAGGTGGATGAATAAGAGACAGGACGTCTTAAAGTGCAGATTTAGTGTGGTTGTCATGTACACTAGTTTTAAATTTTTAATGTTTGGAAAGAACTCATTGCAAATTTCATGCAAAGAGTGGCACGACCAGTGTCATCTAACTCAGTACTGCCCACTTGCATCATTTTTAGGGAAAATGTGCGATTAAATGGGCGTTATACTTCATCTCAGCAGTTAAATGAGCGGTAAGTGGGCGGTAGCGAGGCGAAACTGATGGAAAGTCTAAACAGCAAATGCTGGTCTCAAATATTCCTGCCACATCTTCTTCTTAGGCAGTCCCCCGCAGTCAAGGATGACTTGCTTCCACACTAATATGAGTTCTCAGGTGACTGTTGAGACCAATGCGGGATCTACAGTCTCTGTCGCAGGTGGTGGTTAAAGGGACTGGTGGGTGCTTGATTTGTCTCCTTGCACTGTTTGTACTTGGCTTCCGTGTGCTCCCGACGAAGAGACTCAAAGTGTTCAGTGCCTTCTCGGATGCTTCTCCTCTACGTTGAGCAGTCTTGGGCCAGGGATTCCCAAGTGTCGGTGGGGACGTTGCACATTTTCAAGGAGGATTTGAGGGTGTCCTTGAAGCGTTTTATCTGCCCTCCTGGGACTCGCTTACTGTGTCAGAGCTCGGAGTAGAGCACTTATTTCGGGAGACTAGTGTTAGGCATGCACACAATGTGGCCCGTCCATCAGAGCTGGTCGAACTTGGGCAATGCTTCGATGCTGGGGATGTTGGCCTGAGCGAGAACAGACGTTGGTGCGTCTATCCTGCCAATGCATTTGCAGGATTTTGCAGAGGCAGCGTTGGTGATACTTTTCCAATGCTTTGAGGTGCCTACTGTACATAGTCCATGTCTCTGAGGCATATAGGAGGGCAGGTATCACTACTGCTCTGTAGACCATGAGCTTGATGCCGGGTTTGGGATCCTGGTCTTTGAGCACTCTCTTTCTTAAGCGACCAATGAACAGATGGTGGGTGCAGATTACCGCAATCATGACCTAAAGAACAGATGTTGGGTGGAAAAAGTGCAGAAGATCCAGCAACTAGCCGACAACCATGACGTGCAGTCAAGACCACTTACAGCCCAAGCACCAGGGCTAAGAACGGAGAGGTGCCCATCAAAGACAGAGAGGCAGTCAGTACCCGTTGGAAGGAGCACTTCGAAGATCTCCTTAACCAAGACTCTGTCTTTGACGTGAGTGTCCTTGACTCCATCCCACAGCATGCTACCCACCACCACCGACACAACTCCAGCCCGGCATGAGGTTAAAAAGGCCATCTATCAACTGAAGAACAAACAAGGCCTCAGGAGCAGATAGAATCACCACCGAAGTACTAAAGCATAGCAGAGAAGTACTCTTGCCACAAATCCATGACCTCTTTCTTATCTGGAAGGAGGGGAGCATGCCAGGGGATTTCAGAGATGCCGTAATCGTGACCATCTTCAAGAAAGGTGACCAGTCCGATGTGCCGTAATTATAGAGGAGGTTTCCCACTGTCTGCAACAAGGAAAGTCATCGCAAGAATTCTCCTCAACCATCTTCTGCCAGTGGCTGAAGAGCTCCTCACAGGAGTTGCAATGCGGATTCCGCCCACCAAGGGGCACAATGGACATGACCTTCAACTCCAAGAAAAATGTTGGGAACAACATCGACCTCTGTACATGGCCGCCTTTGACCTCACAAACGCCTTCAACTCTGTCAACCATGAGGGATTATGGTGTATCTTTTTCACATTCGGCTGCCCTCAAATTTGTCACCATCCTCTGCCTGTTTCACGATCCTGCCATATAACTAAATCATTGTAGCAATGTGGCTTGAGAGTTAAAGATATCAAATGCTCCAGCTATCACGGATATAAAGTGCCCCAGCTATAACGGACCATTTCATTATCTGAGTTATTTTTTTTTTATTCTTGGGCTGTGAGCATCTCTGGCAAGGCCAACAGTTACTGCCCATCCCTAGCTGTCCTGGGTAGTGGGCCACCTTCTTAAAGCACTGCAGCTTGAGTGGTGAAGGTGCTCTCACAATGCTGTTGGGTAGGACATTACAGAATTTGGGTAATTAGCTGACTATTGCAGGTGCTGTCATGCGTAGCAGAAACTAGCAAGACAAATAGAATATTAAACATGTGCGCATCAGCAGAGAATATTAATCCAAGGAAGCAATGCTTTATCATCTGCAAAATGTTGTTGAGATTGTTTTGTATAGATTTGATCATTGAATTTGAAAAAGACATCAAACATTTTCAAAGAGCTGAATCGAAAAAAAGGAGAAAACTAAGGGTGCAGTTAAACTGCCACTCTTTTTTTTTTTATTGTTACAAAGCAGTTTCCACTTTGCAAAAGTGACAATATAGCTCCAAAGTCAGACTGCTTTCTGACCGATAATGCAGAGGCCATTTCACACCATTTTAGCTTGACACCATTGGAGTACAACCCCAGTACAGTTTGTCAAACCTGGTTTAAAAAGTTGGATTTCATGGGCACTTTGTAAATTAAAGCACATTCTACTCTTCCAAAACACTAAAAATTTACTGGCCGAAGAGCAGAGCGCTGTATTTTGTGTGTAAACACAATTGCGCAGAGTTCATCCCTGTCATTGGAATCCAAGTCTGAGTGCACAGCATAACCTGGTTGCTGTTAACTGGGAATCCTGTGCCGCACCTACTTGTCAGAAACTGGTAATGCACTTTTAAGAACTACATTGCCCTTGAATAAATGTTTCATTTCTTTTCCCCATGCTGTATGTCCTTGAGAGTCTCAGTGTAAGATTAAAAATGTACTATAAACTGCATACTGTGACTTTCATAAATCACAATTTTAATCTTCAGCTGCATGTGGGAGATAAAATTCTGTCTTAAATAAATAAAATACAATTTGTGACACATAATAGTGATATTCTTTCAGTCATATGCATGCATGTTTCGAATCCAGCTTCTGTACATAAAGAACATAATAGCTATGTGAAAATCTGATGATTTACTTATTTTAAATTTGGATAGCCAGATATTATACAGTGGAATGTCTCCAGTCTTGGTTGTGCCAGCAAGAAAAGAAACCAAGTAAAGACCAGGGCTTAGCCCCTGCTACTGTGCTGATAATGCCCTTTCGCGTCCCACAAACCTGCGGGAGAGGAACAACCAAGTATATGTGTCCAGCAGGCATGTCATTGAGAGAACCATTGGGGTGCTGAAGAGTCACTTCTTCAGGTGTGTGGAAATGTAGAAGTGTGTACTTCAATACACCCCAGAGAGAGTGTAGCTTGGACTGTCTTAGTGTGCTGTGCCCTGCATAACTTTGCCATTATTGAAGGTCAGGACCTTGACATACCGAGAGAAGCCACAGGCAGAAAATCTGGTGCTGTGGGAGCCGGTGTAAAGTTAAGTGGCATGTCTGCAGGAGGCATGACTTTGAAAGGGCAGGGCTTGTGGCACAGGCTTTTATTCCAATGAGCACGCCACCCACAGTGATCGCAACCAGAAGACAACTCTGACACACCGCTCTTCAAATTCAAATAAAGTTTATAAAAAAATAAATGATTCACATGCAAACTGTTACTGACATATAAAAGTTGGATTAAAAAGTTAAACTTCTGTTAGAACTTTACCAAAAAATTAACTTACTCTAAGAAACATATTTAAATAACCACGTGTTTAATTTAAATATAAAACTCAAGAAATTTGAAAAAAAACTATAAAAACATAATCAAACATTCTAACAGCTGTAAACAACAACTTGTATTTATATATCACCTTTAACGTAGTGAAATAGAAACATAGAAAATAGGTGCAGGAGCAGGCCATTCAGCCCTTCTAGCCCAAGGCACCTCACAGGAGTATTATGCGATCAAAATTTGCCATTGAACTGCATAAGTAGAAATTAGTGCAGGTGACCAAAAACTTGGTCAAAGAGGTGTGTTTTAAGGAGTGCCTTGAAACATAGAAACATAGAAAATAGGTGCAGGATTAGGCCATTCGGCCATTCTAGCCTGCACCGCCATTCAATGAGTTCATGGCTGAACATTCAACTTCAGTACCCCATTCCTGCTTTCTCGCCATACTCCTTGATCCCCCTAGTAGTAAGGACCTCATCTAACTCCTTTTTGAATATATTTAGTGAATTGGCCTCAACAAAGAGGAAAGAGAGGTAGAGAAGCGGAAAGGTTTAGCCAGGGAGCGGTTACAATCAGGGATGCTCAGGAGTGCAGAATCTCTGGGCTGGAGGAGATTACAGAGATAGGGACCTGAGTTCAACAAATATAAACCCTTTAATTTGTGGGCAAATTGTGACCCTGAGCTGCCTGATGCAGCCTGGTGTATGCAGTTGTAAGGCCTGAGAGATGGAAGCACCAGCCATTTGGATAAGACACACGAGCTGTTCTCCCAATGTAGTCTTGAACTACTCCCGCATCCAGCATTCTGCTGATAGGTGGAATGATAGCAGCCGTGAGATCCCGCGAGGCCTCAGCAATTGCATGAAAGCCATGGCTCATCACGTCCTTAAGTCTGTCACCAAAAGCCTGAAGAGCTGAAGTCTGAGCCTCCATCAAGGTGATGGCCCTGATGGTTACATTATTTTCCCCTGACCGGGGACCTGCCAGTTATCCCAATACAGCAGTCAACTGCTGGATTGGTGCTTTCAGCTACAGCATTGCTTGTTTGATGCTGTTGTTGAGCAGTACTGCAGACTCTGAGGCCAGACCAGACATTTTGAATTTTATAAGCCTGCACCAGAGTAACTTGTGGCCCCGTTGGTTCTATTCCAATTACATTTTGGCCATTATGCGATTTATGCCTCTTTTTAATTTCGGGCATATTCAAATTAGATTGTGAGGATACTTGGGTGTAACTTGACAGCAGCAAAATGAGCGCCATGTCTATCGCAGTTTTGGGTCTAACTTCCGAGTTGCACCCATGGAGGAAACTCCAGGTCCAGGTGATTTCTCCTAATGGCTGAGCCTGGAGAAGGTAACTTGTTCATTCTGAACCAGGAGGTATGTACCTTGCACAGGCCTAGAAATAGGGGAAGAAAGCAAAACCATAAAATTTATTTTTCTACATGCGTTCAAATAAATATTCTGAACCAAAAATGCAGTGGTTTGATTGGGCATGTCGCTTCTACATTGGGGGTGGTTCCAGGGGAGAAAGAGAAAAAACACTTTTATATAGAAACATATTCCACTCTGTTCCCTAATTTCTGATGAAGTGTGACGCAAATCACTGAAGTGTTAGACTGCTGGCACACATGAAGAAGATTTGTTTTCAATCTTCTACACATGGAGCCGAAAAAGAACCTGTGATGTTTTGGCACAGTAGTCACTTTTATTTCTTTCTCTTATTAGAGTTACTAGAGGTTGGCTTTCACATTATTAAATAAATAAAATGTGTTTTACTTTTGATGGAGTTTTCCTCCACTTTTGATGGAGTTTTTTTGCACATTTCAAATGATTCTGGTATAAATATATACTCTTATATTAAAATAATATCCATTTGCCAAGAAACCTGTTTTTGATTTAAACATATCTTGGAATGGTCATTGCAAATTTTAGAAGTTTAGGTAGATTTTCCATGACGTTTCTTTGATAGACTTTTTAAAATCTTGCTAAACCACTGTTGCAATATTATTGAGTTTGGACCATGGCCATTGGATCTGAGGAACAGCGAATCTGATTCCTATGTGTGACTGACAGAATAAACTGCCACAATTACTCATGACAAATTTCCTGTTACTTTTTTTAATAAACAGAAATAAAAGTGTGTGCTTCTATTGGAACACATAATAAAGCATTAAAGTGATCACCTCTTGACAGCTGCCAATGGTTGCTCCATGTTATGCCACACATATTGTAACAATAAAAGTCTTGTACCAGATTCAGTTTAAATTAAATTAAATTAAATTGTTGCTGGCTTGTGTCAGTAGCACTCTGCTTTATCCCTTACCCTCTTGTCACTGATTTGGAACATTGGCTGCATATATGTTGTTCACTAGGACCACATTGGTCTATGGCCTTGGACAATGTGGACCATTTTCTATAACTCGGGAGCCTACTGTCAGCAAGAGCAGGCATTGACGACGAGGTCCAACACCGCCTTCAGTGCGCCAATGCAGCCTTCGGTCGCCTGAGGAGGAGAGCGAAGACCAGGGCCTCAAATCTGGCACCAAGCTTATGGTCTACAGGGCAGTAATGATACCCGCCCTCCTATATGGCTCAGAGACGTGGACTATATACAGCAGACACCTCAAAATGCTGGAGAAGTCCAGTGCTGCCTCCACAAGATCCTGCAAATCCATTGGCAGGATAGATGCACCAATGTCTGTGTTCTCGCTCAGGCCAACATCCCCAGCATCGAAGCATTGACCCACTCGATCAGCTCCGTTGGGCGGGCCACGTCGTCTGCATGCCCAACACGAAACTCCGAAAGCAAGCGCTCTATGCGGAGCTTCGACACGGCAAGCGAGTCCCAGGTGGGCAAAGGGAACTCTTCAAGGACACCCTTGAAGCCTCCTTGATAAAGTGCAACATCCCCACTGACTCCTGAGAATCCCTGACCCACGACTGTCCAAAATGGAAGAAGAGCATCCAGGAGGGTGCTAATCACCTCGAGTCCCATCGCCGAGAACAAGCAGAAACCAGTGTAGACAGCGGAAGGAACGTGCGTCAACCCAGGCTCCCCACCCACCCTTTCCTTCAAACACTGTCTGCCCCACCTGTGATAGAGACTGTAGGTCCCGCATTGGACTCTTCACCGGAGAACTCACTTTTAGAGTGAAAGCAAGTCATCCTTGACTCCGAGGGACTGCCTATGATGATAATGATTGGTCTAGCTAAGGCCTGGTATTTTTGGACTGTTCAGACGGAAGCAGGCTTAATAGTCAAATGACTAGAAAAGTGAAAAATATGATTTCAGACTAGCCCTGGTTGCAGTTCTTACTGATGAAAAATTTGAGGCCCCTCTGCCTCTTCGTTAGCAAAGATATTGGAATCATTCTTGATTAATTTTCTCTCTTTGTTGCATCCATCCATTCAGTACCCTGTGATAGGTAGCATTGAATAAAGGTATTGTGGCATCAAGCATGTGTTTTGTTTAATCGATTTGGAAATGTAAAGTTTCCAATGTGATTTCTGTTTTTCTCACGCTTGAAAGTAAGCCTTTAATTGCTTTGGCAGTGTATACATTAGTCTTAATATATTAATAACTCTTATTTACAAACTTTATTATGCAACCGCTAAACTACTTTTTTTCTCCCCCTGTAGGTAAAGACATATTTATTCTGCAAAGTGAGCATCTTAGCACATGTATAAATGTGGAAAACCAAGAGCTTACCCTTGAAGACTGCAGTCAGCCATCAAGTAGTATGCTGTGGAAATGGGTATCAAAGCATCGGCTTTTCCATATAAACAGCAGTATGTGCCTTGGACTTAATATTAGTGGTCAACAACAGCCATTAAAGCTATTTAACTGTGATTCAACAATGGGAATACTGTGGTGGCATTGCAGCGGGAAGGTGTTAACTGGTGCCTCACAGTATAAAATGGCTGTTGGACAAGGACAACGTATTGTCGCGGAAAGGACTGTGTATGACAGATGGAAGAGATATATGACCCAGGATGGAGGTCCATGTGAGCATCCCTATGAAGGTAGGATAGTGTTGAACTATTACAGGCAAGTGCTGCAAAAGTTATACTTGTTAAGCTCCATGTTTTATTTTCAAGTTTTACAATTTTTACGAACTTTTTTGAATCCAGTTTCCTCCTAAACAAGTTAGAAAATGTTGGTTTCTCGGGCATGGCAAATTCTGTCATTCCTTTCACCGTTGGAGCTAATTAAAAAAAATTTGCAAAATGATTCCCGTGGCTTTGCACATGGGGGAGTCAAGATCGAGCAATATTCAGGGTTGTTTTAGGTTCAGAAATGCCCTACGCTTGCGATTTATTAGCTCTTGAATCTCCTGGTGATTCTCATCAAACCAGTCCTGGTGTTTCTTGTTGGAGTGTCCGAGCATCTCATCGCAGGCACTGATTATGGTGGCCTGGAGGGCAGACCCAAGCACACTGGACATTCTGCATCTAGGGGTCATCAAGGGTTGCCAGGTTAGCAGTGAGGCACTGGCTGTATAGGGCTCTCTTAGCTGGGTCTTTGAGTGCCCCGGCGTTGATTTTCCAGTGAGGCAGCGCAGCCTTCGGCTGCCTGAGGAAGAGAGTGTTCGAAGATCAAGCCCTCAAATCTAGCACCAAGCCCATGGTCAACAGGGCTGCAGTGATACCCGCCCTCCTGTAGTGTACTGACATGGATTGAGAACTGGTTGTCAGACAGGAAGCAAAGAGTAGGAGTAAATGGGTACTTTTCAGAATGGCAGGCAGTGACTAGTGGGGTACCGCAAGGTTCTGTGCTGGGGCCCCAGCTGTTTACACTGTACATTAATGATTTAGATGAGGGGATTAAATGTAGTATCTCCAAATTTGCGGATGACACTAAGTTGGGTGGCAGTGTGAGCTGCGAGGAGGATGCTGTGAGGCTGCAGAGCGACTTGGATAGGTTAGGTGAGTGGGCAAATGCATGGCAGATGAAGTATAATGTGGATAAATGTGAGGTTATCCACTTTGGTGGTAAAAACAGAGAGACAGACTATTATCTGAATGGTGACAGATTAGGAAAAGGGGAGGTGCAAAGAGACCTGGGTGTCATGGTACATCAGTCATTGAAGGTTGGCATGCAGGTGCAGCAGGCGGTTAAGAAAGCAAATGGCATGTTGGCCTTCATAGCAAGGGGATTTGAGTACAGGGGCAGGGAGGTGTTGCTACAGTTGTACAGGGCATTGGTGAGGCCACACCTGGAGTATTGTGTACAGTTTTGGTCTCCTAACCTGAGGAAGGACATTCTTGCTATTGAGGGAGTGCAGCGAAGGTTCACCAGACTGATTCCCGGGATGGCGGGACTGACCTATCAAGAAAGACTGGATCAACTGGGCTTGTATTCACTGGAGTTCAGAAGAATGAGAGGGGACCTCATAGAAACATATAAAATTCTGACGGGGTTAGACAGGTTAGATGCAGGAAGAATGTTCCCAATGTTGGGGAAGTCCAGAACCAGGGGTCACAGTCTAAGGATAAGGGGTAAGCCATTTAGGACCGAGATGCGGAGGAACTTCTTCACCCAGAGAGTGGTGAACCTGTGGAATTCTCTACCACAGAAAGTTGTTGAGGCCAATTCACTAAATATATTCAAAAAGGAGTTAGATGAGGTCCTTACTGCTAGGGGGATCAAGGGGTATGGCGAGAAAGCAGGAATGGGGTACTGAAGTTGAATGTTCAGCCATGAACTCATTGAATGGCGGTGCAGGCTAGAAGGGCCGAATGGCCTACTCCTGCACCTATTTTCTATGTTTCTATGTTTCTATGTATGGCTCAGAGACGTGGACCACATACAACAGACACCTCAAATCGCTGGAGAAGTACCACCAACGATGTCTCCAAGATCCTGCAAATCCCCTGGGAGGACAGATGCACCAATGTTAGTGTCCTCGATCAGGCCAACATCCATAGTATCAAAGCACTGACTACACTCGACCAGCTCCATTGGGCAGGCCACATTGTTCGCATGCCTGACACAAGAATCCCAAAGCAAGCGCTCGACACGGAACTCGTACACGGCAAGCGAGCCCTAGGTGGGCAGAAGAAACATTTCAAGGACACTCTCAAAGCCTCCTTGATAAAATGCAACATTCCCAACGACACCAGGGAGTCCTTGGCCAAGGACCGCCCTAAGTGGGGGAAGAGCATCAGGCAGGGTGCTGAGCACCTTGAGCCTTGTCGCTAAGAGCATGCAGAAAGCAAGTGCAGGCAGCGGAAGGAGCTTGCGGCAAACCAGACTCCCCACCCACCCGTTCCTTCAACGATTCTGTCCCACCTGTGACAGAGACTGTAATTCCCGAATTGGACTGTTCAGTCACCTGAGAACTCACTTTTAGGGCCCAAGTTTCCACATGATTTGCGCCTGATTTTTAGGAGCAACTGGTGGAGAACGGACTATCTTAGAAATCGCAATTCTCCACATTTTCTTTTCTGCAGTTCTAGTCAGGTAGAACAGTTCTACTTTGGAACAGAATTTTTTCTTCAAAAGGGGGCGTGTCCGGCCACTGACGCCTGATTTGAAAGTTTCCACAGTGAAAACGTACTTCAAACTAAAGTAGAATGGAGCAAGTGAAGATTTTTGTAGAACTGAAAAAACCTGTTCTACACATTAAAAAATCAGGCGCAGGTTACAAATCAGGCGTCCAGAACGAGGTGGGGGGGGGGAAGGGAACTCATTAAATTCTACAATCAATCCTTATTTATACTTATACAAATATTATACAAATAAATCCAACCTGAATAAACATTTATACGCAAAGAAAAGATTAAATAAACCATCTTCCTACCTGTGTGAAAGTGCTTCAGCCAGGGAGAATGGTGCAGCAAGCCTCACAAAACGAGGCAGCCAACCGAACGCGGGGGGGCGGAGGAGGGAGCCGGCGAAGGTGGGGGGAGGGGTGGGGGGAGGGAAGGAAAGGGAGCCGACGAACGCGCGGGGTGGTGGGGGGGGGGCGGGGGAAAGGGAGCCGACGAACGCGGGAGGTGGGGGGGGAGAGGGAAGGGAGCCGACGAACGCGGGGGGAGGGAAGGAAAGGGAGCCGACGAACGCGGGGGGTAGGGAAGGGAAGGGAGCCGACGAACGCGGGAGGTGGGGGGGGAGAGGGAAGGGAGCCGACGAACGCGGGGGGAGGGAAGGAAAGGGAGCCGACGAACGCGGGGGGTAGGGAAGGGAAGGGAGCCGACGAACGCGCGGGGTGGTGGGGGGGGGGGCGGGGGAAAGGGAGCCGACGAACGCGGGAGGTGGGGGGGGAGAGGGAAGGGAGCCGACGAACGCAGGAGGGAGGGAGCCTACCGAACGCGGGGGGGGGGGGGAGGAGGAGGAGGAGGAGGGGAGGGAAGGGAAGGAAGGGAGCCTACCGAACGGGGGGGGGGGGGGGGAGGAGAGGGAGGGAGCCGACTGAATGCGGGCGGGAGGGAGGGAGCCGACCGAACGCGGGGGGGGGCGAAGGGAATGGAGCCGTTCCAGACGGCTGGCGGGAAAGAGAGAAGGCTGCAGGAAGCCTCAGAAATTGAGGAGCCATTTCCCGACGGCAAAAGGGGGAGGTCATCGGGAAACGGCTGCCTCAACTTTCTGAGGCTCCCTGCACTCTTCTCACTGATACAAGAAGCCTCTGTGCTGATGACAATGTACTTTTATTAAAAAATGTTCAAAAACTAAACAGCTACAAAGAACTACAAAAATGGCCGAGTGCCAATGTTTTTTTCACACTGAGCATGCGCGAACGCTCCAACGCGCACGTGCAGCGTTGCCGGCAGGAAAAAAACTAATTTAAATAGTACCCGCCCCCTCCCACTTACAAAATCGGCGCGAGTGTAGGCTCCGCCCCCCCCTGGGCGCCGCGCCAAGCAGACAAGGAGCTGCAAAGCGCTCCAGAATCGCTCGTTTTTTTTCCGGCGCCGTTTTAGGGCGGAGGGGCGCCCGTTTTTTATCATGTGGAAACTTGGGCCCTTAGAGAGGAAACAAGTCTTCCTCGAATTTGAGGGACTTCCTAAGATGATGATGATGATTTAGGGTTAGAGGACAGAGAATAATTGGACCACGGCAGGGGAGGTGGGAATAGGGAGGGAGAGGAGAGAGAGAGAGAATAGGAAGGTGGGAGACCATTGTTCTCCAAACAGTGGGAGCAGATAGGTACATCAGACCAGAGCTCGGGAATTCCCTCCCTTAGCCTCTTCGCCTTTCTACCTCTCTCTCTCCTCCTTTAAGATGCTCCTTAAAACCTACTACTTTGACCACACATTTGGTCACCTGCCCTAATATCTCCTCATGTGGCTCGGTGTCAAATTCTGTTTGATGAAGCTCCTTGTGATGTTTTACTATGTTAAGGGTGCTATATAAATACAAGTTGTTGTTGTTGTTGATCTACAGGTCCTGGCGCAGGAAGGACATAAAGAACGGTGGTTGGTTGGCGGGGGGTGCTGCCATGCAGGTGTACTTGGGGATCTAACATTTACATTTAAAATCATTGTTTGAGGAGGCAAAATATTACAAGTGCAAAAATCCTGCAAAGAAAACTCAAAGAAACATTTTGTTTTGATCACACTTGTTGCTGCAGAGCCACCCTGTGTTCAGACTCTAGAAAGGCATCGCCAGTTAAATACTCAATTTTTAGAAGCAGGTCTTGCTGCTCATAGCTAACGTGTGACGGGTCTTTATAATGTTGTACAGCCAAACCACAATGCCACCTACAGGCATAATGGGTATTGCAGGTAATTACAACAACAACTTGCATTAATATAACAACTTGTATTTTTATAGCACCTTTGATGTAGTGAAACGTCCCAAGGCGCTTCACAGGAGTATTATTAGATAAAAATTTGACACCAGGCCGCATAAGCAATGAGTTATGTTTTAAGGAACGTCTTGATGGAGGAAAGAGCGGTAGAGAGGTTTGGCAGAGAGTTCCAGAGCTTGGTACCTAGGCAACAGAAGGCATGTCCAGCAATGGTTGAGCAATTATAATTAGGGATGCTCAAGAGGGCAAAATTCGAGGACATCTCTGGGGGGAGGGGGGGTGTTTGGTTGTGGGGCTGGAGGAGATTACAGAGATAGGGAGGGGCGAGGCCATGGAGGGATTTGAAAATAAGGTCAGGTCGGATCCAGTCCGAGTGGGGGGGAGCAGGTGTCGGGTCCGGGACGGGGGTGGGGGTGGGGAGCGGGAGTTGGGGCGGGGTGGGGGGGGTAGTCGGGTCGGTGTCTGGTCCGGCCCGGAGGCGGGGGCGGGGGGTGGGGGGGCGCGGAGCGGGAGTCGGGTCGGTGTCGGGTCCGGGGCGGGGTGGGGGGGGGGGTGGGGGAATGGGAGTTGGGTCAGTGTCGGGTCCGGTCCGGGGGGGGTGGGGAGAGAGCGGGTCGGGTCTGGTCCGGGGGGGGTGGGGAGAGAGCGGGTCGGGTCCAGTCGGGGGGGGGGGGAAGCGGGAGTCAGGTCGGTGTCGGGTCCGGTCCGGAGGCGGGAGGCGGGAATCGAGTCGGGGCGGGAGGAAGCAGGAGCTGGCCGTGGGAGGAGTCTTATTCACGCAGCCCCAGTGAAGCCATTCGTGCTTTGGCCCCTCCCACACAGTTTTGGGCGCCTGGAGCTACTGAACATGCGTGCCCACTGTAGCGCGCATGTGCAGAGGTCCCGGCACTGTTTTCAGCGCAGGGACCTGGCTCCGCTCCCTACAGCTCCTGCTGCGCTGCGCCGAGGGCTAGAGGACCTGCAGGGAGGTGGAGAATCTGGAGGGTTTTTTTAGGCGCACTTTGTGGCGTGGAAAACGGGTGTCCAGGTTGGGACTGCGCCGTTCTAGGCGCGGCTCGAAACTTGGGCCCTATATTCCATTTGCCATGTTCTTGCCCTCTCACTTAGCCTGTCTGTATCCCCTTGAAGCCACTCATCATCCTGCTCACAATTTACATTCCCATCTAGCTTTATGTATCATCAGTAAACTTGGATATATGACATTTAGTCCCTCATCTAAATCATTGGTATAGATTGTGAATCGCTGAGGCCCCAGCACTGATCCTTGCGGTACCCCACTAGTTACAGTCTGCCGAGGCGAAAATGACCCATTTATTCCTACTCTCTGTTTTCTGTCCATTAACCAATCGTCAATCCATGCTAGTATATTACCCCAATCCCATGAGCCCTAATTTTGTTTCATAACCTTTTGTGTGGCACCTTATCGAACGCCTTCTGAAAATCCAAATACACCACCTCCACTGGATCCCTGTTATCTATTCTGCTAGTTATAACATCAAAAAACACTAACCGATTTGTCAAACAATGAATTCCCTTTCATAAATCCGTGTTGACTCTGCCTAATCGTATTATTATTTTCGAAGTGCCCGATACCATGTCCTTACGAATAGATTCTAGCATTTTCTCTACTAGTGATGTCTGGTTAACTGGTCTATAGCTCCCCATTTTCTCTCTCCCTCCTTTCTTAAATAGTGGGATTGCATTTGCAACATTCCAATCCGCAGGAACCATTCTAGAATCTATGGAATTTTGGAAGATGACAACCAATGCATTTGCTATCTCTATAGCCACTTCTTTCAAAACCTTAGGATGTAGGCCATCAGGTCCAGGGGATTTATCGGCTTTCAGTCCCATTAATTTCTCCAGTAATATTTTTTTTTACTAAATACTAATTTCTTTCAGTTCCTCATTCTCACCAGACCCTTGGTTCTCCACTATTTCCTAAAGGATTTTTGCGTCTTCTTCTGTGATAACAGACACAAAGTATTTGTTTATTTTCTCTGCCATTTCCTTATTCCCCATTATAATTTCTCCTGTCTCAGCCTGTAAGGGACCAGCATTTCCTTTCGCTAATCTTTTCCTTGTTACATACCTAGAGAAGCTTTTAAAGTCTGTTTTTATGTCTCTTACTAGTTTACTCTCGCATTCTATTTTCCCTTTCTTTATCAATTGCTTGGTCCTCCTTTGCTGAATTCTAAAATCCTCCCAATCCTCAGACTTGCTGCTTTTTTTGGCAACATTATGGGCCCAAGTTTCCACACGCGCCTAGAACGGCGCAGTCCCGACCTGGACGCCCGTTTTTCGCGCCACAAAGTGCGCCTAAACAAACCTCCGTATTCTCCACCTCCCTGCAGGTCCTCTGGCCCTCGGCGCAGCGCAGCAGGAGCTGTAGGGGGGCGGAGCCAGGTCCCTGCACTGAAAACAGTGCCGGGACCTCTGCACATGTGCGCTACAGTGGGCATGCAAGTGCAGTAGCTCCAGGCGCCGAACTGTGTGGGAGGGGCCCGAAGCACGCAGCCCCTAGCCCTGGCCGAATGGCCTCACTGGGGCTGCGTGAATAAGGCTCCTTCCACGGCCAGCTCCTGCTTCCCCCCCCCCCCCCCCCCGACCAGACCCAACACCCGCTCCCCGCCCCCCCCCCGCCTCCGGACCAGACCCGACACCCACTCCCCGCCCCCCCCCCCCTGCCTCCGGATCAGACCCGACACCCGCTACCCGCCCCCGCCTGCCTCCGGACCAGACCCGACACCCGCACCCCGCCCCCCCCCCTGCCTCCGGACCAGACCAGACACCCGCTCCCCCCACCCGACTGACCCGACCCGACCCACGCTCCTGTTCCCACACCCCGCCTCCCCGACTGGACCCGACCCGACCCGAGCTCCTGTTCCCGCTCCGCCCCGTCCCCACCCCGGACTGGACCCGACCCGACTCGACCCGCGCTCCTGTTCCTGCTCCCCGCCTCCCCGACTGGACCCGACCCGACCCGCGCTCCTGTTCCCGCTCCCCGTCCCCCCCGACTGGACCCGACCCGACCCGACTCCTGCTCCCGGACTGGATCCGACCTGACCGACCGACCTCCCTCCCCGAACCGAACCGAACCTCCCCGACCCGACCCAACCCAACGACACCTAGCTGTAAATCTGGTGCTGGGGACGGGCCCTGCCTGAAGTCTCGGGCCGGCCCGTTCAGCCTTCGGTCCCGAAAGGCCTGCCTGAAGCACTTTCACACAGGTAGGAAGATGGTTTATTTAATCTTTTCTTTGCTTATAAATGTTTATTCAGGTTGGATTTATTTGTATAATATTTGTAGAAGTATAAATAAGGATTTATTATAGAATTTAATGACTTCCCTTTCCCCCCCCCACCTCGTTCTGGACGCCTAATTTGTAACCTGCGCCTGATTTTTTTAATGTGTAGAACAGGTTTTTTCAGTTCTACAAAAATCTTCACTTGCTCCATTCTACTTTAGTTTGGAGTACGTTTTCACTGTGCAAACTTTGAAATCAGGCGTCAGTGGCCGGACACGCCCCCTTTTGAAGAAAAAATTCTGTTCCAAAGTAGAACTGTTCTACCTGACTAGAACTGCAGAAAAAAAAATGTGGAGAATTGCGATTTCTAAGATAGTCCGTTCTCCACCAGTTGCTCCTAAAAATCAGGCGCAAATCATGTGGAAACTTGGGCCCTATAAGCCTCTTCCTTTGATCTAATACTATCTTTAACTTCTCTTGTTAGCCACGGTTGGACCACTTTTTTTCTTGTGGGGTTTTGTGCCTTAAAAGGAATGTATATTTGTTGTAAATTATTAATTCTTTAAATGCTAACAATTGCTTATCTACCGTCATACCTTTTTAATATAGTTTCCTAATCTACCTTGGCCAACTCGCACCTGATCCCTACGTAGTTTGCTTTGTTTAGATTTAAGACCCTAGCTTCGGATTTAACTAAATCACTTTCAGAATGTCCCAAGGCATTTCACAGGAGCGTTATCAAACAAAATTTGACACCGAGCAAAATAAGGAGATATTAGATCAGTCAAAGAGGTAGGTTTTAAATAGTGTCTTCAAGGAGGAGAGAGCGGCGGAAAGGTTTAGGGAGGGAACTTGGGGCCTAAGCAACTGAAAGCACTGCTGCCAATTGGGAGTGATTAAAATCGGGGATGCGCAAGGAGCCAGAATTGGAGGAGCGCAGAGATGTCGAAGAGTTGTAGGGTTGAAGGAGGATACAGTAGTAGGGTGGGGCAAGCCCATGGAGAGTTTTGAAAACAAGAACGAGAATTTTAAAATTGAGGTGTTGCCCGACCGGGAGCCAGTGTCCGTCAGGGATGATGGGTGATCGTGACTTGGTGCAAGTTAGGATATGGGTAGCAGAGATTTTGATGAGCTCAAGTTTATGGAGGGTGGAAGTTGGGAGCGTTGGAATAGTCAAGTCTCGAAGTGACAAATGCATGAATGAGGGTTTCAGCAGCAGATGAGCTGAGGCAGGGGCGGAGTCATACGATGTTATGGAGGTGGGTGTAGGTGGTCTTAGTGATGGCGCAGATATGTGGTCAGAAGCTCATTTCAGAGTCAAATATGACACTAAGTTTGCGAACAGTCTGGTTCAGCCTCACAGTTGCCAGGGAGAGGAATGGAGTTGGTGGCTAGGGAACAGGGTTTGTGGTGGGGTCCGAAAACAATGGCTTCGGTCTTCCCAATATTTAGTTGGAAGAAATTTCTGTTTTTCCAGTGCTGGATGTCAGACAAGCAGTGTGACAAATTAGATACAGCAGGAGAGGTCGAGAGAGGTGGTGGAGGTGAGGTCGAGCTGAGTGTCATCAGCGTATATGTGGAGCCTGGTGTTTTCGGATTATGTCGTTGAGGGGCAACATGTAGATGAGAAATAGAAGGGGGCCAAGCATAGATCTTTGGGAGCACCAGAGGTAACAGTGCAAGAGTGAGAAGAGAAGCCATTGCAGGTAATTCACTGGCTACATCTGGATAGATAAGAATTGAACCCGTCGAGTGCAGTCCCACCCAGCTGGATGACAGAGGAAAGGCATTGGAGGAGGGTGATGTGGCCAACCATGTCAAACACTACAAACAGTTCGGGAAGGACAAGGAGGGATAGTTTACGCTGGTCACAGTCACATAGGTTGTTATTTGTGACTGTGATGAGGGCAGTTTCAGTACTGTGGAAGAGCGCAAACCTGATTGGAGAGATTCAGGGAGTTTCGTTGAAGTTTTGCGAAAGATGGGCATGGATTTGGGAGGCGACCGCACGTTCAAGGATTTTGGAGAGGAAAGGGAGGTTGGAGATGGGGCAGTAATTTACAAAGATAGAGGGGGTCAAGAGGGTTTTTTTTTAAAAAAGGAGAGAGGTGATGACAGCAGATTTGAAGGGAAAGGGGACAGTACCCAAGGAGAGAGAACCATTTACAATATCAGCTAATGTGGGGGCCAGGAAGGGAAGTTGGGTAATCAGCAGTTTGGTGGGAATAGGGTCGAGGGAACAAGAGGTGGGTCTTGTGGACAAGAAGTGCTTAGAGAGGGCACAGGGGAGATGGAAACTAGAGAAAGATGCAAGTTCAGGGCTAGGGCAAGGAGCAGTAGTGACGTTGGGGACAGCATCAAACAAGAAATTAGGGATGCATGCAATAAAGGTACAGCAGTTATCATGGGTGACTTTAATCTACATATTGATTGGGCTAACCAAACTGATAGCAATGCGGTGGAGGAGGATTTCCTGGAGTGTATTAGGGATGGTTTTCCAGACCAATATGTCGAGGAACCAACTAGGGAGCTGGCCATCCTAGACTGGGTGATGTGTAATGAGAAAGGACTAATTAGCAATCTTGTTGTGCGAGGCCCCTTGGGGAAAAGTGACCAGAATATGGTAGAATTCTTTAAGATGGAGAGAAACTAGGGTCCTGAACTTAAGGAAAGGTAACTTCGATGGTTTGAGGCGTGAATTGTTAGAATAGACTGACGAATGATACTTAAAGGGTTGACGGTGGATAGGCAATGGCAAACATTTAAAGATCACATGGATGAACTTCAGAAATTATACATCCCTGTCTGGAGTAAAAATAAAATGGGGAAGGTGTCTCAACCGTGGCTAACAAGAGAAATTAAGGATAGTGTTAAATCCAAGGAAGAGGCATATAAATTGGCCAGAAAAAGCAGCAAACCTGAGGACTGGGAAAAATTTAGAATTCAGCAGAGGAGGACAAAGGGTTTAAATAAGAGGGGGAAAAAAGAGTACGAGAAGAAACTTGCTGGGAACATAAAAACTGACTGCAAAAATTTCTATCGATATGTGAAGAGAAAAAGATTAGTGAAGACAAACGTAGGTCCCTTGCAGTCAGATTCAGGTGAATTTATAATGGGGAACAAAGAAATGGCAGACCAATTGAACAAATACTTTGGTTCTGTCTTCACGAAGGAAGACAAAAATACCTTCCGGAAGTACTAGGGGACCGAGGGTCGAGTGAGAGGGAGGAACTGAAAGAATATCCTTCTTAGGCGGGAAATTGTGTTAGGGAAATTGATGTGATTGAAGGCCGATAAATCTCCGGGGCCTGATAGTCTGCATCCCAGAGTACTTAAGGAAGTGGCCCTCGAAATAGTGAATGCATTGGTGATCATTTTCCAACAGTCTATTAACTCTGGATCAGTTCCTATGGACTGGAGGGTAGCTACTGTAACACCACTTTTTAAAAAAGGAGGGAGAGAGAAAGCGGGTAATTATAGACCGGTTAGCCTGACATCAGTAGTGGGGAAAATGTAGGAATCAATTATTAAGGATGAAATAGCAGCGCATTTGGAAAGCAGTGACAGGACCGGTCCAAGTCAGCATGGATTTATGAAAGGAAAATCATGCTTGACAAATCTTCTAGAATTTTTTGAGGATGTAACTAGTAGAGTGGACAAGGGAGAACCAGTGGATGTGGTGTATTTGGCCTTTCAAAAGGCTTTTGACAAGGTCCCACACAAGAGATTGGTGTGCAAAATCAAAGCACATGGTATTTGGGGTAATATACTGACGTGGATAGAGAACTGGTTGGCAGACAGGAATCAGAGAGTCGGGATAAACGGGTTCTTTTCAGAATGGCAGGCAGTAACTAGTGGAGTGCCGCAGGGCTCAGTGCCGGGACCCCAGCTCTTTACAATATACATCAATGATTTAGATGAAGGAATTGAGTGTAATATCTCCAAGTTTGCAGATGACACTAAACTGGGTGGCGGTGTGAGCTGTGAGGGGGACGCTAAGAGATTGCAGGGTGACTTGGACAGGTTAGGTGTGTGGGCAAATGCATGGCAGATGCAGTACAATGTGAATAAATGTGAGGTTATCCACTTTGGTGGCAAAAACGCGAAGACAGAATATTATCTGAACGGCGGCAGATTAGGAAAAGGGGAGGTGCAACGAGACCTGGGTGTCATGGTTCATCAGTCATTGAAAGTTGACATACAGATACAGCAGGTGGTGAAGAAGGCAAATGGTATGTTGGCCTTCATAGCTAGGGGATTTGAGTATAGAAGCAGGGAGGTCTTACTGCAGAGGTACAGGGCATTGGTGAGGCCTCACCTGGAATATTGTGTTCAGTTTTGGTCTCCTAATCTGAGGAAGGCTATTGAGGGAGTGCAGCGGAGGTTCACCAGACTGATTCCCGGGATGGCGGGACTGACATATGAGGAGAGACTGGATCAACTGGGCCTTTATACATTGGAGTTTAGAAGGATGAGAGGGGATCTCATAGAAACATATAAGATTCTGATGGGACGGGACAGGTTGGATGCGGGTAGAATGTTCCCGATGTTAGGGAAGTCCAGAACCAGGGGACACAGTCTTAGGATAAGGGGTAGGCCATTTAGGACTGAGATGAGAAGAAATTTCTTCACTCAGAGAGTTGTTAACCTGTGGAATTCCCTACCGCAGAGAGTTGTTGATGCCAGTTCATTGGATATATTCAAAAGAGAGTTAGATATGGCCCTTACGGCTAAGGGGATCAAGGAGTATGGAGAGAAAGCAGGAAAGGGGTACTGAGGGAATGATCAGCCATGATCTTATTGAATGGTGATGCAGGCTCGAAGGGACGAATGGCCTACTTCTGCACCTATTTTCTATGTAACCTTCAAGGAAGTTTGGCCTGGTGAGCTAGAGAAGGGAGGGCAGAGACAGCTGAACAGATTGTCATTAAGAAGGAGACAGAGTCCATGAGTTCCTCGCAGTTGTTGGAGGTGAGCGTGGAGGAAGCAGGGGAGAGGGGTTAAGATGATGGTTTGTAATGGAGAAGAGAAGCTGGGGATTATCATTGGATTCCAGGATGATCCTGAAATAGTGAGCAGTTTTGGCAGAGGAGCAGGACCGATGGTGCTTGATGTGGTTCAGCCAGATTTAGTGATGAATGGTTAAACCAGTTATCCGCCATAAATGTTCAAGTCTACGTCCCTTGGACTTAAGGGAGTGGAGAAGAGGATCATACTGGGGCGGGGGAGGGCGGGGGGCTGATGCTGTGTGGCCAGTGCGAGACAGTAATGGTTTTAATGGGGACTAGTGCATCTGAGCAGATTGGTAGTTGCAGAAATGTCATGGTGAATGGAGGGCCAAAGGCTGGACAGTTGGGAATTTGAAAGTACAGTTGTAAGTGTATTGGGGAAGAGCTTTTTCCAGGGGCCGACACAGAAGGAAGTAGGTTTTGGATGGGGAAGGGGATGTGGGCGGAGAGGGATACGAAGAAGTGATCAGAGATGGCCTTATCTATCATTAACATGATAGGAGTAGTGAGGCCACATGAGAGATGGCAAGGTCAAGAGTGTGGCCGTGAATCTGGGCAGGGGAGTTTATATGGTGGGGGAGGAGGGGTGGCGGGGGGGAAAGAGATTACAGGAGGATAGGAGGGCTGTGAACTCAGGAGAGAGAACATGAGGAGTTGAGATGGATACAGATATTTTTAGACTGGGAAACCCCATATGGAATGCAGGTAGATTGTTTTTATAAAGCAAGAAAGATGATTTTTGGGTGACTTGATTGTGAACCAATTTGAAATTAGAATTTTTTTACGTAAACAATACAAAAGAATAAAAGCTAAAATAAACAATTTGGAGAAAAAGAAAGACTTAACTCTTGAGGAACAGATGTAGAGAAAAATCATAATGTAGATGACAGTCATGGTGTAGATTATGGTAATAACAGACACAGCATTCTATTCTCAAGATTCTCACTCTGTCCCTTCAAATTTATGCTTTTCCCTGCATATTGAGTCCATTATATTCCCAGAAATCTGAAATATCAGCAGCACGATGACACATTCTGGTGGGATGTCACAAAGTTGGTGCCCCCAGATGCCCACACTGGCAAATGTGATTTCAGTTTTATTGCTGAGGAGAAGCAGTGAGCTGAGGCCAATTGCTTTTGCAGAGGAAGAGTCTAGACTGATCTTGTACACCTTACTGCGTTGTGTGTAACTCAAATTGACTAGTCACTCGAGTTGCTGACAGAATCTTAGGAGTTGAGCATATTGCAGGCCTGGAGTTCACCTCATAAGAACATAAGAAATAGGAGCAGGAGTAGGCCATTTGGCCCCTCGAGCCTACTCCACCATTCAAGAAGATCATGGCTGATCTGATCATGGACTCGGCTCCACTTCCTTGCCCACTCCCCATAACCCTTTATTCTCCAGCTGGGGAGCTCCTTATTTCGGCTGAAAACAAAAACTGGGGGTCTAATCAGCGTTCGTCAACACCTCAGTGCTGTTTTTGCCAGTTTTGAAGTTGACTGGCAAGTGGGATGTTTAAATAGCTCGGAACTGTTGGATCAGCTGTTGATGTGTCTGCTGGTCCCATGGACTGGCACATTGGAGGGGAGTATGAATCCATCTTCATTTTACTCACACCTCTTTCCTAGATGCAGAGGCTGAAGAGAACATGTTCAGTGAAATGGTGGTGCAGTGTATTTTTGATCACTACTCAAGGCCCTTCCCATCCATGAGCTTATCGTGGGTAATAGCATCGACATCATGGCCCTGACGAAAACTTGGATTTTGGGCGATGATACCTTACCCTTAAATGAAGCCTCCCCGCCTGGCTATACCTTCCACCACTTGCCCCGCTCAGACCGCCGTGGTGGTGGTGCGACTCTCAGCAGCAAATCACACCTTGGTCTGTCCCCCGACTCCTCTGGCACTTTCTCCTCCTTTGAGTATCTCACCTTATTCCAACCCTCTCGCCTCTCATTTAAAATTCTCATTCTCTACCACCCACCCAAGTACCATAAACATTTTATTACCGATATTTCTTGACTACTTTCCTCCCTCTGCCTCCGCACAGAATGCCTTCTCGTCCTCGGTGATTTCAACCTCCGTCTCAATTCATCATGCTCTCTCTCTTCTCAGTTCATTAGCCTCCTGTCCTCCCTTAATCGCTCCCTCCATGTAAATTCCCCAACCCATATTCACGGCCAGTCCCTCGAGCTTGCCATCGCTTGTGGCCTCGCTACTCCCATCGTGTCAATCGCAGATAAGGCCATCTCTGACCATATCCTCATATTGCTCGCCACACACACCCCCCGTCCACCCGCCCCCCCCCCCAAACCCTACCTCCTCTGTGTGCACCTCTGGGGGGGAAAAAACTCTCTCCTGACTCTCTTACAACGGCACTTATGAACTCCCAACTGTCCAGTCTTTGGCCCTCCATTTACCATGACACTTCTGCAGCTACCGATCTGCTCAATCACACCCTCGCCTCCACCTTCGATGCGCTAGTCCCTGTTAAAACAATTACTCTCTCTCACCCTGGTACAGCCCTGATCTTTGCAACCTTAAGTCCAATGGACACAGACTTGAACGGATATGACGGACAACTGGTTTAGCCATTCACCACCAGATCTGACTGGACCACATAAAGCATTATCGGGTCCTGCTCTCATCTGCCAAAATTGCTCACTATTCCAGAATTGTTCTGGAATGTAAAGATAAACCCAGGTTTCTATTCTCCACTGCTACACTTTGTAAACCAGTCTCCGCCATCCCCTCCGACAATAAGCGTGAGGAGCTCATAGACTTCTTTGTCTCCAAGATTGAGACCATCCGTTTGGCAGCCTCTGCCTCTTCCCTTCCTTCCCCTAGCCCACCGGGCCAATCTTCCTCCCTGACCTCACATCTGTTCTCCATATTCTCTTCGATCTCCCCTGATGACCTTTCTGAGCTCATCCTGTCTATGAGACCCACTTCCTGCCCCCTTAACCCTATTCTCACCAAACTGCTGACCACTCAACTTCCTTTTCTGGCTCCCATGTTAGCTGACATTGTTAACAGTTATCTCTCTTAAGGTACTGTCCTCTGCTCCCTCAACCTGTCGTCATCACCCCTCTCAAAAAAAACAACCATTGACCCCTCTGTCCTCGCAAACTACCGCCCCATCTCCAACCTCCCTTTCCTCTCAAGTCCTTGAACACGTTGTCTCCTCCCAAATCCATGCCCATCTTTCCCGCAATTCCATGTTTGAATCCCTCCAATCCGGTTTCTGTGCCTGCCACAGTAGCAAAACGGCTCTTGTCAAAGTCACAAATGACATCCTTTGTGACCGACAAAGGCAAACTGTCCCTCCTCGTCCTTCTTGACTTGTCTGCAGCCTTTGACATGGTTGGTCACTCTATCCTTCTCCAACGTCTCTCCACCTTCGTCCAGCTGGGTGGGTTCCATTCTTATCTATCTAATCGTAGCCAGAGAATTAGCTGCAATGGCTTCTCTCCTCGCTCCTGCATTGTTACCTCTGATGTCCCCCAAGGATCGATCCTTGGTCCCCTCCTATTTCTCATCTACATATTGCCCTTTGACGAAAACACAGTGTCAGTTTCCACATGTACGCTGATGATACACAGCTCTACCTCACTACCACTTCTCTCGACCCCTCCTCTGTCTCTAAATTGTCAGACTGCTTGTCCGACATCCAGTTCTGGATGAGCAGAAATTTTCTCCAATTGAATATTGGGAAGACAGAAGCCATTGATTTCCGAAATCCGTTCCTCTCCCCAACCAGACTGTTCGCAACCTTGATGTCATATTTGACCCTGAAATGAGCTCTTGACAATATATCCACAGCATAACTAAGACCACCTATTTCCACTTCTGTAACATTGCCCGTCTCCATCCTTGCCTCAGCTCATCCACAGCTGAAACTCTCAACCATGCCTTTGTTACCTCTAGACATGACTATTCCAACGCACTCCATGTTGGTCTGCCACATTCTACCCTACGTAAACTAGAGGTGATCCAAAACACTGCCGTGCGTGTCCTAACTCGCTCCAAGTCCCGCTCACACGTCACCCTTGTACTTGCTGACATACATTGGTTCCAACGCCTTGATTTCACAATTCTCATCCTGGTTTTCAAATCCTTCTATGGCCTCACGCCTCCCTATCTCTGTAATCTCCTCCTTAAAACCTACTTCTTTGACCAAGCTTTTGGTCACTTATGCCAATTTCTATTTATGTGGCTTGGTGTAATTTTTTAAAATCTCATAATACTCGTGTGAAGCGCCTCGAGACGTTTCACTACATTGAAGGCATTCCAGAAACCTCAGGACCGAGGCCGTTCCGGATTCAGGGTATTTCCAGATTTCAGAACGTCTTTGCCTGGGCCGAGGAAGGTAGGTTTGCGGGGGCTTCGGTCGGGCCGAGGCGAGGTCGGGTGGTCGGGGGGAGCTCCAATACAAGTATATCCTTCCTTAAATACGGAGACCAAAGCTGTACACAGTACTCTAGGTGTGGCCTCACCAATTACCTATACAGTTGTAGCAGGACTTCTCTGCTTTTATACTCTATCCCCCTTGTAATAAAGGCCAATATTCCATTTGCCTTACTGATTATTTGCTGTACCTGCATACTAACTTTTTGTGTTTTATGCACAAGGACCCTCAGATCCCTCTGTACTGCAACACTTCGCAATTTTTTCCATTTAAATTGTAATTTGCTTTTCTATTTTTACTGCCAAAGTGGATAACCTCACATTTTTCCACATTATACTCCATCTGCCAGATTTTTGCCCACTCACTTAGCCTGTCTATATTCTTCTGCAGATTGTGTGTCCTCCTCACAGTTTGGTTTCCCCCACCCATCTTTGTATCATCAGCAAACTTAGCTACATTACACTTGGTCCCTTCATCCAAGTCATTAATATAGATTGTAAATATTTGAGGACCTAGTACCGATCCCTGCGGCACCCCACTAGTCACTGTTTGCCAACCGGAAAATAACCCATTTATCCCGACTCTGTTTTCTATTAGTTAGCCACTCCTCTATCCATGCTAATATATTACCCCTACCCCATGAACTTGTATCTTGTGCAGTAACTTTTTATGTGGCACCTTATCAAATGCCTTCTGAAAATCCAAATACACCACATCCACTGGTTCCCCCTTATCCATCCTGCTCGTTACATCCTCAAAGAACCCCAACAAATTTGTCAAACATGATTTCTCTTTCATAAAACCATGCTGGCTCTGCTTGGTTGAATTATGCTTTTCCAAATGTCCCGCTACTGCTTCCTTAATAATGGACTCTCGCATTTTCCTAACGACAGATGTTAGGCTAACTGGTCTATAGTTTCCTGCTTTTTGTCTGCCTCCTTTTTTAAATAGGAGTGTTACATTTGCAGTTTTCCAATGCCGCCCCAGAATTCAAGGAATTTTGGTAGATTACAACCAATGCATCCACTATCTCTGTGGCCACCTCTTTAAAGACGCTAGAATGTAAGCCATCAGGTCCAGGGGACTTGTCCACCTTTAGTCCCATTATTTTACCAAGTTCTACTTCATTAGTGATATTGATTGTATTAAATTCCTGCCTCCCTATAGCCCCTTCATTATCCACTATTGGGACGTTTTTAGTGTCTTCTGCCGTGAAGACTGATACAAAATATTTGTTCAACGTCTCTGCCATTTCCCTATTTTCCATTATTAATTCCCAGTCTCATCCTCTAGCAGTCCAACATTTACTTTAGCCACTCTTTTCCTTTTTATGTATCTGTAGAAACTCTTACTATCTGTTTTTATATTCTGTGCTAGTTTACACTCATCATCTATCTTCCCTCGCTCTATCATTTTTTTAGTCGTTCTTTGCTGGCTTTTAAAGTTTTCCCAATCCTCTGGCCTCCCAGTAGTCTTGGCCACATTGTATGCTCTTGTTTTCAATTTGATAACCTCCCTTATTTCCTTAGGTAGCCATGGATGGTTATCCCTTCTCTTACAGCCTTTCCTTTTCATTGGGATATATTTATGTTGCGAGTTATGGAATATCTCCTTCAATGTCTGCCACTGCTCATCAACCGTCCCATACGTTAATCTATTTTCCCAGTCTACTTTAGCTAACTCTGCCCTCATATCTTTGTAGTCCCCTTTATTTAAGCTTAGGACCCTGGTTTGAGAACCAACTTTCTCACCCTCCAACTGAATTTGAAATTCAACCATGTTCTGGTCACTCATTCCTAAAGGATCCTTTACTATGAGATCATTTATTAATCCTGTCTCATTACACAGTACCAGATCTAAGATATCCTGCTCCCTGTTTGGTTCCGCAACATACTGTTCAAGGAAACTATCCCGGATACACTCTATGAATTCTTCCTCAAGGCTGCCTTGGCCAATTTGCTTTGTCCAATCAATATGGAAGTTAAAATCGCACATGATTATTGCCGTTCCTTTATTACAAGCCTCCATTATTTCTTGATTTATACTCCGTCCAACTATGTAGTTACTGTTAGGGGACCTATAGACTACACCCACCAGTGACTTTTTCCCCTTATTATTCCCTATCTCCACCCAAACTGATTCAACATCTTGATCTTCTAAGCCAATATCGTTTCTCATGAACTCACTGATCTCATCCTTTATTAACAGAGCTACCCCACCTCCTTTTCCTTTTTGTCTGTCCTTCCAAATTGTCAAATACCCCTGAATATTTAGTTCCAGGTCTTGGTCACCTTACAACTATATCTCTATAATGGTTATCAGATCATATCCATTTGTATCTATTTGCTGTCAACTCATTTATTTTGTTACAAATGCTACGTGCATTTGAATAAAGAGCTTTTAAATTTGTTTTTTTAACCATTTTTTCCTGCTTTGTCCCCACTTTCTGATTCACCTTTATGCTTATGTCCCTTCCTGGCACGCTCTGGTTTTTATTTCCCCCGAGTGCTTCACTGATCTATTGCCTTCTGCTTGTTATTTGAGTTTTAAAATTTTCGCTCGGCTGAATCCTCCCCCACCCCCCACAAATTAGTTTAAACCCTTTCTACAGCCCTAGTTATTTGATTCGCCAGGACCCTAGTCCCGGTCTAAGTAGAGCCCGTCCCAACAGAACAGCTCCCTCTTATCCCAGTACTGGTGCCAGTGTCCCACAAACCAAAACCCGTTTCTCCCACACTAGGCTTTGAGCTACATGTTTAACTCTCTGATCTTATTTACCCTATGTAAATATGCGTGTGGCTTGGGTAGTAATCCAGAGATTATTACCTTTGTGGTTCTGCTTTTTAATTTGGCCCCTAGCTGCTCATACTCCCTCAGCAGAACCTCCTTTTTTTGTCCTATCTATGTTGTTGGTACTCACATGGACCATAACAACTGGATTTTCCCCCTCCCACTCCAAGTTCCTCTGCAGCCCTGAGGAGATGTCCTTAACCCTAGCACCGGGCAGGCAACTGAGCCTTCACGCTCATGCTCTCGGCTGCAGAGAACTGTATCTATCCGCCTTATACTGTCCCCTACCACTACATTTCTTTTTAATACCCCCTCGAACCTGTTGGACAAGAGCAAGGGCTGAGGCTGCATCCTGGGTCCCATACCTGCCTCGCTTGTAGTCACGCCTTCCTGTCCCTGACCACGGACCAAATTTGAATTAATTAATCCAAGGGGTGTGACTGCCTCCTGGATAACAGCATCCAGGTAACTCTCCCCCTCCCTGATGTGTCGTAGTGCCTGCAGCTCGGACTCCAGCTCATCAACGCGGAGCCGAAGTTCCTCGAGCTGGAGACACTTGCTGCAGATGTGGTCGTGATGGATCTCAATGGGGTCAACCAGCTCCCACATGCAACAGCAGAAACACATCGCCTGTCCTGCCATCTCAAATGTATTTTTAATTAATTCAATGCTGGGGATGTTGGCCTGATCGAGGACATTAACATCGGTGAGTCTGTCCTCCCAGGGGATTTGCAGGATCTTGCGGAGACATTGTAGGTGGTATTTCTCCAGCGATTTGAGGTGTCTACTGTATATGGCATGACAGCACTGACCACACTCGACCGGCTCCGCTGGGTGGGCCATATTGTTCGTATGCCTGACACAAGACTCCCAAAGCAAGCGCTCTACTCAGAACTCCTTCACGGCAAACGAGCTCAAGGTGGGCAGAGGAAACGTTTCAAGGACACCCTCAAAGCCTCCTTGATAAAGTGCACATCCCCACCGACACCTGGGAGTCCCTGGCCAAAGACCGCCCTAAGTGGAGAAAGTGCATCCGGTAGGGCGCTGAGCACCTAGAGTCTCATCGCCCAGAGCGTGCAGCAACCAAGCGCAGGCAGCGGAAAGAGCGTGCAGCAAACCAGTCCCACACACCCTTTCCTTCGACGACTGTCCCATCTGTGACAGAGACTGTAATTCCCTTATTGGACTGTTTAGTCACCTAAGAACTCACTTTTAGAATGGAAGCAAGTCTTCCTCGATTCCGAGGGTCTGCCTATGATGATGATTTAATTAATTAGATTTAGATTTTAGTTATTAATCCTGGCCCCTATTGTAAGGCCCTTTAATTTAAAACAAGAAAAGAAAAGCGAGAAAAACTCACCAACCAATCACTTCCCTCCCTTTCTGTGATGTCGAATGTAGTCGCCCTGTTCTCCCATGTCGCCCCCTCTTATCTGCTCACGCTGCTTCCTGCAGAGGCTGGGCTGCTCGCTGCTTTAACTGCTCGACCGCCGATGGTGCTCCCTCACAGGTCTGGGCGGTCGCCGTTCTGTGATATCATGTAATAATTTGCAGAGAACAGAATAGTTGTATAGTTCATAGGTTAGATGTCTCAAAATTTATGATCATGATTAAACAATAAATAAATCATAGAGCAGATTTACATTACCTGTGTTGCCAGAGTAGAAACAGTATGTAGTGGGCCATCTCATCCACTGCTCTTGCATTACCAACTCTTTTGGGGGAACAAAATAAACATTAGATCAAGTGCCCCCCGATCTGGGGGACACTCCAGACACTTAACTGCCCCTTTTTCTAATAAATGTTTTTTTTGGTTTTCTTTTGTGTTTTTAAAAAATTTTTTTGGGGGGGCATTGAAACCATATATTTTACAAGTGCCCCCTATAAAAGGGGAGGGGTCTTGCATTGCCATTCCTGCAGCAACTTCTGCAGGTGGAGCTAATTAGCTAATCTGTGCAAGCTCGCACCTGTGCAACAGCCAATCGCTGACTTGGATGATGTGAGGCGGTATTTCCTCTCGCAGCTGATTAAAGGGCTCCACTAGCTGCTTAAGGAGAAGCCGTTATTTGAAATAAAGTGTCTGTTGCACCGTAGAAAACAATTGTGGCACCATGTTCTGAAGCCACTGCTTGGTGCAAGTACAGTACAAGCATTCATTCAGCACCCATCTATGTACGTGGGTGGCTGCAGTCAAGTCAGTCTTTTAGGACTCTCCGACCATGTCCCAGAAACTGAGACTTTTCTGATGCAGCAGCATATCCAGAGTTTTCTCTGATGCAGGCAGTTCTGGCACTTGGACTTAAGCACGCAATCATTCCCTTGACCACAGTCAGGATGAAAAGACAGGAACAGCAGCGCTTAAAGAGTTTCAGCCCTCTTTGCACTCTAAATTCCTTGCTTGCCCGTTGCCATAGCATTCCCTGCATTTGGAGAAAATGCAGAGAGGGCATATGCTAATTATGCAAATGAGCTGACCATACCAAATCCAGCAATGTCAGCTTCCTGCTTTTCCAGCGTGGGAGTGCAGAGTCTTGCACCGTTATCATGGAGCCTTTATCTGAGATCTGCAATTCAGCCCTCTTATCTATTGTCCGCCTCTGTCTGCAGAAGCCTTGCAGGAGTGATAAGCCATAACTGCAGGGAGTAGACTTGAATATCAATTAACTATCCTGATAGATGGCTGAGAGTTGTGAGTACTAGTATGGTGAGTTGTTACATGATGAAAGTATCTTGGCAGCTTCCTGGGTATGTGGCATGCACGAACAGGATAAGGTGATTGGCATTGCGCTGTTGCTGCACGCGAATAAAATGAGAACCCCATCCATTCATAACCTTGAGGGGATTGTCATATGGCAGCCCTGCTGCTCTCTGGAACTGGATCTCTCGCTCTTTATATTGTTTCATTGCAAAGGATAGAAATTGAATAGAGCATCAGTGGCATTCTTGATTTGGTGAGCTGCTATCTGACTAGCATGACATAAGTCATTTGTTGCTGCCCGGAAGGATCCAGTTAGAAAGAAATTCATGGAAGTGGTGACCTTGACTGATGCAGACAATGGATTGTAGAGCCAACAGGTTCATATTTCTCTAATAGCATTCTGGGACGGAGGGGTCCCGGAAACATACACTTGTGACACTGTTCTTGATGAATGGATATGAACGTGTAAGGAAAAAACATCTTTTGTGATGCCTGACTCTTAAGAGCCTGCAATCTAGCCTCTTGTGTATCCATGCTACATGACTTCATAATATGGTGTCCACCTTGGCTCAGTGATTCAGAAGTTCATGGGTTCAAGACCCAATCCAGAGACTTATGCCCATAATCTCTGCTGACAGTTCAGTGTAGTACTGAGGGACAGCTGCACCGTTGAAGTTGCTGTCTTTTGGAAGAGATGTTGGTCCTGTTTCCCTTGGGTGAATGTCAAAGAAAATCCCATGACATTATTTGAAGAGCAGGGAAGTTCTCTTGGTGTCCTGGACAATATTTATCCCTCAACCAACATTGCTAAAACAGATTATCTAGTCATTAATCTCATTGCTGTTTGTGGAACTTTTATGTGTTCAAATTTGTCACGTATGTATGCTTGGGGTTACTAGCCACCTGGTGGCGCCACTGTATGAGGTCATTGGGCTGTACGCACGTGTGTGCAACCCAGGTTTAAAAGGCAAGCCATAATGAAATGTTATCACTTTGGGCCCGAATAAAGCAGAGCCAGGTTCGTACCTGTGTTAGTTTACAGTATTCAGTCTATCGAGTTATTACATACGTAACATTTGGCGGCGAGATAACTTTAGAACCTTCGCATGCAAAAATGAGCACAATTGGAATTCTGAAGAAATTCGTGGAGGGAGAAGACTGGGGAGATTTTGTAGCTCGCCTGGACCAGTGCATCGTGGCCGACAAAATGGAGGAACCCACTGATGCAGTTAAGCGCAGGGCAGTCTTCCTCACGGTTTGCGGTCCGAAAATCTGTGGACTCATAAAGAATCTTCTCTCACCTGCAAGTCCAACAAACAAGGACTATGAGGAATTGTGTGCTCTGGTACGTGACCATCTCAAACCAGAAGAAGGCATCATCATCTCACGATATCAATTCTACAACACGTTCTTTCTGAGGGCCAGGATGTGTTGGAATTCGTTACTACCCTAAGACGTCTAGCTGGACCGTGTAAGTTCGAAAACGCGTTGGGAGACATGCTGGGACTTCTTTGTAATCGGCATCAACCACGAGGTGATCCTGCATAAGCTACTGGCAGCGGAGAGGCTGGATTTGAGCAAGGCCATCATGATTGCCCAGGCATGCATGACGATGGCCAAAAAATTAAAGCAGATATCATCGGAAAATCGCAACTCAGCAAGTACTGTAAACAAGATTGTATCGTCGTTTGGCAGAGCTGCGTATGGCAGGGCCTACTCGACTGCATATGTGAAACCTGTGGCTGCCCAAAGTCCGCCAACGGGAATGAATCCGATTTCACCGTGTTGGCTTTGTGGGGGCAATCATCGGCCTCATCAGTGTCGGTTTAAACAGTACATTTATAAAGGCTGTTCGAGACTGGGGCATCTCCAGCGCATGTGTCCGCAACTGAGCAAGCGTGCTGCGACACGCCACATGGAGGATCCGGATACGCAATCCGAGATACCAGAGAAGGAAGTGTATGGACTCTATTCGTTCCTAACAAAGAGCCAACCGATAATGATTGATGTGAAACTTAACGGTGTGCCAGTACCAATGGAATTGGACACGGTGCGAGTCAATCAATAATGAGCCAGAGAACATTCGACAAGCTGTGGGACACTAAGGCTGTGAGGCCTAAGCTGAGTCCAGTCAATGTCAAGTTGCGTATGTACACTAAAGAACTCATAATGGTGATTGGCAGTGCAGTCGGCAAGGTGTCGTATGATGGTGCGGTTCATGATTTACCGTTATGGATTGTTCCAGGCAATGGTCCAAAGTTGTTCGGCAGAAATTGGCTAGAAAAATCAAATGGAATTGGGATGATAGCAAAGCCTTGTCGTTGGAGGATGATACTCCATCTGCTCAAGTGCTGAGCAAGTTTCCCTCGCTGTTTGAATCAGGCATCAGCAAATTCATGGGAGCCAAGGTGCAGATCCAAATTGTAAGGGGGTGGTCCCGGGGGTCAGGTTCACCTCTGACCGACTTGAGCGGTTCGAATCGCTCCCACTCCCTTGGGTTCTAGACTCTGGGTTTATTTGGGGGATGTGATAAAGTGTAAAGGACAACTGGTTTGGTGCAAAAGAACTTGATTTTATTACAAACAAGAAAATACAATGTCAAACTTATAATCACTCTAATAAAGAACAATACATTACACATTCAAAGGGGGTTACAGTAAAAAATTACACCTCCCATCTCTCAGTGCCTAATCCTAGCTAGGTTAGACTCCAGGGCAGGCAGGAACTGTGCTTACCAATCCTTTCTGGTCAGTTAGCGGTAGTTCAAGATTTCGGGGTTCATTGAATTCTGTAGGTTCTGCTTGCCGTACCCCGAACGTCGGAGAAGACTTCTTACTGCACAATCTTCAGTTGGGTTGAGTCCGCTGATGTGGTAAGGCACATTTTGGATCTATGGGGTAAGTACCCGGTTTCCTTCGTTAGAAATAGGTGCAAAGTCTCTTTAGGTAATGTTTTCACCTGTTGGTAGTCAGGCCTTAGATTGTAGAGTGGAAACTTCGATTCTTCGGTTTCTTCCTGTTGGAGTTTTGTTTTGAGTTTGATCGATCGTGATGGTTTTTCGTTGGGACCACGCTGGCTGTGGTCGGTGCTGCCGCGATGGTGATGTTCTTCCTTCCTTCAGGACTTCGAGGCTGGAGAAGTTAGTTTTCAACTGTCGCGTTGGTTTCTCTCCCTTCTTGATGGCATAGTCGTTGTATAGCACGAGCAAGATGGCATACCCTCTGTTAAAACAGGGGGCCAGTTATACGGTTTGAGTTCTAATCTTCGTGCCGAATCAGTTCAGAGTTCTTTGTTTAAATTTGGCGAGCTTGACTTTTCTTTGTAATATTTTGGCGGGCTCGTTAAAAGTTAATATGTCTTGGGTGGGTTGCATTTCTAAATCTATTTCCTGATGGAAATATTAGCTTGGTAATCGCAATGTCTTTTTGTGCTTGGTTTTTTGCATGCAGGCTGTAGTGGGCCCTTTGTTCTTCTTCATGTTGAAGATGGCTTTTCTCAATTTGGTTTGATGGCTGGCCATCTCTGAGTTATTGTTGTAATGTAAATGTCTCTTGTGGAGAAGGGTTTTCGAATGTCCATTCCTCCAGACAAGTTAACTTAGTCCCAACACCCAGACAATCCTAATAATCAAGTGGGCTTCTTTTGTTCCCTAGACCCGCCCACAGCCTTGAAATTGTCTTGTAAAAGTCCAAAATTCGATTAAAGTTTGTAGTTTCTTCCATAAGCACTTTAGGCTATCAAACTTTCCGGTAGAGAGTCCCAAATTAAATTTCCTTTCGAATGAGCCCAAACACTGGGTGGGGGTTGGGGGGGGGCGAGGGGGCGGGTTCTAGTGAATTTTGCACCCTTCAACGTGGACTCGGATGCAAGACCCGGTCCATCATAAAGCTCGGGCGGTTCCGTACATGATGAGGGAGCAGGTCGAAATTGAATTGGAAGGAGTCATATCACCGGTCAAATTTAACGAATGGGCCAGCCCCATTGTTCCTGTGTTGAAGAATTATGGCACTGTCAGGATTTGTGGAGACTACAAGGTTACGATCAATCAAGTTTCAAAACAGGATCACTACCCGTTACTGAAGGCTGATGACCTGTTTGCAACGCTAGCATGGGGAAGTCATTCACTAAACTGGATCTGACGTCGGCCTACATGACACAGGAGCTGGTCAAGACGTCGAAGAAACTTACGTGCATCAACACTCATAAAGGACTGTTTATCTACAACAGGTGTCCTTTTTGGAATTCGCTCAGCTGCAGCCATATTTCAGAAGAACATGAAGCGTCTACCATCGTGTTCCAAGATGCCATCCTGGTCACAGGTCGTGACACCGCTGAACATCTGAACAATCTGGAAGAGGTCCTACATCATCTGGACAAAGTGGGAGTCAGACTGAAACGCTTGAAGTACATCTTCATGGCACCGGAAGTCGAATTCCTGGGGAGGAAAATTGCTGCTGATGGCATCAGGCCTACGGACTCGAAAACCAAGGCCATCAAAAATGCACCCACGCCTCAGAATGTGACGGAGCTGCATTCGTTCCTTGGTCTACTCAACTACTTCGGTAATTTCCTACCTAGATTGAGCACTTTATTAGAACCACTGCACATGCTGCTAAGAAAAGGCGACAACTGGGTTTGGGGTGCGTCTCAAGACAGAGCTTTTGAGAAAGCTACTAATCTGCTTTGCTCTAACAAGTTGCTGGTACATTATGCTGGTGTAAGCGTAATGCTTTGTCATATGAAGTTGCTTGCGTGCTCCAACAAGCTAATGAGTCGGGTAAACTACAACCTGTTGCGTATGCTTCTAAAAGTTTGCCAAAGGTGGAAAGGGCCGACAGCATGGTAGAAAAAGAAGCATTAGCCTGTGTGTATGGGGTTAAAAAGATGCATCAGTACCTGCTTGGTCTTCGGTTTGAACTGGAAACAGATCACAAGCTACTCATACCTCTGTTTTCCGAAAACAATAAAATAAATACCAATGCATCATCCTGAATCCAGAGGTGGGCGCTGACATTATCTGCCTATGATTATGTCATTCGCCATAGACCTGGCACCGAGAATTGTGCCGATGCACTGAGCCATCTGCTGTTGTCCACACCGGAGGTGGACATGCCACAACCTGCAGACCTACTGTTAGTTATGGATGCTTTTGAAAGTGAAGGAACCCCTGTCACGGCTCAACAAGTTAAGACCTGGACCAGCCAGGACCCAATATTATCGGTTGTGAAACGTTGTGTCCTTAGTGGTAATTGGTTGCCATACTCAAGCAAATGGGTGATGAGACCAAACCTTACAAACGTTGCAAAGATGAACTATCCATTCAGTCAGATTGTTTACTGTGGGGTAATCATGTTGTTATGCCGAAGAAAGGCAGAGAAAAATTTATACATGAGCTACATAGCACTCATCCCGTTATTGTTCTGATAAAAGCCATTGCCAGCTCTCGTGTATAGTGGCCAGAATTGACTCTGATCTGGAATCATGTATGCATCAATGCAACACTTGCATGCAGCTAAGTAAAGCAACAGCGGAATCGCCGCTGAGTCTGTGGTCGTGGCCATCTAAACCATGGTCAAGGATCCACATCGACTTTGCAGGTCCCTTCCTGGGAAAGATGTTTTTAGTTGTGGTAGATGCATATTCCAAGTGGATAGAATGTATAATCATGTCATCCAGTACATTCACAGCTACCATTGAGAGCCTTCGTGTCATGTTTGCCACTCATGGTCTGCCCGACATCGTTGTAAGCGACAACGGACCTTGCTTCACTAGTCTGGAGTTTCAAGAGTTCATGAAACTCAATTTTATCAAACATGTGAGGTCAGCACCATTCAAACCTGCCTCTAATGGTCAAGCAGAGTGTGCTGTCCAAACCATCAAGCAGAGTATGAAACGTGTAATTCAAGGTTCACTGCAGACTCGCTTGTCACGCATATTGCTTAGTTACAGGATAAGACCCCACATGCTTACCGGGGTAACCCCTGCTGAACTATTGATGAAAAGAGGTCTCAAGACCAGGCTCTCTCTTGTCCACCCTAACTTGAATGATCATGTTGAATATAGATGTCAAAGTCAGCAGTGGTATCTTGATCGAGCTGCTGTGTCACGCGACATTTCTGTTAATGATCCTGTGTATGTATTAAATTATGGTCAAGGTCCCAAGTGGATCGCCGGTACTGTTACGGCCAAGGAGGGTAACAGAGTGTTTATCGTCAAGCTCAAAAATGGGCAGACATGCAGGAAACATGTTGATCAGACAAAGCTGCGGTACACGGATGAACCGGAACAGTCTGAGGAAGACACAATCAGTGACCAACCAACCTACCCTCAGTCATCAGAGGACTCTGCTGTCATCTATGAATCTGGCCTTTCAATCCCTGACATGGTCATTGCCACTCCCATCAGATCAGCTACCCAGCCCCCAGTCATAACCGACTCGGATCGCTCGCACAAGGTTGGAGTTGAACTGAGACGATCAACTCTGGAGCGGAAAGCCCCGGAGCGTCTAAATTTGTAACAAGACTGTTACTAATATCTTTAAGAAGGATATTGTCATGTATGTATGCTTGGGGTTACTAGCCACCAGGTGGCGCCACTGTAGGAGGTCATTGGGCTGTACGCACGTGTGCGCGGCCCAGGTACAAAAGGCAAGCCATCATGTAATGTAATCACTTTGGGCCCGAATAAAGCAGAGGCAGGTTCGTATCTGTGTTAGTTTACAGTATTCAGTCTATCGAGTTATTACATACTTAACAAAATTGACTGCATTTTCCTACTTTACAAGGATGAATACACAGTAAAGCGTTTCGGCTGTCCTGAGGTTGTGAAAGAGCTATATAAATGCAAGTTCTTTCATTCTTCCTATACTGCATCTCATATCGCCACTTATGTATTTATATAGTCGTGGTAATTATTTGGGTGGAATTTGGGGGCAATGGGTCAGCGGGATTAGTCATGCCCCTGTAAGTGACACGAAGGTGTAGGAGCACCCCAAGGAATTGGTGGTGGACTTTGTACTTGGACCTCTCCCTTAGATTGGAGGGTCTGATGGTAGCAGAATACCAGAAGTATGTGCAAAAACCCTGTGACCTTCGGACCTGGAAGTGGCAGGCCCATCAATCCTGCTGTTTCTATCTGATTCCCACGCAAAGCACTGCCGGGGGTGGACCTGCACTGGCGGTGTGACTGGACCGCCCTGCAAATCTGAACACACAGACGCATGGACAAACTGAGTGCACATTGGGTGAATCTGCCTGTTCAGCACCCGAGCAAGAGGGGGAGCAGGAAAATTGGTCCCACCCTGTTTAAACTGTTGGAATACACTTCACATTCTCAATTACAACCTTCCTCTTCCTCCTCCGTTTCAGATGCCCCCAAAAGTACGTCACCTTACTCCATCTGCTCCACGACGACATGCAAGCTGTGATCCTTACCAACGGATCCATCACAGGCCCAATTCATGTCTGGACCAGGATCAAGCAGGGCTGCGTCGTCGCCCCAACCCTCTTCTCAATCTTCCTCGCTGCCATGTTCCACCTCACAGTTGACAAGCTCCCCGCTGGAATGGAGCTCAACTACAGAACCTGTGGGAACCTGTTCAACCTTCGCCGTCTCCAGGCCAGGTCCAAGACCACTCCAACCTCTGTCGTCGAGCTACAGTACGCGGACGACGCCTGCGTCTGTGCACACACACAGGCTGAACTCCAGGACATAGTCGATGTATTTACCGAGGCATATGAAAGCATGGGCCTTATGCTAAACATTAGTAAGACAAAAGTCCTACACCAGCCTGTCCTCGCCGCACAGCACTGCCCCCCCAAACATGAAGATCCACGGCGTGGCCCTGGACAACGTGGACCACTTCCCCTATCTCGGGAGCCTCCTATCAACAAGAGCAGGCATTGATGATGAGAACCAACACTGCCTCCAACGCGCCAGTGCAGTCTTCGGCCGCCTGAGGAAAAGAGTATTTGAAGATCAGTCCCTCAAAACTGTCACCAAGCTCATGGTCTACAAGGCCGTAGTAATACTCGCCCTCCTGTATGGCTCAGAGATGTGGACCATGTACAGTAGACACCTCAAGTCGCTGGAGAAATACCACCGGCGATGTCTCCGCAAGGTCCTGCAAATCCCCTGGGAGGACAGACGCACAAACATTAGCGTCCTCGTCCAGGCCAACATCCCCAGCATTGAAGCACTGACCACACTTGATCAGCTCTGCTGGGCAGGCCACATAGTTCGCATGCCAGACACGAGACTCCCAAAGCAAGCGCTCTACTCGGAATCCGTCCACGGCAAATGAGCCAAAGGCGGCCAGAGGAAACGTTACAAGGATACCCTCAAAGCCTCCCTGATAAAGTGCAACATCCCCACTGACACCCGGGAGTCCTTGGCCATAGACCGCCCTAAGTGGAGGAAGTGCATTCGGGAGGGCGCTGAGCTCCTCGAGTATCGTCGCCAAGAGCATGCAGAAATCAAGCGCAGGCAGCGGAAGGAGCATGCGGCAAAACAGGCTCCCTGCCTACCCTTTCCCTCAACGACTATCTGTCCCACCTGTAACAGAAACTGTGGTTCTCGTATTGGACTGTTCAGCCACCTAAGAACTCATGCTAAGAGTGGAAGCAAGTCTTCCTCGATCCCGAGGGACTGCCTATGATCTGACAACCTTGATGTAAAAAAAATCATCTTTCTTTCCAACATCCGAAACCTTTCAATTAATTTTGTAAAATTTAAAAAAACACTTGAAACCTTCTAAAGAACTTCTGGAGACTTCTGATTCCATTGTACAAAGCCTCATCTTTAATGAAAATCACCTCAAGTGCTCTGACCAGTCTAAGCTGAATTTATTCACATGATCCATTCTTAAAATTTGAAGAGTTTAGTTTTGTAGATGAAATCTTTCAGCCTGTAAGAATACTTAGTAGGAGAACATGCTATAGTGATAATATCACCTGCAAGATACATCATACAATGCCATCAGCTGTAACTACTGTTTATTGCTCCTGTGCAAGGCCCATAGTTTCATGATCCAAAGGAGAAAAGTTATTTTTTTGGTCAACACTATCTGTTACCTTGTGTGGAAAACTGGAAATATACGTGGAAATTACCCTATGGTTGGATTCACTGCAGGCTAATATGTCACTGTGTGGTCGAACTGTGCCATCTTTAATGTTACAGCTTTTGACATTGGCGTTGAGAATAACGGAACTTTTACCAATAATGCAGAATTGATAGGTAATTGAATAAAAGTAATTTCTGTAATGTTTTATTTTTCAGAAATTCATACTGTACTGGGAAACTCCCGTGGGATGCCTTGTGCTCTGCCATTTAAATATAATAATAAATGGTACCATGAGTGTACTGATGAAGGGAGAGAAGATAAGCTCCTTTGGTGTGCAACTACCAGCAATTATGATGTTGATGAAATATGGGGGTTTTGCCCAAACTTAGGTAAGAGTTTAAGATACCTGTGCATCATTATCAGTTTAAAATTTCTAACTTCGAACAATTAATGGTTTTTGTTATGCTTTTTACAGATCCAGGATGTGATATGGTTTGGGAGAAGGATCCAGTTTCACAAACTTGCTACCAGTTTAATCTTCTGGCTCTTCACTCTTGGAATGAGGCCCGTGCTTCATGTCAGGCACAAGGAGGAGACTTGCTGACCATCAGAGATCTTGAGGAACAGGAATACATCAACAGTAAGTTTATAAACATGGAATGCTCTGATTTTAATCTGAGGAAATTGTAAATTTGTCACAGACACCCAGTTTATAAAAGTTTTTTTGTTCAGCTGTGTTTGTAACTTGTCTTTATTGTCAGCACTGATAAACGCCGCTCCTCTTTAGCTGTTTCTGTGTGAAGAACATTGTTTTTTTATTTTTATGGACAAAATGTAACCTTGTTAAAGTGCTGGCACCAGACCAACTGCTGTAATTCACCACAAAAAAAATCAACTTTACCTCAGCCATCTTAAAAGAAAACATCGCTCGCCTTATATAAATGGTAAGTGACCTGAAGTTGCGGTCGGAGGCTTCCCGCAAGCGAATGCCTCCGATCCACAAGAAAAGTATGCACCGACCTGGTGCCTCTGTATCTTTGGACTCTTGTAGTCCTGGGCCTGCAGGCGTATGCCGGCCCAACCAATCACTAAGGGGGATTCCCATTATGCTTATGGGGATTCCATTTACGTACTGAATCCCCATAAGCATAATAGGAATGACATTTAAAAAATACTTTTTCTCATAAATATTCTCATCAAGGGAGCCTTGAGGATAATTCTGGATGAAATAATGTGGCTCAAATGGCCTTCCTTATCCATAAATAGCTTGTGTGTGAGAGCGAGTGTCTTATTCATGCTATTATTACTTCAATTTAAAAATAGTTGAATTTTGAAGCCAACTGATTAAATCAGCAGTGTTTGTTGACAATTGGAAAAAGATAAATGCTAATTGCTTAAAACTATGAGACACGGAGAATGTATTTCCTCATTCGTTTTTTATAAAGCAACTAAGTTGAATTTTGAAAGCAAACAAAGACTCTGACAAAAACAGACAGGAATAGAGGGAGGTGGGTAGGGAGGAACCAGTGAGGTGAAGTGATCTGGCCTCTTGCCACTCACCAGTGGGGGAATGGTTGGAATGTTAACAGTGAAGTGAGTGACAGCAGTGGTAAGTATGTGGAACAGATTACCAGCATTTGTGGTGGAACAAAAATCCTTAATGGGTTTCAAGACGGAACCAGGAAGGTTTTTGTCAACAAATAGAATTCATCCACCCTATCCACCATGGTGCTGTGGCTGCAGTGTATATTATCTACAGGATGCACTGCAGCAACTCACTAAGGCTTCTTTGGCAGCACTTCTCAAACCCACAAATCCACCACCTAGAAGGACAAGGACAGCAGATGCATGGGAACACCATCAGTTCCAGGTTTACCTCCAAGTCACACACCATCCTGGTTTGGACATGTATCTGCTGGATCAAAATCCTACAGCTCCCTACTTAAAAGTATTATGGAAGTACCTTCACCATAGGGACTTCAGCAGTTCAAGAAGGCAGCCTAGTACCAGCTTCTCCAGGCCAAATAGAGGTGGGCAATAAATACCAGTGGCACCTAAATCCCAAGAATGAACTTTTTAAAACCTTCAATTTTATTTTTAGAGCACAGTCAATGACAGAATGTCATTGGATAATGAATTGCATCACTGCACAATACATCTTGTAAATGGCATGAAAGTTCATTTTCCAGGGTGATGGTGCACTTTAACTGTATTAACCAAGCTGGGACAAAGTTCTCTGCTTTTCACATTGACAGTTCACATAACTGAAAATGGAAGAATTGCAGTGGACAGGAATGCCAAGATTGAATGAGTGACCACCAGTGGGGTGGAGCGAGGGGTGAGAGGTCTAATGTCAGATGGGCAATAAATACCCTTTAATTGGCCTTAGGAAGTGTCTTGCATTGGAAAATAAATTCCCACTAAATATATTTGCTCCAGTTTCGAGATCCTGCCACACTCAATGCAAACCAAATGTTGTTTTTCATCACATTAACATAAGTAGCATTGATATCTAGCTGAAAAATACAGCATAGAAAATTGCTCCAGTTGTGCAAACCAGAATCTAAATGGCTCCAATTAAAAACAAAGAAAATGATTGCATTCACATCATCGTTATGGCCAGTAGGTTGGAGTTTGAACATACCCAGGAATAACATAACTCCTAGAAATCGCTTGCACTATTCCAATGATTAAACACTCAGTTGGTAGAGTAATAATTTGCTTTTATAACACAGACACCCATCATTATTCTTGTGCTTTAATTTTCTTCCAGGAAAAATAATTTGTTACTGTGCTAATGCGGTGTGCAAACTAAAAGAAATACTATTTGATGCGGTACTGTATAATAATTTAGTTTATTGCATATTTTTGCTTAATGTGTGCTTCATCATACTATTAAAGGAAATGGCACTGGGGATAAATCTTCAATGCAGTACAGTAATAACTAGTTGTGAAATTTCACACTACTGCGAACTTTTGTTACAGAGCATTTGCAATATGTTGGAATTCTGGCATGGATAGGCCTAAATCATTTGGATGAAGTTGCTGGGTGGCAGTGGTCAGATGGAGAACCTTTGAGCTTTGTGAATTGGGACACAGGTATTCAGGAAACTGTTTTGGCTCATGTTTTCATGAAAGTGTTCAGCTATCCCGTGACTTTATTATTAACTTGATTTTATCAAATTCAGAGCTTTGATTTTGGATTTATACTCAGTGGACTTTTCCATAACTGCAGCTATAGAAGATTTGGGAGAGTGAGAAAACATTAGTGTTGAAGAAGGAGCCTTCCTCTCCAGTCCGTTATGGTCATCCTTCACCAGTTTCAGCAAATTATGTGTTCAAGATTGGGAACGGTGTTGGAAAGCTTCAATCTTTTGCAAAAGATCTGTGTGAGTCCTCCTTGGAGACCTCCTCAGAAAAGAAAACCACATACTTGTGTAATACCGCCCCCCCCCCCCCCCCCAACCCCCGACCCGTTCAGAATCCAATTCTACGTAATCAAATCATGGACAGAATTTTCTATTGATAGAATGTTGAACCTAGGGTTGCCGTGAGTTACCACAAGCTACCATTCTTTTCTCACCATTTATTTTTCAGACAAATGGTATAAAACTGAATATGAATACAAAATCAGACCATTAGGAATAGATTTAAATATCAATCGCATCAATGTAGAGAGAAAGCACTAATTTAAGTCTTTCAATTTTATGTTCTATGTAGATCAGCCTCAGGGCTCATTACTGGGGGCGTACCATTGTGGGATGCTCAGTTCTAAATTGGATTACCGTTGGAGTAGCTTTGTATGCGAGACAGCCCTGCCTTATATTTGTAAAAAAATGATTAACTCTACAAGAAAAGTGGAACCATTTGGTAAATTAGGATTTTTCTGAACTTTTCTTCTTTCTATTTCTTTCTTATATGTACAAGATTGGATAAAGCATTATTGTAGTACATTTATATGGATGACATGACCTTCCAGCATTTTTACCTAGTAGCCAGTCTTCATGTGAAAGTCTGGAGAGTGAATATCAGTTATTTCTTCAACTCTAGAAGCCATCATAACGGCCTATCCATCCATTCATCCAGTGTCTATGTACATACACTTCCAGCAGGAATTGCTGATTAGCAATCCAGGACCAGAAAGCCTGTAATAGTAAAAGTTTTATTTACCTTGGCTTTGGAACGCTGAGTTGAATTGTAGCTTTCCCACTGCTGCCCTGGCAGAAATCAGCTAATGCAGCACAACCATAATTTGAATTTGTGATCTTCCTGGTCCTTCAGCTCATTGTGAAACTGCATGGTCCATTTAGCTTGTGAGTCATGAGGAAAGCTAAATATGCAGCTTCAAAATAAATGAGCTTTGTGCCATTTTTAAAGTTTGTTCGTGGGATGTGGATAAGGCAATATTTATTACTGATCCTGGTTGCCCTGAGGACATTTAAGGGGCAAGCACTTGGTGTGAGACTGGAGTCGCATGTAAGCCAGACCAGGTTCTTCTCTTCCAGTTGGTATTTTACAACAAACTGGCAGCTTTAACAGTCACTTTCTGATTCAAGTGCACAAATTACTGCATTAATTGAATTCACTTTGATAACTTGCTAACATGGGATTTCTTATTTGTGAAGGTTCTGTGCTTTTTGCTTCTACCATTTAATCCTAACAGTAGAATATGTTTGTGGTTTTAAAACAATTCATTACTCAGCCGTGGCACTCTTGCCTCCGAGTCTGAAGGTTGTGGGTTCAAGTCCCACCCCAGGGACTTGACCACAATATAAGGCTTACCTGCCAGTAAAGTATTGAGGAAGTGCTGCACTGTTGGAGGCATCATCTTTTGGATGTGACGTTAAACTGAGGCCCCGTCTTCCCTCAGGTAGATGTAAACCATCCCATGGCACTATTTCAAAGAAGAGCAGCGGAATTCTCCCTGGTGTCCTGGCCAATATTTATCCCTCAACCAACATCTAAAATCTGGTCATTATCACATTGGTGCTTGTGGGACCCTGCTGTGTGAAAATTGGCTGCCACGTTTCCACCATAACAACAGTGACTACACTTCAAAAAGTACTTAATTAGATGTTGCGCTTTGGGACGTCTTGTGATTGTGAAGAGCATTATACAAATGCAAGTCTTTTTTTCTTTTACTATTGGCATGAATGACAGAATTCTGGCAGTATAGGACTACACACTGTGAATCTGGCTGGCATTCCCACAGTGGCTTCTGCTACAAAATGAATAAAGAAGATTTGAACTGGAAGGATGCTCTGGTGTCCTGTCACTTAAATGGAAGTGAACTATTTAGTATGCATTCATTGGCAGATGTGGCTGTTCTCATCAATCAATTTAAAAATGGTGAGTACGCACTCATATTGTGTGATGAATTGATTGAGCTCTTTGATGAAGTCATGGAGAGGCTGGATCTGGGTAGTGCGGTTGATGTTGTGTATGTGGACTTTCAAAAGGTGTTGGATAAAGTACCACATAATAGACTTATTAACAAAATTAAAGTCCACGGGATTAAAGGGACAGCGGCAGCATAGATATAACATTGACTAAGGGACAGAAAACTGGCAGTGATGGTGAATGGTTGATTTTTTTCAAAGTTCTTGGAAATGTAGTAAACAATGAGGAGGGCAGTGACAGACTTCATGAGGACATAGACAGACTGGTAAAATGGGCAGACATATGACAGATGAAATTTAAACGCAGGGAAGTGTGAAGTGATACATTTTGGTACCAAGAATGAGGAGAGGCAATATAAACTAAATGGTAGAATTTTAAAAGGGGTGCAGGGATAGAGAAACCTGCGGTGTCATGTATCTTTATATCTGCCTATTTCATTAGTCTGTTTATGTCCTCCTAAAGTTTGTTACTATCCTCCTCATTGTTTACTACCTTTTGAGTTTCGTGTCATCTGCAAGCTTTGAAAGCATATGGGATCCTTGGCTTTATTAATAGAGGAAAAGTGTACAAAGGCAAGAAAGTTATGCTCAATCTTTAAACCACTGATGAGGCCTTAGATGGAGTATTGTGTTCAATTCTGGGCACCACACTTTAGGAAGGATGTCAAGGCCTTGCAGAGGGTGCAGAAGAGATTTCCTAGAATGGTACCAGCAATGAGGGACTTTAGTAATGTGGAGAGACTAGTGAAGGTGGGGTTCTTACAGTAGAGAAGGTTAAGGGGAGATTTGATAGAGATGTTCAAAATCATGAAAGGTTTTGATAAAGTAAATAAGGAAGAACTGTTTCCAATGACAGGAGGGTCAGTAACCAATGCACACAGATTTAAGTCGATTGGCAAAAAAAACAGGAGCGTCATGAGAAAATATTTTTTTATGCAGTGAGTTGTTGTGATTTGGAATCCACTGCCTGAAAGGGTGGTGGAAGCAGATTCAGTAGTAACTTGCAAAAGAGAAAAAAATTACATGGCTATGGGAAAAGAGCAGGGACGTGGGACTTAATGGATAGCTCTACTAAAGAGCCAGCACAGGCACAATGGGCCAAATGGCCTCATGTGCTATATATCATTCTATAATTCTATCACTTACATTTGAAATGAGCTGAATATGCATATTTAGATAACTACCTTCCTTTTCGAATACTTCTGCATCAACATTTTCCAGTATAAGAGTCTATGTCCACATTTGAAATGTAAAATTGCCTATGTGACTTTGTTGCACTACTGATGACACTTTTTAGTTTTGCATCTCACAGCTCCGCAGCCTGTATTGCAGAGAAACTTCTAAGCTCCAACCAATTCTACATCATTGCTTTCCAAATTGCCATAAGTTTTGCAATTAACTATAAATAATATAAAATCAAAGTAGTATATCAAAATAAGGACAGATTGTATAACAGAAAAATGAGGACTGAATTAAATCTGGATTTCTTGACCTAACTTTGGATGGATGGGATATTTGGGGTCAAGGCCAGAAACACATGGCACACATTTTGAGGAAAGAGGTGGCTGTGGAAATGACTGCTAAATGTTTGAACCCTATGTCTCCTTTACAATACAGGAATACATTTAATTACCTCACTAGAGCAGCCAAGGTAATCTACCTGCTCTTTATTTCTTATTGACAATTCTTCATTCATTACCCTCACTCTGCCAATAGAGTCAGAGAGCTGAAAGTTTATAGGCCCCCTAACAGTAGCAACTTTGTTGGTCGGAATAAACCAGGAAATAGTGGGTGCTTGTAAAAAGGGAACAGCAATAGTCATGGGTGAGTTTAACCTCCATATTGATTGGACAAATCAAATTGGTCAGGGTAGCCTTGAGGAAGAGTTCATAGAGAGCATAAGGGACGGTTTCCTTGAACAGTATGTAACGGAACCAACCAGGGGGCATGCTATCTTAGATCTGGTCCTGTGTAATGAGACAGGATTAATAAACAATCTCCTAGTAAAGGATCCCCTCGTAATGAGTGATCATAGCATGATTGAATTTCAAACTCAGATGGAGGGTGAGAAAGTTGGATTTCTAACCAGCGTACTAAGCTTAAATAAAGGAGACTATGAAGGTATGAGGGCTGAGTTGGCTAAAGTGGACTGGGAAAATAGATTAAAGTATAGCATGGTGATGAACAGTGGTGTACATTTAAGGAGCTATTTCACAACTCTCAACAAAAATATATTCCAGGGAGGAGAAAAGGGCGTAAGAGAAAAGATAGCCATCCGTGGCTAACGAAAGAAATAAAGGACGGTATCCAATTAAAAACAAGGGCATACAATGTGGCCAAAACTAGTGGGAGGACAGAAGATTGGGAAGCATTTAAAAGCCAACAAAGAATGACTAAAAAAAATGATTAAGAAAGGGAAGATAGACTATGAAAGTAAATAGCACGAAATATAAAAACAGATAGTAAGAGTTTCTATAGGTATATAAAAAGGAAAAAAGTGGCTAGAGTAAATGTTGGTCCCTTAGAGGAATTAGTAATGGGGAACATGGAGATGGCAGAAACTCTGAATAAATATTTTGTATCAGTCTTTACGGTAGAGGACATTAATAATATTCCAACAGTGGATAGTCAAGGGGCTATAGAGGGGGAGGAACTTAAAACAATCACAATAACTAAGGAGGTGGTACTCAGTAAGATAATGGATGAAAGGCGGATAAATCCCCTGGACCTGATGGCTTGCATTTTAGCGTCTTAAGAGAAGTAGCGGCAGGGATAGTGGATGCATTGGTTGTAACTTACCAAAATTCTCTGGATTCTGATGGGGTCCCAGCAGATTGGAAAACTGCAAATGTAATGCACCTATTTTAAAAAAAAAAAGGAGGAAAAAGCAGGCAAAAAGCAGGAAACTATGGACCAGTTAGCCTAACATCAGTGGTTGGGAAGATGTTGGAGTCCATTATTAAAGAAGCAGTAGTTGGACATTTGGAAAAGCAAAATTTGGTCCAGCAGAGTCAGCATGGATTGACAAAGGGGAAGTCAAGTTTGACAAATTTGCTAGAATTTTTTGAGGATGTAACGAACAGGGTGGATAAAGAGGAACCAGTGGAGGTGGTGTATTTGGACTTCCAGAAGGCATTTGACAAGGTGCCACATAAAAGGTTACTGCACGAGATAAAAGATCACGGGATTGGAGGTAATATAGAAGCATGGATAGAGGATTGGCTAATGAACAGAAAACAGAGAGTAGGGATAAATGGTCCATTCTTGGGTTGGCAATCAGTAACTCGTGGGGTGCCGCAGGGATCAATGCTGGGACCCCAACTATTTACAATCTATATTAACGACTTGGAAGAAGGGACTGAGTGTAACGTAGCCAAGTTTGCTGACGATACAAAGATGGGAGGAAAAGCAATGTGTGAGGAGGACACAAAAAAATCTGCAAAAGGACATAGACAGACTAAGTGGGCAAAAATTTGGAAGATGGAGTATAATGTTGGAAAGTGTGAGGTCATGCACTTTGGCAGAAAAAAATCGAAGGGCAAGTTATTATTTAAATCGAAAAAGATTGCAAAGTGCTGCAGTACAGCGGGACTTGGGGGTACTCGTGCATGAAACACTAAAGGTTACTATGCAGGTACAGCAAGTGATCAGGAGGGCCATTGGAATCTTGACCTTTATTGCAAAGGGGATGGATTATAAAAGCAGGGAAGTCTTGCTACACTTATACAGGGTAATGGTGAGGCCACAACTGAAATACTGCGTGCAGTTTTGGTTTCCATATTTACGAAAGGATATACTTTGGAGGCAGTTCAGAGAAGGTTCACAAGTTTGATTCCGGAGATAAGGGGGTTGTCTGATAAGGAAAGGTTGAGTAGGTTGGGCCTCTACTCATTGGAATTCAGAAGAATGAGAGGTGATCTTTTCGAAACATATAAGATTATAAAGGGGCTTGACAAGGTGGATGCGGAGAGGATGGTTCCACTGATAGGGGAGTCCAGAACTAGAGGGCATAATCTGAGAATATAGGGCCGCCCATTTATAACTGAGATGAGGAGAAATTCTTTCTTCTCAGAGGGTTGTGGATCTGTGGAATTCGCTGCCTCAGAGAGAGATGTGGAAGCTGGGACATTGAATAAATTTAAGACAGAAATCGACAAATTCTTATACGATAAGGGATTATGGAGAGCGGGCAAGAAAGTGGACCTGAGTCCATGATCGGATCAGCCAGATGGCCGTTTCCTGCTCCGATTTCTTATGTTCTTATGTAAAGTGGGGGCAGAGGTTCCACAGAAGTCAGCTCCGCACTCCGGGGTTTGCAGACAGATATCTGAGGTTGTGCTCTTAAAAAGAATGTTGCTGGATGAGTATCATCCTTGCATAAAGGCAATAAGGACCACCTCATAGGACCTGAGATAGATGACCAATGTCGCAGCGAAGTCCCGTGCCATCTTCTCTGCCAATATATGGGAATGATTGAATACATTTCAGTGTTTCCTGAAGCATATGGTTCCCCCAGACCAAAGTGGATGCTTTGACCACTGGCTTTCAGGTGTTGGGGAACTACTTATAGAGAACGATGGCAACCAGTTATCAAATAATTCAGGATGCCATCTCTCAAGTTGTTCAGCATCTACTTGTTACCATAAGGTCTGCCCTTCTGCTGATCTATGGGCACTCCGATCCCTGACTGAGCACAAGTGGTGTAACTTGTTAGCAGAGCCATAGAGTAAGATGGAGAGTGGCAGTGTTAATTCAGAGACTAGGGTCCTGAACTTAAGGAAAGGTAACTTCGATGGTATGAGACGTGAATTGGCTAGGATAGACTGGCAAATGATACTTGAAGGGTTGACAGTGTATAGGCAATTGCAGACATTTATAGATCACATGGATGAACTTCAACAATTGTACATCCCTGTAAAAGTAAAATGGGGAAGGTAGCTCAACCGTGGCTAACAAGGGAAATTAGGGATAGTGTTAAATCCAAGGAAGAGGCATATAAATTGGCCAGAAAAAGCAGCAAATCTGAGGACTGGGAGAAATTTAGAATTCAGCAGAGGAGGACAAAGGGTCTAATTAGGAGGGGGAAAATAGAGTATAAGGGGAAACTTGTAGGGAACATAAAAACTGACTGCAAAAGCTTCTATAGATATGTGAAGAGAAAAAAATTAGTGAAGACCAACGTAGGTCCTTTGTAGTCAGAATCAGGTGAATTTATAATGGAGAACAAAGAAATGGCAGACCAATTGAACAAATACTTTGGCTCTGTCTTCACTAAGGAAGACACAAATAACCTTCGGGAATTACTAGGGGTTCGAGGGTCTAGCGAAAAGGAGGAACTGAAGGAAATCCTTATTAGTCAGGAAATTGTGTTAGGGAAATTGATGGGATTGAAGGCCGATAAATCCCCAGGCTGCATCCCAGAGTACTTAAGGAAATGGCCCTAGAAATAGGGGTGCATTGGTCATCATTTTCCAACATTCTATTGACTCTGGATCAGTTCCTATGAATTGGAGGGTAGCTTAATGTAACACCACTTTTTTAAAAAGGAGGGAGAGAGAAAACAAAGTATTATAGACCGGTTAGCCTGACATCGGTGGTGGGGAAAATGTTGGAATCAATTATTAAAGATGAAATAGCAGCGCATTTGGAAAGCAGTGACAGGATCAGTCCAAGTCAGCATGGATTTAGGAAAGGGAAATCATGCTTGAAAAATCTTCTAGAATTTTTTGAGGATGTAACTAGTAGAGTGGACAAGGGAGAACCAGTGGATGTGGTGTATTTGGACTTTCAAAAAGCTTTTGACAAGAGATTAGTGTGCAAAATTAAAGCACATGGTATTGGGGGTAATGTATTGACGTGTATAGAAAACTGGTTGGCAGACTGGAAGCCGAGAGTAGGAATAATGGCAGGCAGTGACCAGTGGGGTGCCGCAGGGTTCAGTGCTGGGACCCCAGCTATTTACAATATACATACATCAATGATTTAGATGAAGGAATTGAATGTAATATCTCCACGTTTGCAGATGACACTAAGCTGGGTAGCGATGTGAGCTGTGAGGAGGATGCTAATAGGCTGCAGGGTGACTTGGACAGGTTAGATGAGTGGGCAAATGATGGGCAGATTCAGTATAAGGTGGATAAATGTGAGGTTATCCATTTCGGTGGCAAAAACAGGAAGACAGAATATCTGAATGGTGACAGATTAGGAAAAGGGGAGGTGCAACGAGACCTGAGTGTCATGGTACATCAGTCATTGAAGGTTGGCATGCAGGTACAGCAGGCAGTGAAGAAGGCAAATGGCATGTTGGCCTTCACAGCTTGAGGAATTGAGGATAGGAGCAGGGAGGTCTTACTGCAGTTGTACAGAGCATTGGTGAGGCCGCACCTAGAATGTTGTGTTCAGTTTTGATCTCCTAATCTGAGGAAGGATGTTCTTGCTATTGAGGGAGTACAGCGAAGGTTCACCAGACTGATTCCTGGGATGGCAGGACTGACATATGAGGAGAGACTGGATCAACTGGACTTGTATCCACTGGAGTTTAGAAGGATGAGAGGGGATCTCCTAGAAACATAAAAAATTCTGACGCAATTGGACGGGATTAGAGGCAGGAAGAATTTTCCCATTGCTGGGGAGTTCCAGAACCAGGGGGTCACAGTCTAAGGATAAGGGGTAAGCCATTTAGGACCGAGATGAGGAGAAACTTCTTCACTCAGAGAGTGGTTAACTTGTGGAATTCTCTACCGCAGAAAGTTGTTGAGGCCAGTTCGCTAGATATATTCAAAAGGGAGTTAGATATGGCCCTTACGGCCAAAGGGATCAAGGTGTATGAAGAGAAAGCAGGAAAGGGGTACTTAGGTTGAATGATTAGCCATAATTTTCTTGAATGGCAGTGCAGGCTCCAAGGGTCAAATGGCCTGTTCCTGCATCTAATTTCTATGGCCCCAAGTTTCCACACGCGGCAAAACAAGCGCCCCACTGAGCTGGGAGCCCGTTTTTCGCGCCGAAAACGGCGCCTGAAAAAAAACGCGCTATTCTCGGGCGCTTTGCAGCTCGATGTCAGCTTGGCGCGACGCCCAGGGGGCGGAGCCTACCACTCACGCCGATTTTGTAAGTAGGAGGGGGCGGGTACCATTTAAATGAGTTTTTTTCGTGCCGGCAACCCTGCGCGTGCGCGTTGGAGCGTTCGCGCACGCGCAGTGTGAAGGAAACATTGGCACTCGGCCATTTTTGTAGTTCTTTGTAGCTGTTCCATTTTTAACATTTTTTAATAAAACCACATTGCCCTTCCATGATCAGCACTGAGGCTTCTTGCAGCAGTGAGAAGGCTGCAGGAAGCCTCAGAAGTTGAGGCAGCCGTTTCCCGACGGGCCCGACCGACGGCAGGGGGGCCTCCCCCCCCCCCCCCCCCCCCCACCCCCCGCTGCCGTCAGGAATGGCTGCCTCAACTTCTGAGGCTTCCTGCAGCCTTCTCACTGCCTCCCCCCCTGCTGCCGTCGGTCGGGCCCTCACTGCCTCCTCCCTGCCTCCCCCCCGCTGCCGTCGGTCGGGCCCTCACTGCCTCCTCCCCCCCCCCCCCGCCGTCGGGAACGGCTGCCTCCCCCCCCCCCCCCCCCTGCCGTCGGGAATGGCTGCCTCCTCCCTGCCTCCCCCCTGCTGCCGTCGGTCGGGCCCGCACTGCCTCCTTCCCCCCCCCCCCCCCCTGCCGTCGGGAATGGCTGCCTCCTCCCTGCCTCCCCCCCGCTGCCGTCGGTCGGGCCCTCACTGCCTCCTCCCCCCCCCCGCCGTCGGGAACGGCTGCCTCCCCCCCCCCCTGCCGTCAGGAACAGCTGCTTCCTCACTGCCTCCCCCCCCCCCCACCCCCCTGCCATCGGGAACGGCTGCCTCAACTTGTGAGGCTTCCTGCAGCCTTCTCCCTGCCTGAAGCACTTTCACACAGGTAGGAACATGGTTTATTTAATCTTTTCTTTGCTTATAAATTTTTATTCAGGTTCGAATTATTTGTATAATATTTGTATAAGTATAACTAAGGATTTATTGTAGAATGTAATTACTTCCCTCCCCCCCCCCCCATGGACCTCGTTCCGGACGCCTAATTTGTAACCTGCGCCTGATTTTTTAATGTGTAGACAAGGTTTTTTCAGGCCTACAAAAATCTTCACTTGCTCCATTCTAAGTTAGTTTGGAGTACGTTTTCACTGTGGAAACTTTCAAATCAGGCGTCAGTGGCTGGACACGCCCCCTTTTGAAAAAAAAATTCTGTTCCAAAGTGAAACTGTTCTACATGACTAGAACTGCAGAAAACTTAAATGTGGAGAATTGCGATTTCTAAGATACTCCGTTCTCCACCAGTTGCTCCTAAAAATCAGGAGCAAATCATGTGGAAACTTGGGGTCTATGTTGCTATGTTTAAGTACTCAAGCAAGGAAATTATGCTAAACCTTTATAAAACACTGGTTCGGCCTCAGCTTGGTGTATTGTGTTCAATTCGGTATACCACGCCTTAGAGAGGCTGCAGAAGAGATTTACGAGAATGGTACCAGGGATGAGGGGCTTCAGTTATGTGGAGAGCTCGAAGCAGCTGGGGTTGTTCTCCTTAGAGCAGAGAAGGTTAAAAGGAGATTTGATAGAAGTGTTCAAAATCATAAATGGTTTGGTAGTCTACATAAGGAGAAACTGTTTCTAGGGTCAGTAACCAGAGGTCACAGATTTAAAGTGATCAGCAAAAAAAACAGAGGTGACATAACAGAAAAAAAATTACAGTGAGTTGTGATCTGGAATGCACTGCCTGAAAGGTTGGTGGAAGCAGATTCAATAATAACTTTCAAAAGGGAATTAGATAAATACTTGAAGGGAGAAAATTTTCAGGGCTTTGGGGAAAGAGCAGGGGTTGGGTTTAGTTGGATAACTCGACCAAAGAGCCGGCATAGGCACAATGGTCTAAATGGCCTCCTTATATGCTGCATCATTCTATGATTCATATTGAAGTAGGATCATGGAGTGAAGTAGTGGAGATAAGTATAACATAATACTGATGGATCAGTCCCTTCAACACTAATCTGCTTCATAAATCAGCCCTTTTGTTGGCCAGCAGGTTTTTAGTCAGGACTCTAGGTTGCCGCTTTGGTGTTTTCTTTGTTTGTATTGTTCCAGCATAAGGTTAAATCCCTTCTGCATTATAGTATTTGGAAGAGTCATGGATCGTTTCCTGTGTGTGCTTCTGCTATACCTTCATAGTTCTTGAAAATTGTCAGCTGTCTTATAGTCTCATTAGATTTTTTTCCCCCTTCCTGCCCCTAATCTCCCACAATGCCCTGGTCAGGCTCGTTCTGTTAACTTATATTGACAGCCCAACTTGGTAAGCCAGATGATTTTATAATATGAAACAATTTTTAAATTTGATCATGCTACCTAACATGAGACTTAAAATGATGGACTTAACCCCACCCATTACCACCACATGAATGGTTTAAAACCTTATCTCAGACACCAGAAATTTTAGTTACTAAGGGGAAAAAGGTGGGAATTTTTTTTCATGAAGTATTTTAAGTTATTCAGTTTAAAAAAAAAATTAAGTTATTCAGTTGGTTTATCAGAAAACCAAGATAGACTTCTATTTACAGGAGAAATGCTAGTATAAAATGTTTACGTCAGCAGTTTTAATGGTGAATGCTAACGTAAAAGCACTAAGAAATTGTGACAACAGAAATGAAGATTTGTTGATGGGAAGTGAGAGCTTATGCACGATTTTTTGTAAAATTGAGTTGTGGAAGATATTTTTTCTTTAATTTCACAGTTTAATTTTCTACTATCGTGTCTGCCTTCCTCTCCTCAAGAAGCTGATTCATATTGAAGTTAATTCCATGAACCTCCTCTGATATCTTGTCCAAGTGGTACGTCCTCATCTGTGATGGTGACAAACACAATTATTCAATTATTGATGACATCAGAGCCGAGCCTGACCCTGTCCTCCTGTGACATCTACGCATGCGCGTGTGCACACACTTATCAGCAGGAGTCACTGGGGAGCAATCGGGTGCAAACTGTGTCTGAATTTTACCTCCCGTTTCTGGCACCCTAATTGAGATAGGCAAATTCAACAAAGTTGGAACATTCTTGATTTCTGTGGCTCAGTTCCACACTGGATAGTGAACAATTGGGGAGTTTATGTTGCTATTGAGAACATGGGAGAATATCCACTTGCACCCAAAATGGTTGCAAAATGATGGGCAGAGCGTTCGCGTCGCTTGCCAGATGACATCGGCACAAGACACAACCCCTTTTCAGGTTCGTACCTTGTTTAAATTTGATGGGTGAGCTGTCACCATGAATTGTGTTGGTAATTGATATCACCCTTTGGAGGAAGGGGTTTTAGGTGGGAACATCACAAGTTGCTCGTGGCCTGCACCTCTGAAAGGGGAGGTGATAACTTCCACGGCCCAGTTTTCAAATGATGAGTATTAGCTGAGTACCAGCAATTTGTAGGTGCAGTGAACTGCCTATCATGGGGGCTGCACAACATGGTAGGGAGTGTGGAGGAGTCTACTTCCAAACTGTGTATGGCACTTGGGAATGGCAACGAGTTACTTCAGTCTATTGTGTGCAGTTTTGGTCTCCTAATCTGAGGAAGGACATTCTTGCTATAGAAGGAATGCAGCGAAGGTTCACCAGACTGATTCCCGGGATGGCAGGACTGACATATGAAGATAGACTGGATCAACTAGGCTTATATTCACTGGAATTTAGAAGAATGAGAGGGGATCTCATAGAAACATATAAAATTTTGACGGGATTGGACAGGTTAGATGCAGGAAGAATGTTCCCGATGTCGGGTAAGTCCAGAACCAGGGGTCACAGTCTAAGGATAAGGGGTAAGCCATTTATGACTGAGATGAGGAGAAACTTCTTCACTCAGAGAATTGTGAACCTGTGGAATTCTCTACCACAGAAAGTTGTTGAGGCCAGTTCATTAGATATATTCAAAAGGGAGTTAAATGTGGCCCTTACGGCTAAAGGGATCAAGGGGCATGGAGAGCAAGCAGGAATGGGGTACTGAAGTTGCATGATCAGCCATGATCATATTGAATGGTGGTGCAGGCTCAAAGGGCCGAATGGCCTACTCCTGCACCTACTTTCTATGTTTCTAGCAAGGATTGTATGGTGACCTCAATGCAGGCTGTGATTGGGCCTGTTAAGCAGAAGTTTCTAGCATCAAGAATGCATATACTGAGGCCAGACAGGCTAAGCTTGAATGAAAGCATTGATGGGGGCTTCCAAGATGTCAAAGCTCTCCTACAGTCTGCTCTCCCACAGAGTAGTAGGAGTGCTGAGGTGCCGCCCCATACGAGTGGCAATGGCACGATGGGTGGTGCATGTTGTCTTCTCAGGATGATGGCATGCCTGTTTCCCTGCAATCTCCTCATCCTGAGCCAGTCTCGGTGCCACAAAGGCAGCTGGGCCAGACTATCTCAGCCAGGCCTACTCAGGTCCGAGTTCCTCAAGGTTACTGGCCACGGCCATCTTGAGTTCCTTCATTGGATACTGAACAGCCATCTACATCACAAACTGGAGCCATTTGAGGGGCACCTCGCAGGAGTAGATAAAAGAAGACTTAAGACAGGCACTTGATGGTTGCACCAGGGTGAACCCAGTAGTTAATGGCAGGTGTCTTTATGTAGTGTTTGATGAGTATTTGATAACCGCGCAAGCTAGCAGGATAGGTGGGGCCTTGCACTTCCTCATTATCTGCAGTGTCATCCTGTCGTGCATACTCCTCTGCCTGCATGTCGTCTTTACAGGTGGCTCGATGGGTTGTCCCTCTGGATAGCAAAGCTGTGCAATTTGGAGCAGACAATAGGCCAAACTCTCTGGGAGTTGTATGGCAGGACACCTCCAGACCTATCTATGTAGTTCTGCAGATAATTAGCTGACAAATCCTTGAGCTTTGGTACAAAGAGCATAATTCTCTCAAACACATTGGTGTCACAGGCTGAAATTATCATTATTTTCTACTTTTTCTCTTCCGCAATTTTTTTTTTGCAGAATTTTGAGATTGCGAGTCCTCCAATACATATGCATTTCTTGCAGCCAATTCTACCCTGCCTCCTGCCTGAGTGCAAATCAGGTGGAGTACACTTGAAGTGATGCAAGTTCAATGAATGTTTTGTATCTTAACGTATTAACTTTTGTGATTTTTTTAGTACCTGGTAAGTGATTTATGTTAACAAAGTTTCTAGCAGTAAAACTTTTGGTGTACTGATTGGTTGGCAAGCTTTTAGGCAGTTTTGTAAATAATCTTTCATTGACACAAAAATGTAATGGACATGTATCGGATAAACCTATTGAACAGTAAATCTGTTCATCATTTTGACATTGTTTCCATGAATATTAAAATGGAGAGTGAAGAAGGAGCTGCCAGTTATGTACTGAGAAAATTATTTCATGTTCTCTTCTAACTAAATATATATAATCCCTTTTTGCCAGAAACTGTACCAGAAGTTTGGATTGGACTTGCCAATAACAGAACACCAGCTGTGTTTGCATGGTCAGAAGGATCTCCTGTGACATTCACTTACTGGCATAAGAATGAACCAAATGTTCCATATAACACCACAGAACACTGTGTGTCATCACAGAGGATTGTAAATATATTTACTAATATTTCACTGCTTTCTTGAATTGCCGTTTTACTGTCTAGCCACAAACCATGTGGGTGCTGCTTTAGAAATAATATCTCTTCTGTTAAATCTAACTAATACTGTACGTGATTCAGAAATCTCAAATATTCTCAAACACTTTTACAGCTTTAAAAAAAAATCTAATATTTTGTTGTAAATGTCCAGCAATGTAGGTGATTTTTACATTAGAAAAACATCGACTTAACTGAATTGTAAGAATGGATTTAAGTTCATGAAAAAGTTGTCATAAATAGAACAGATTTATTACAAAGTAATTGAGATGAATAGAGAAGTTGTCTTCTGAATATCAACTGTATTGAAAAACAATTACTTATTTATAACTCTCACAGGAGTAGACTTGTTGTAACTAACCATTCTGTTCTGCTTTGGTTTGTGATCTGCTACCAATATATATGAGCACCAACAGGTTTCAGTTCCTCTTGTTCAAAGATTCCTGTTGCTCTTATCAAAACCATTCCAAGTCTCCAATCCCACCAGCACAGGTCTTGTCTGTGGAAACCAATGAATCAGAGGTGTTTAGCTATTCTGGAGATCTGTTTATTGTCTTTAGGGATGAAGGAGTGTTCATGTGGAACTTTCTTTCAGGAGATTAATTAATAGGGTAAACCCAGTGATGGGATAGATTATAAATAGTCTGACGAAAGAGTGTGTTAATCGACTCAATGGCTTTTTCTAGTTCAATGCTTGAGGTAAATTTTAATCTGTCTATAATGACCAGTTCTTGTACTTATCCCTGAGCTGTACATTTGCAAGCCAGCTGGTTATTCTTGTCATCCAATCTTTTTAGCTCATTACTATAGATAAGAGTTCAAAATCTTATCTGACTACCCATGTACCTATGTATTTCAAACAAGAACATTTCACAATGTTCATTGGAAAACTGTTGTTAGTTGTTGGAACTAGTGGCTTTGCATTTGATATCATGCTGCTTAATTTTCAAAACCGTGTATGCAGTTTCTTATATTAATGGACCAAGGTAGTACTGCTTCTTTGGTATGTGGTGTAAATAAAAAAACGTCACATTACTCTACCATAATATGGCATAGTGTTTCTGAATGTACAACTGGGATTTATATAGTGCCTTTAAAGTAGTGAAACAATATTGAATACCTAACTATTAAATTGTCTTGTCTTTACATCCACTTGTGAATTTTCATCTGCAGCATCCACTTGTTAATATTTTTTAGTCAATATGATAATTGCATATGTAAAATTGTTACACCACTCTTGGACCAGAGCAAACAAACCATCTGGTGAGTTTTATGCAGCTAAATGTTTGCAAATAGATAATTAGAAGTTCAGAAAACATTGTGCTGCAGTAGTGTTTGGTTACTTTTTTTTATTTGCATTATGTCTTTGAATTAAAACAGTAATTTTCAAAACATTTTAATTAAAAGAGTGGCCAGTGGAAAGTTAAAGACTGTGAGGAAAATATATGGAGCATCTGTAAGAAGCCAGGAAAAGTGGAACAAGAACAACCTGGAAAAGACAAAGGTTGTCCTGAGGTGAGCTGTCTGTTTCTGGGAATACTGTATAGGTTTCTTTTTAATATTTAACCATAATTGTGTGGAAATTATTAGTGGTGTTGGGTGGACCATCTGTGCTATTGGACAGTTATAGTACTATAGTCCCAATTTTCCTGAAGTAAAAATAATGGCGTACACTGATCTGGACACACGTTTCTTTGTGGACCCTCTGCGCTGAAAAAAAAATCCCAAGTTTTCTGCAAACACATGCATCTTGTCGCGCTGGTGCTACCCGAGTCGATCTCGCGAGGCGGGGCTTAGAGCATGCACCTGAAATGCACAGCACATGCGCTAAAAACATTTTTTTTAAACTGAAAAAACAACCAATGCATTGCGCATGCGCAGAAAATAAATTTTAAAAATTTAAAAATCTGCGCATGCGCAGTACAAAAAAAAAAATCAGCCATGTGGGGACTGTGTGGATCACAATTGAGAATCCATTGGTTGCAGAGGTGGATTTACAGGTAGGAAATACGGCTTCAATCACAACATGGCTGCAAGGGAAGGGCGCAGAGAAGGGGAAGCTGTAAGGGCCAAGAGATTTCTCGCGGAAGAAATTGAGCCCCAGGCAGACTTAATTGAGAGTAAATGGGATGTTCTTGAGAACAAGGGGCGCTTCGGTAAAAAGAAACTTTAATCCGCTGTACTCGCAAAAGTTTGGGACCAGGTCGTAGTCGAGTATAATGGAATGTCCATCACCCTGAGAACCAGTGCGCAGCTGAAAAAGAAGTGGCAGGACCTCGGACAAGCAGTGACTGTAAGTAATAACTTATATTTAGATTTATTTAGGTTTTTAAATATATTTATATTTATGCACTGCAATAACATCTGTAAATGTGATTCATCTGTTTTTGTGTGTTCAGAAGGACCTTCTCTTAAAAGGTTCCATTTTCATCTTTGCAGAAGATGGTGTCACCAGCGCGCAAGAAGAAGGTGCATCTGAAGGTGAGGAAGAGCATGTTCAGGAAACCACCACTCCAGATATTAAAAATCAGGAGAATGATGGGCAGCAAGAAGACGTCAACAACGAGATGGTCACCCTGGATTTGGAGATGCTGAACCCCTCGAGGATTCAAAGACCTTTCCTGAATGAATCAAGCGATGGGACATTTCTAGGTGTGACGTCTGAGGCTGCGGATCCCAGTGTGTCGCAGCAAGCCACACCTGTCAGACGTCAAAGGAGGGCGAAAGGGAGACCTGATGCAAAAACACAGGATTCGGAGTGTTATATATGTAAACCTGTATATACCTTGTGAAGCCACCAGAGGGCTCATCCCCTGGAGTGCCAAGGGATCCCACAATCCCTTTGGAGCACTGATACTTAAGGAGGCCTCACAGGCTGGAGAGGCACTCTGGAAATCTGCAATAAAACACTAAAGTCACACTTTACTTTGAGCTCACAGTAGCTTGTCAGACTCTTTATTCATACACTACAACTGGCGACGAGATACAGATGATAAACCCAACGATGCAGAGAACAGTGGGCATCCTGGAGAAATTTTCGGAGGGAGATGATTGGGAAACCTTCGTGGAGCGACTCGACCAATACTTCGTGGTCAACGAGCTGCAAGGAGAAGCGAACGCTGCTAAACAAAGGGCAATTGTCCTCACCATCTGCGGGGCACCAATATATGGCCTCATGAAAAATCTGCTTGCTCCAGAAAAATCCACAGAAATGGTACGATGATTTGTGCACACTGCTCCGGGAGCATCTGAACCCGAAGGAAAGCGTTCTGATGGTGAGGTACCGGTTCTACACCTACAAAAGGCCTGAAGGCCAGGAAGTGGCGAGCTATGTCGCCGAGCTGAGACGCCTTGCAGGACATTGCGAATTTGAAGGACATTTGGAGCACATGCTCAGGGACGACTTCGTACTTGGCATTGGCCATGAAGTGATACTTCGCAAACTTTTGACTGTAGAGACCCCAACCTTGAGTAAAGCCATAGCGATAGCCCAGGCATTCATTGCCACTTGTGACAATACTAAGCAAATCTTTCAGCACACAAGTGCTGCTACAAGTGCTGTGAATAAAGTGATGTTGTTTTCAAATCGCAATGTACAGGGCAGGCCCCACTTGCCTGCAGCTGCACGTCCGCAGATGTCTCAGAGTCCACCATCAAGGGTGATGAATGCAAGGCCATTAACACCTTGTTGGCGCTACGGGAGTGATCATCATTTCTATTCATGCTGCTTCAAAGGGTACATTTGCAAGGGCTGTGGAACATGGGACACCTCCAATGATTGTGCAGGCGAACTGCAAACCCTGCTAATCCTGCAAACCACCATGTTGCAGAGGAGGACAGATCCATGGCAGATCATGACGAACCAGAGCCTCAGACCGAGGAGGCAGAGGTATATGGGGTGCACACATTTACCACAAAGTGGCCCCAATAATGCTGAAGGTTGAATTAAATGGACTCCCGGTGTCAATCCAGTCTATTATGAGCAAAAAGACTTTCGATAAATTGTGGTGCAGCAAGGCCTCAAAGCCAGTCCTGGCTCCCATTCATACTAAACTGAGAACGTACACAAAGGAACTGATTCCCGTAATTGGCAGTGCTACTGTAAAGGTCTCCTACGATGGAGCGGTGCACAAGCTACCACTCTGGGTGGTACCGGGCGATGGTCCCACGCTGCTCGGCAGGAGCTGGCTGGGAAAGGCACGCTGGAACTGGGACAACGTCCGAGTGCTCTCTTCCGCTGACAACACTTCGTGTGCCCAGGTCTGAAACAAGTTCCCCTCGCTGTTCGAACCAGGCATTGGGAAGTTCCAAAGAGCAAAAGTGCAGATCCACCTAATTCCAGGGGCGCGACCCATCCATCACAAGGTGAGAGCAGTACCATACATGATGAGAGAGAGGGTGGAGATCGAGCTGGACCGGCTGCAACGAGAGGGCATCATTTCGCCGATCGAATTCAATGAGTGGACAGTCCGATTGTCCAGTCCTCAAGGGAGACGGCACCGTGAGAATGCGTGGTGATTACAAAGTAACTATCAATCATTTCTCCCTGTAAGATCAATACCCACAACCAAAGGCTGACGACCTTTTTTGCGACGCTGGCGGGAGGAAAGACGTTCACGAAGCTGGACTTGACCTCGGCCTACATGACGCAGGAGCTGGAGGAATCATCGAAGGGCCTCATCTGCATCAACACGCACAAAGGTCTCTTCATTTACAACAGATGATGTTTGGGATTCGATCAGCCGTGGCGCTATTCCAGAGAAACATGGAAAGCTTACTGAAGTCAGTCCAGCGCACAGTGGCCTTGGTTACAGGTCGGGACTCAGTCGAGCATCTGCAGAACCTGGAGGAGGTTCTTAATCGACTCAACCGCATGGGGCTCAGGTTAAAACGCTTGAAGTGCGGTTTCCTGGCGCCTGAAGTGAAGTTCCTGGGGAGAAGAATCGCGGCAGACGGAATCAGGCCCACCGATTCGAAGACGGAGGCAATCGAGAACGCACCGAGGCCACAGAACATGACGAAGCTGCGGTCGTTTCTAGGACTCCTGAACTACTTTGGTAACTTCTTACCGGGTCTCAGCACACTGATAGAACCACTGCACGCCTTACTGTGTAAAGGAGATGAATGGGTATGGGGTAAAAGCCAAGAAAATGCCTTGGTAAAAGTTAGAAAATTGTTATGCTCAAACAAATTGCTTATGTTGTATGATCCATGTAAGCGTTTAGTACTAGCATGTGATGCGTCGTCGTACTGGGTCGGGTGTGTATTGCATCTGGGATGAATCTGGGAAATTGCAACCAGTTGCGTATACATCCAGAAGTCTGTCTAAGGCTGAGAGGGCCTACAGCATGATTGAAAAAGAAGCGTTAGCGTGTGTTTATGGGGGTAAAGCAAATGCATCAATATCTGTTTTGGCTCAAATTTGAATTGGAAACTGACCATAAGCCACTGATATCCCTTTTTTCGGAAGTAAGGGGATAAATACGAATGCATCAGACCGCATCCAGAGATGGGTGCTCAAGTTGTCCGCATACAACTACGCCATCCGCTACAGGGCAGGCACAGAAAACTGTGCCGATGCTCTCAGTAAGCTGCCATTGCCCACCACGGGGGTGGAAATGACACAGCCTGCAGATTTAGTCATGGTAATGGAAGCATTCGAGAGTGAGCAATCACCCGTCACAGCCCGATAGATTAGAACCTGGATGAGCCAGGACCCCTTACTGTTCCTAGTAAAAAAAATTGTGTGCTTCACGGGAGCTGGTCCAGTGTCTCTGTGGAAATGCAGGAAGAGATAAAACCGTACCAGCAGCGCAAAGATGAAATGTCTATTCAGGCAGACTGCCTTCTGTGGGGTAATCGGGTAGTGGTCCCCAAGAAGGGCAGGGACACTTTCATCAGTGATCTCCACAGTACTCACCCAGGCATTGTAATGATGAAAGCGATAGCCAGATCCCACGTGTATCGATGTGGACTTAAAGTCCTGCATGCTCAAATGTAACACATGCTCGCGGTTAAGCAATGCACCCAGGGAGACGCCACAAAGTTTATGTTCTTGGCCCTCCAAACCGTGGTCCAGGGTCCATGTCGACTATGCAGGCCCGTTTTTGGGTAAAATGTTCCTAGTGGTTTTAGATGCGTACTCCAAATTGATTGAATGCGAGATAATGTCGGCAAGCACATCCGTTGCCACCACTGAAAGCCTGCGGGCCATGTTCGCCATGCACGGCCTGCCTGATGTCTTCGTGAGCGACAACGGGCCTTGTTTCACCAGTGCCGAGTTCAAAGAGTTCATGACCCGTAATGGGATCAAACATGTTACATCTGCCCCATTCAAACCAGCATCCAATGGTCAGGCAGAGAGAGCAGTGCAAACCATAAAGCAGAGCTTGAAGAGAGTAACTGAAGGCTCACTGCAGGCTCGCCTATCCCGAGTCCTGCTTAGCTACCGCACGAGACCCCACTCGCTAACTGGGATTCCACCCGCTGAACTCATGAAAAGGGCACTTAAGACTAGGCTCTCGTTAGTCCACCCTGGTCTACATGAACAGGTAGAGAGCAGGCGGCTTCAACAAAGTACATATCATGATAGCGCAAATGTGTCACGCAAAATTGAAATCAATGATCCTGTATTTGTGTTGAACTATGGGCAAGGTCCCAAGTGGCTTCCCGGCACTGTTGTGGCCAAAGAGGGGAGTAAGGTGTTTCGGGTCAAACTTTCAAATGGACTCATCCACCGGAAACACTTGGACCAAATCAAACTCAGATTCACGGACTATCCAGAGCAACCCACATTGGACCCTACCTCCTTTGACCCCCCCAACCTACACACCAGTGGCAACCGACATAGCGGTTGACCACGAAGCAGAACCCATCACCTGCAGCAGCCCAGTAGGACTCACTACACCAGGCAGCCCAGCAAGGCCAGCTGCACAACAGCCCAACGAGGGCCCAACAAATGATTCACCAAAACCAGAGAAAGAAAGGCCCCAGATTGACTCACCTTGTAAATAGTTACACTATTGACTTTGCGGGGGAGGGGGGGGGGGCGCGGGGGGAGTGTTGTTATATATGTAAACCTGTATATACCTTGTGTAGCCACCAGAGGGCTCATCCCCTGCAGTCCCAAGGGATCCCACAATACCTTGGGAGCACTGGTACTTAAGGAGGCCTCACAGGCTGGAGAGGCACTCTGGAGACCTGCAATAAAAGACTAAGGTCATACTTTACTTTGAGCTCACAGTATTTTGTCAGACCCTTTATTTGTACACTACACGGAGAACATAGGACATCTTGTGGGGATGAGCAGGGCAAACATCTAACAATTGCGATTGTTCCTGGAAGCCTTTGGTGGGGTGAGGATACAGTTAGGGGGACTTTCGTTACAGGTGGAAAGACTTTTGGGGCAGATGACAGAGGTAGTAGCAGCAATACGGGGGCTCACCCAGACTGTCATTGATGCAAGGAACGCTTTCTACTCTGCACCGAAATTAAGGGTTGATCCTGAGGCTGAGAATGATTATGAAGAGGAACCCGAGCCTTCCACAATGACACATTTTGGCTCTGGGCCTGTCGTATCCCAACAGCAAGAAACGCCGTGTTGGAAAAAATACAGATTAAACCCTGGGTTAAGGGGGGCGAGAAGGCAGAAGTCTGCAGCAACAAGCACGCGCAGGGATAGCGGCATCTACTGGGGTAGGAGTAGATAGATGGCTTCTTTGTTTTTTGGTTTGTTTGGTTCTTTTGAAAGTTTGCCACGTTATTCATTAAAGTTTATAAAGTTATGAAAGTTTAAAGATAAGTCATGTTAAGCTAAGTATAACTGTGCTATTCAAATGTTTAATAAACATATTTATTTTGAACTTTTAACCTGACTCCTGCACTTCATTTTTTAATGCAGCACACTAAATATTATTGGATAAAGGAATGGACTCAACATGTCAAATGGCCATATCCATTGTAACCTATAAGTTTAAATGATACAGGGACAGATTCCAGTACTAAGGTGTTTGTTGCCCAAAACTCATTGTAGGTTTGTAGACAATTTATTCGGTGGGCATTTAGTCACTACAGTCGCAACAATTTGGTGGGACTTTCAGTATTGAAAGAAAGTCGTCGACAAACGTTATGTTTAAGCCAAATAAACTTTATTTCCCAATTATTCGACTTGTTTCCTAGACACTCATTTAAATTTTGTCTGAAAAGCTTTATTTCTCAGAGTCCCTGTTCGGGCGCCATTTTGTTATATTTTCACTGTGACTTTGTGAACTGAGTGTCAGATTGACACGGCAAACGAGCCAAAGGTGGGCAGAAGAAATGTTACAAGGACACCTTCAAAGCCTCCCTGATAAAGTGCAACTTCCCCAAAGACCACCCTAAGTGGAGGAAGTGCATCCGGGAGGGCGCTGAGCCCCTCGAGTCTCGTGGCCGAGAGCATGCAGAAATCAAGTGCAGGCAGCAAAAAGAGCGTGCGGCAAACCAGTCCCACCCACCCTTTCCTTCAACGACGATCTGTCCCACCTGTGACAGACTGTGGTTCTCGTATTGGACTGTTCAGTCACCTAAGGACTCATTTTAAGAGTGGAAGCAAGTCTTCCTCAATTCCGAGGGACTGCCTATGATGAAGATGATGATGATGATGACTAGTAGTTCACCACAGTACTACAACAATTACGGTTCAGGTCTTTGAGTGTCGAGAATAATTGAAACAAGTCTCATCTATTCCAATGAAACACTTTAGTAGCAAATAGTAAAATACAGACAAGCAAACCACACAAGCCTCACACCTTGTGTACTATATTACCTGTTTAAACAGAGATGATCAGTCTCCATTCTGGTGTCCTGCTTCAAGTTCCTAACTTGTGGTCCCTGCTTCTCGGGGTGTTGCTCCTAGGTTCTCTCTGGTTGGCTAGCCTTTTCTCTCTACTTTTATATCATTCTTAGACTTAGTCTACATGCCCCAACCTGGGTGACTCATATCTGAGGCCACAGTCTTCCAGAACATCTTGTGGTAGTCACAAGGCATCTGACGTTTTCTTTAACCTGATTATGCACCCTATGACTAGATGAAGGTTGGCAGCCTTTGACTTTCCGTTTGTTTGCTTTTGATAATGTGATTATCACGTCCAGTTCCGTTGTGACTTGATGTCCCGTATATGCAACATGTCTTGACCCTAGAGTGACTGCAGTATTTTCCACAGTGTTCATGGATCCTGACTTGTTCTGGGTCATTGATACATGTAACACAGGCCTGTGGTTCATGTATCAGTGACCCTGACCCAGTCTGGATCCATGAACAACTTAGTACAGGAACATACTAATTTAATATCCCTTCAAATTTATTATTGTTTATTATTGTCCACCTAAGCATTCCAACACTCTATTAAAAGATTTCAAAATTTTGGTGTAATTATTTAATAAATAAAATTTAATGTCCAGTCTTTATTAAAAATCACTGCTGGTTTCCTATGAGCCTGGAGCGTCTTGCACTGTCTTGTGTGGAGGACCATCGGCATGGGATAGCAGCGGGCCGCGTGGGGGGAGGACCTTCGGCCGGGGATAGCAGCGGCTGGAGTCGGCTAGGTGGAGGATTGGGAGAAGGCTGCCATTGCTGTTTTTGGGTTGAATTCGTCTGGTGATTTTGCCTGTCTCGTGGATTTACAAAGCTTCCCTGGACTTATGGAACACATTGGATGATTTTGGGCTACTTAAGAACATCGATGAAAAAGGTGGTGAAGATTTATTTTTTATTTGCCTGCTTACAGTTCTATCATCGAAGGAGTAACATTAATGGTAAGCTTACTTTCATCAGTTTTATTTTTAAACTTCCATATAGTTGATGATGTATTTCTAAATTTCCAAAAAGTTGATGTAAAATAGACATGGTGTCCCTTCGGCCGGGGATAGGTGCAGGCCAGCACGAATTTCTTTAACTGCAGGTAAGGCTTTTTCCTACAGTGTTTCTAGGGTCTGTGCGCTGATTTTAAAAATATCGTTCATGATGAAAGTTGGCCTTATGACCCGAAATGGCGTGTAACCTACTTTTCCTCTAAGGATAAGGGGTAAGCCATTTAGGACTGAGATGAGGAGGAACTTCTTCACTCAGAGAGTTGTTAACCTATGGAATTCCCTACCGCAGGGAATTGTTGATGCCAGTTCATTGGATATATTCAAGAGGGAGTTAGCTATGACCCTTATGGCTAAAGGGATCAAGGGGTATGGAGAGAAAGCAGAAAAGGGGTACTGAGGTGAATGATCAGCCATGATCTTATTGAATGGTGGTGCAGGCTCGAAGGGCCGAATGGCCTACTCCGGCACCTATTTTCTATGTTTCTATGTTTCCTCGTACACCAACGCCAGAATGTATGGTGCCAAACATTCTGGTGCCAGAAAAATCACTGGGCGCCGAAAAAACTGGGCAAAATTGAGGCATTAGTACTATGTACTACCGAGAAGCTGATTTATGGCACGGTTCCCACCTGTTTCTGATATACTGTTAAGTTACTGTTCAGAGCAAGTGGCTTATGTATGCTATAGCATTGAAAGTATAAGGATAATTAAGCTTATTGTTGCTGGCATAATGGCCCTGATTTTGCTATGCTAATAACGGCGAAGCTGTCGGCACGCGCCTTTATTACTGGGTAAAACTGACAGCAATTTCTAGCATCCACACATGCGCAGATAAATGCGGAAATCCTGCTACTTCTTAGGTTGCGCTGTTGCAGTCGTTGCCGATGGATTCTTCACAGAAATCAATGTCACGGTGTGAACTTGGCCGACTATTCTTGCTCTAAAAATGCCTGAAAAAGTTAGAGCTTATTCAATCAGGAATAACAGTTTTTAATGATGTAATAAGTGATAATTATAACATCTGGTCCAGAAAAGTTAATTTGACAATTGTGGAGTCTCATTCCCTTAGAAGAAAATTTATGTTGCAGATTTTTTTTAAAGTAAAAATTGAAATAATTTTTTAATCTCATTTTGCTCTTTTCTGTATTTTCCTTAATCCCATGTGTACGTCCCAATCTTTATTTCATTTCATGTAAAATAATTTAAACGCAATTTATATTTCCTGGTTTTTTTTATATCCTGCTTTGCTGTCTCTGCGTGTCATTGAGGATTCTTCAGTCTGGGCGAACGGCTTCCCTGCAGCAGATAGCTGTTAATGGATATGATGTAATTGGGATTACGGAGACATGGCTCCAGGGTGACCAAGGTTGGGTACTCAGGGGTATTCATTATTCAGACAGAAAGGAAAAGGTGGTGGAGTAGCATTGCTGATTAAAGAGGAGATTAGCGCAATAGTAAGGAAGGATATTAGCTTGGATGATGTGGAATCTGTATGGTTAGAGCTGAGGAATACCAAAGAGAAAAGGCAAGTGGGAGTTGTGTACAGACCATCAAACAGTAGTAGTGAGCTTGGGGATGATATCAAACATAAAATTAGGGATGCGTGCAATAAATATACAGCAGTTATCATGGGTGACTTTAATCTACATATAGATTGGGCTAACCAAACTGGTAGAAATAAGGTGGAGGAGGATTTTCTGGAGTGTATTCGGGATGGTTCTCGAGACCAATATGTCGAGGAACCAACTAGACAGCTGGCCATCCTAGACTGGGTGTTGTGTAATGAGAGAAGATTAATTATCAATCTTGTTGTGCAAGGCCCCTTGGGGAAGAGTGACCATAATATGATAGAATTCTTCTTTACGATGGAGAGTGACACAGTTAATTCAGAGACTAGGGTCCTGAACTTAAAGGAAGGTAACTTCAATGGTATCAGACGTAAATTGACCAGGATACACTGGCGAATGATACTTAAAGGTTTGATGGTGGATAGGCAATGGCAGCCATTTAAAGATCACATGGATGAACTTCAACAATTGTACATCCCTGTCTGAAGTAAAATAAAACGGGGAAGGTGGCTCAACCGTGACTAACAAAATAAATTAGGGATAGTGTTAAATCCAAGAAAGAGGAATATAAATTGGCCAGAAAAAGCAGCAAACCTGAGGGGACTGGGAGAAATTTAGAATTCAGCAGAGGAGGACAAAGGGTTTAATTAGGTGAGGGAAAATAGAGTTTGAGAGTAAGCTTGCTGGGAACATAAAACGGACTGCAAAAGCTTCTATAGATATGTGAAGAGAAAAAGATTAGTGAAGACAAATGTAAGTCCCTTGCAGTCAAAATCAGGTGAATTTATAATGGGGAACAAAGAAATGGCAGACCAATTGAACAAATACTTTGGTTCTGTCTTCACTAAGGAAGACACAAATAACCTTCCAGAAATACTAGAGGGCCGAGGGTCTAGCTAGAAGGAGGAACTGAAGGAAATCCTTATTGGTCAGGAAATTGTGCTAGGATTGAAGGCCGATAAATCCCCAGGGCCTGATAGTCTGCATTCCAGAGTACGTAAGGAAGTAGCCCTAGAAATAGTAGATGCATTGGTGGTCATTTTCCAACATTCAATAGAGTCTGGATCAGTTCCTATGGATTGGAGGGTAGCTAATGTATCACCACTTTTTAAAAACGGAGTGAGAGAGAAAAAAGTGAATTATAGACCGGTTAGCCTGACATCGGTAGTGGGGAAAATGTTGGAATTAATTATTAAAGATGTGATAGCAGCGCATTTGGAAAGCAGTGACAGGATCGGTCCAAGTCAGCATGGATTTATGACAGGGAAATTATGCTTGACAAATCTTCTAGAATTTTTTGAGGATATAACTAGTAGAGTGGACAAGGGAGAACCAGTGGATGTGGTGTATTTGGACTTTTAAAAGGCTTTTGACAAGATCCCACACAAGAGATAAGTGTGCAAAATTAAAGCACATGATATTGGGGGTAATGTATTGACGTGGATAGAGAACTGGTTGGCAGACAGGAAGCAAAGAGTAGAAATAAACAGGTCCTTTTCAGAATAGCAGGCAGTGACTAGTGGGGTACCGCAAGGTTCAGTGCTGGGACCCCAGCTATTTACAATATACACTAATAATTTAGACAAAGGAATTGAATGTAATATCTCCAAGTTTGCAGATGACACGAAGCTGGGTGGCAGTGCAAGCTGTGAGGAGGGTGCTAAGAGAGCTGCAGGGTGACTGTTACACAGGTTCGGTGAGTGGGCAAATGCATGGCAGATGCAGTATAATGTGGATAAATGTGAGGTTATCCACTTTGGTGGCAAAAACAGGAAGGCAGAATATTATCTGAATGGTGACAGATTAGGAAAAGGGGAGGTGCAACAAGACCTGAGTGTCATGGTACATCAGTCATTGAAAGTTGGTATGCAGGTACAGCAGGCAGTGAAGAAGGCAAATGGCATGTTGGCCTTCATAGCGAGAGGAATTGAGGATAGGAGCAGGGAGGTCTTACTGCAGTTGTACAGGGCCTTGGCGAGGCCACACCTTGAATATTGTGTACAGTTTTGGTCTCCTAATCTGAGGAAGGACATTCTTGCTATTGAGGGAGTGCAGCGCAGGTTCACCAGATTGACTCCCGGGATGGCAGGATTGACATATGAAGAAAGACTGTATCGACTAGGCTTATATTCACTGGAATTTAGAAGAATGAGAAGAGATCTCATTGAAACATTAAAAATTCTGACGGGATTGGACAGGTTAGATGCAGGAAGAATGTTCCCGATGTTGGGGAAGTCCAGAACCAGGGGTCACAGTCTAAGGTTATATAAGGGGTAAGCCATTTAGGACCGAGATAAGGAGAAACTTCTTCACTCAGAATTGTGAACCTGTGGAATTCTCTACTACAGAAAGTTGTTGAGGCCAGTTCGTTAGATATATTCAAAAGGGAGTTAGATGTGGCCCTTACGGCTAAAGGGATCAAGGAGTATGGAGAGAAAGCAGGAATGGGGTACTGAAGTTGCATGATCAGCCACGATCATAGTGAATGGTGGTGCAGGCTCGAAGGGCCGAATGGCCTACTCCTGCACCTATTTTCTATGTTTCTATGTTTGCCTGCTCACAGACACCATAATCCCCTGTAGAGGGCGCCGAATTGAAACAGAAGCCAGAGAGAGGAAGTCTCCGCTGACCAGCCCACTAGAAGTCTGTGGGCAACTGTACGTGAGGTGAACGGAAAGCCGTTCCTTTGCCGCTCACAGCAAAATCCAGGCCAATATGTAGTTAAGCAGAAAGTGCATCATATTCCATAGCTTATGTTGCGTGTCTCAAAATACAAAATCAGTGTTGCTGCAGGGCTTAGTCTTTTTGCCAGCTTAGCTAATTTCTGACAGGTGAGCAGTTGTTATTTTGAGCTGAACCCTTTTTTCTGTATAATGTAGGTATTGAATTCCGTGTTCTATTATTATTTGCATTGGCAGAGGAGAACCAAGAGCAGGAAGGGTCTACTCATTATATCTGGTGGTAAATGGTGTACCATCAAGTCTTTCAGAATATAACCTTGGGAATCTACTGCCCCAGACACAGCTTCTTGGGATGACAGAAGAGGTGCCAAAAGAGGCTGAGGGTTAGAAGAATGCTGTGATGGAGCAGTACCTTCTCCTTTAAGAAGATGTACAGACATGGTCCTCCATCTGTGTGCACTGCCGGTGGCTGTCGGCTCTACCAATGTTGTTCACCCATGTATCAAAGGCCACAAATGTATTATTCAATAGGGTCAGTAAAGTAATCAATTTCTCCACTGGCCAGCAACTGCAGCATAATGGAGCAACCCATTTTTACACATCAGCTGGGGCTTTCTCAGATCTGGAGGGGGACTGGGATCATTGATTGCACCCATTTTGCAGCTTGCACCACTGATCACAATGCTCTGTTCAAAAAGAGTTGTCAGGGATTATTGTATTACTGTCCAGCTGGTATGCAGTCACCAGCACTGAATAATGTCGATGAATTTCCCAGGAGTCATTATGACAGTCAATTGTGCCTTCCTTATTTGAAGGTGACGAAATAATGGGCTCAAGTTTCGGCCTGAGTTGCTCCTATTTTTTTGGAGCAACTAGTTTAGAATGGACCATCTTAGAAATTGCAATTCTCAGCATTTAGTTTTCTCCAGTTCTAGTGAGTTCAAATAGTTTCATTGTAGAACAGATTTCTTTTCCAAAAAGGGGCGTGTCCAGCCACTTGTGCCTGTTTTGCAAGTTTAGGCAGTGAAAACTTACTCCATTCTAAGTTAGTTTGGAGTAAGTGTAGATTTTTGTACGCTCAGGAAAACCTTGCCTACACTTACAAATCAGGCGTAGAGAACTGGAGATAGTTGGGGGGGTGGCGGTGTGGGGGAGGGGAGGGAGGGGAGGGGGTGTGTGGAAGGGAAGTAATTGAATATAACAAGCATTTAACAGTTTCACTTCTACAAATAAAGAGCCATCCTGAATAATAAATGATAAATAAAGCAAATAAAAAATACATTGAATTTTCCTACCTGTCTGAAGCAGCAAAAGCAGCCTTCTGAGCTGCGAAGAATCTTGCAGGCAGGCCATTCGGCCAGGGGACAGGGGAGGCGTACAAAGCACCTGGAGGGACAGCCAGCCAGCCAGCAAGTTTAAAAGTTTAATTTGTACTTCAAATATGGGTGCTGCATTATCAACACGGATTATGCAATGGTTCTCCATCAATTCACTGCATAGGAGAGAATTGATTAGAGCTCACCGCACCAGGAACGTCATAGCCCATAGGCTGATGGGCAGGAGACCTTACCCATATCGGCAATATCGAGCCAGGCGTTCGTACCTGGACATGAGCGAGGCTGATTGTGTCAAAAGACTGCGTTTCTGCAGAGAAGTTGTCGTTGAGATCTGTCATATGCTGAGAGCAGATTTGCAGCTCAGAAGCAGAACGCCGACTGCCTTGTCTGTTGAAGTGAGGGTAACAGCTGCACTTGCCTTCTATGGCTCGGGGTCGTTTCAAGCTACAACTGGAGATCTGTGCGCCATCTCTCACCATGCAATACACGCCTGCGTTTACCAGGTCACGGCTGCACTGTATGCGTAGAGGACTGACTTCATCAAGTTCCCAATGACCGGCCACGCAATGCATGACAGGGCTGTGGGCTTCTCCAGGATTGCTGGCTTCCCAAAGGTACAGGACTGAATTGATTTTACCCACATCGCCTTGCGAGCACCTGTGGAGAATTCCGAGCAATACAGGAATAGAAAAGATTTCCACTCCATTAATATGCAGCTCATGTGTGATGACAAGCAGTGCATCATGTCAGTCGATGCGAGATACCCTGGCAGCACCCATGATGCATTCATCCTACGCAACAGCGTTATATCTGACATGTTTGAGCAGCAGCCAGAAGGGCAGAGCTGGCTACTGGCAGACAAAGGGTACGGCCTGGCCACCTGGCTCATGACGCCCCTACGCGTAACACGGACGGAAGCTGACCATCAATACAACATGGTGCACATTGCGACGTGCAGCATCATAGAGAGTACCATTGACATCTTGAAACAGCGTTTCCGATGCCTGGACCATTCCAGAGGCCACTTGCAATACTCTCCTAAGATTGTCGGTCAGTTCAGTGTTGTGTGGCTGCATGCTGCATAACTTAGCCATCATGAAGCAGCAGGAGCTGGTAGTGGAACCAGAAGACCCACATGAGGGGCGAATGCCTGATAGTAATTTGGAAGAGCAGGGTGAGGATGACGACGATCAGGAAAGCATGCAAGTGCCTGATGCCGGAGCACGAGGTCAGAGGAGGGCGGTCTATCGTGCTCCTTTAACGATTGCTCGAGCCCTGTGCCAGCAGCTCATCCGTGAATGCTTTAATTACTGATACCTGAGGGCTCCGCGACAACTGTTGCGCATGGACATGTTTATTTTATGCAGTTGTTCCTACGTTGTATTGTGTTAATGGAACATGATTCAGTTTTAAAGAAAAAATATTTTATTGAAAAGTTAATGTTAGTGTAATAAAATATTTGTTGTATCAAACTTTACTTTTTAATATGACTCTTTAAGATCACTTAAAAACTTTAAGATCACTTATAAACTTGTAAAGTTACAAAAGTTACAAAACAATTTCAATGTGAAAATTCATCAATGATGAGCAGTGCCTGCCCTGAGCAGGATTTTGTAGCAGCCCCTGCGCCACCAACGAGTGATAATTTATTTTTCTAATTCTTGCTGGGGAGCAGAAAAGGTTCTTCCTGCTCCTCCTGGCTCCACAGCAGTTCCAAAGACCATTGTCGCCGGCCCCCACTCGGCCCTCTCTTGACCGCCTCCCCATCCCGTCGCTGTCTCCCCTCCCCACTCCTGATCACCACCTGTTCCTTCCATTTCCTGATCGCTGCTATACATAGCAAGTAAAGAAAATCTTTCTACAGGTTTATATTGTGGAACTGAAGGGTATCTTTAATTTTTCAGGACTGGAAAAGATATGAAGAATCCTGCTACAAGATTGACGATCACCTTCAAACCTATGAAGAAGTTTCAAAAAGATATTATTGTTCACTTGTTACTATTGAAAACAGGTAAAATTATGATTCTCAGAACAACTGTTGTTGATGGATGGAAAGAATCAGTTTTTCAGTTTTGTTATCTCAACAGCCTATCTTTGTACATGAGATCAGAATTTACATTCGCTCCATACCCCTCTCCCAACACCCTGCTGGTCCTTGATTAGCAGGGGAATGTAGTTCACATTCTGAACAGCTGTGTTCTTTTACCCCTTTTCTCATGCCCAGAATCTCTTCATCTAGAGCAGAAGTTCCCCCAAGCCTTTTCTGCTGAGCCCCCCACCCTTTGGAAGATTCATATACCACGCGCATCCCCCTCTTTGTAAGAAACTGGGTAAATTTTACAAATTAATGCTGTGTAGAATCTCATCCAATAGGGACACATGTTGAGAATTTGCATCAACCCCTGCCCCTCCATGTTTCTATCCATTAAGTTAATGGAACCCGCATTCATAAAATTTGCCATGTGTGTAATTTCTAAGCAACGAGTCAAATTTTCTTTCTTTTTCTCTCACTCCCTCTCGCTCTCTCTCCTTTCTTTCTTTCTCCTTTCTTTTTCTTTTTCTTTCGCTCTTTCTTTCTTTACATAAGAACATAAGAAATAGGAACAGGAGTAGACCATACGGCCCATCGAGCCTGCTCCGCCATTCAATATCATGGCTGATCTGATCATACACTCAGTTCCACTTCCCCGCCCTCTCCCCATAACCCTTATCCCCTTATTGTTTAAGAAAGTGTCTATTTCGGTCTTAAATTTATTCAATGTCCCAGCTTCCACAGCTCTCTGAGGCAGCGCATTCCACAGATTTACAACCCTCTGAGAGAAGAACTTTCTCCTCATCTCTGTTTTAAATGGGCGGTCTTTTATTCTAAGATCATGCCCTCTAGTTCTAGTCTCCTCCATCAGTGAAAACATCCTCTCTGCATCCACCTTGTCAAGCCCCCTCATAATCTTATACGTTTCGATAAGATCACCTCTCATTCTTCTGAATTCCAATGAGTAGAGGCCCAACCTACTCAACCTTTCCTCATAAGTCAACCCCCTCATCCCCAGAATCAACCGAGTGAACCTTCTCTGAATTGCCCCCAAAGCAAGTATATCCTTTCGTAAATATGGAAACCAAAACTGCTCGCAGTATTCCAGGTGTGGCCTCACCAATACCTTATATAGCTGTAGCAAGACTTCCTTGCTTTATACTCCATCCGTTTTGCAATAAATGCCATGATACCATTGGCCTTCCTGATCACTTGCTGTACCTGCATACCATCCTTTTGTGTTTCATGCACAAGTACCCCCAGGTCCCGCTGTACTGCGGCACTTTGCAATCTTTCTCAATTTAAATAATAACTTGCTCTTTGATTTTTTTTCTGCCAAAGTGCAAGACCTCACACTTTCCGACATTATACTCCATCTGCCAAATTTTTGCCAACTCACTTAGCCTATCTATGTCCTTTTGCAGATTTTTTGTGTCCTCCTCACACATTGCTTTTCCTCTCATCTTTGTATCATCAGCAAACTTGGCTACGTTACACTCAGTCCCTTCTTCCAAGTTGTTAATATAGATTGTAAATAGTTGGGGTCCCAGCACTGATCCCTGCAGCACCCCACTAGTTACTGGTTGCCAACCAGAGAGTGAACCATTTATCCCGACTTTTTGTTCATTAGCCAATCCTCTATCCATGCTAATATATTACCCCCAACCCCGTGAACTTTTATCTTGTGCAGTAACCTTTTATGTGGCACCTTGTCAAATGCCTTCTGGAAGTCTAAATACACCACATCCACTGGTTCCCCTTTATCCATCCTGCTTGTTACATCCTCAAAGAATTCCAGTAAATTTGTCAAACATGATTCCCCTTCATAAATCCATACTGACTCTGCCTGACCGAATTTTGCTTTTCCAAATTACCTACTGCTTCTTTAATAATGGACACCAACATTTTCCCAACCACAGAGCTCAAAGCTTATCAAATCAAAGCAATACATCTGTTTGTCTCATAAAGAAATTATCTTTCACACTTTAAAAACTTGATGTAAGGTGAATAAAGCGGTTGCCGGTGCTATCATAATATTTTTATGAAGTGACATCTCCTGTTGCAATAACGTAGCAATACAATTTCCTGCAGTGACAATCTAATTTCAATCTTATTACAGCTGAAATCAGCACTTTCTGGGATACCAACATAAGGAACAAAGCTTGTTCTGTGACAGTCATGCACAAAGGACATTAACAGTGCTGCTTATAGTATAAAGCACATTTACCAAACTTGCAGTGTTATATGTACTCTTGAAAGCTTCATATGGGAAAAGTAAATGGGGGAGAAATTGGCTAACCCCCAAAAACGGGCATGGGGATCACAGTACGTGATTAACCTGTGTCCGTTCATTGCGTTGCAGGCAGCACGTTAAATTGGCGCTGCCTGCTCTTTTAAATGATTGCTGAGTGCAGCCAGCGCTACCTGCGCTGTTCATGGGCTGCACGCATCAGCAGGGGGACCAATATCGCGAGAGGTGAACGCTACTTAAAGGCTGCCTGCACCACTTAAAGAAGAGGTGCATTGAATACAAGAAGTGGTAGGATTTTTTAATGTAAATTCAAACTAGGCTGTGATACTTTGAGCAATGGCTGAACATATGAGAGAGCGGGCACCAAGGTTTTCAGACAATGCACTGGAGATCTTTGTGGAAGAGGTGAAAAGAAGGAGAGAACTCTTGTATCCGCAGGGAGGCAGGAGGCCCTCCAGACATGTGCTCAGGAGGCAGTGGGAACAAGTAGCGGCAGAGGTCAATGCCAGGTGTGTTGCACTAAGAACATGGGTGCAGTGCAGGAAGAAGTTTAACGATCTGACCAGAATTATCAAGGTGAGTGGGTTCAGTTTGAAATGGCATATCCTAGCAACTGCACAACCAGTCTTATCTACTGCTTAATTTTCTACACCCCCATAACCCACCTACCAGAAATCTCTCTGAATCAGTATTGAACCCTAAAATTGGTATGCTTCACCTCATCCTCCTGCACTGTTGCCTCAACTGTCCACAAGTAGAAGTTGAGCAAATAGCATCGATGAATTTAAGGGGAAGCTATATGAGCACATGAGGGAGAAAGGAATAGAAGCATATGCTCATAGAGTTAGATGAAGAAGGGTGGGAGGAGGCTCATGCGGAGCATAAATGCCGGCACAGACAAGTTGGGCTGAATAGACTGTTTCTGTGCTGCAGACTCAAATTGACTCGCATTTGAAAAGCGGCTATTCTTCAAAACCATGTAATAGTGTTTGCTTCCTCTTGGTTCCATTTTCAAATCTTTTGGCAGACCTCTTCTACTGGATTGGTCCAGAGTACCAGATACAACTTCTGCATGGTATCACTGTGACAAAAAAATACATAGTGCTTTTAGTTTTTCTTTTTGCCCAAATAAAAATAGGTGGCGCAATATTTTTTTTTCAGGAAGGAGGAAGGTGGCGCTCTTCAAACTCCTGATTTTAAACAATGTTATATTTTAGCCACAAAAGTAACAGCATGATTATTTCCTGGGTGCCTGTCAGAAAGACTTTAATTGACATTTCACAAGCTTTGCTACTGTTACATGACTTCGGTTTTTTACTCCAGGTTTTTTTCTCGGTCACCATATCAGGCACACCTCATTGATAAGCCCTTATTCCCTATAACCTAGAGTCTGTCTTTATCAATGAATAACTTGCAGATTGCCTAGAGAGGAAACCGAAAACCCTCATTGCTATATTTCAGTACACTGATTGTGCCTTTACATGATCTTCCTTGATTTCGGAAACTGGTCGAAGAAACATGTCGCTAGAATGTAACTAAGACTATAAATGCCAAGCAGATTTATTAAATAGTAAATGGATAAGTGATCACCAAACATGGCAGAAGCACACGTGAAAAACAAACAGTCAGGACGAGTGATGTTCAGCCTCCACTTAGAATAGGAAAAGCACCTAGAAGTTTGGAGTCCATTCTTGAAGGCTGAACAGTGAAATGTACGGCCTTCAGACCTAAAAGATCCCAAGGAATCAAGACCATACAAGTTGTCTCAACCCCGAGACTCACATTGCTCCCAGCACAAGCACTGTCATTCATGCTGTTTTTTTCTCTATCCTTAAATTTAATTGGTTAAGGAGATAGATTATTGGTTTTATGATACACCAAGGTCTGAGATGTCCTATTGTCCTCGCCATGCAGTTGTCAATTTGCACTTCCAGGTATTTGTGGCGCACAAATAATTGGAGCTGAAGGGTGAGGAAAAATCCAACTCATGCCACAAGATGCCCACTCCAGCAATGTCTGGACCCTAAAGATTTAGGGGACGAGTTTTAACCCAAGAAAACGGGTGGGTTGGGGTTGGGTGGGAAGTTAAAAGTCTGAATCCTGACCCCCAACCCGCCTACTTCCGGTTTTAAAGGAGGCGGGACGGGGAGGTGGGAAGCCAATACGCTCCCAGAAGGCGGGTCAGCCATGTAAATATTAAAATGAGGCTGCCGTGCTTCAGATTTAACCTCAATTTTAAATTTAAATTTAACTGTAGCTGGTTGGGATCAGCAGCTAAAGTAAGGCGAAGGTTGTAGGATCCAGGGGGTAGTGCCTTTACACTTACCTCTTGGATCCAGCGTCCCTGCCTAACCCACTCCCTGCAATCGGAGACACCTCTTCATGAGGCCTCCGATTACCCCACCTTCCCCATGAGGCCTAGTGCCGCAGACCTACCCACCTGCAGCCGACCAGCCTCTCAATCTGGTTGGCTGCCGGTGGGAAACAGAGGCCTCCCATGCAAATCAGGCCCTGCGATTAAATTCGGCAGGGCCTGCGGACATCCTATTCACCTGGATTTCCAGACAGCGTCCAAGCCGACTCACAGCCCTCTTCCCGATTAAAATTCAGGTCTTGGTTTCTAGTTAACTCTAATGATTCATAATTTTTTGTCCTAGCTCCTAAAATATGTAAAGCATTACAGTAGTTGCTTTAAATTCATATTTAATACAGCCAAGAGGCCACAACACCAACGGCCGACAGTAATTTTGGCAGTGCACTTAAATGATAGCCAGTGGCTCATTGGGTAGCACACTCACCCCTGAGTCAGAAGGTTGTGGCTTCTAGTCCCACTCCAGGACTTGAGCACATAAATGTAGACTGACACTCCAGTCCAGTGCTAAGGGAGTGCTCTACTGTCAGAGGTGCCGTTTGTCGGATGAGACATTAAACCAAGGTCCCGTCTGCGCTCTCAGGTGGACATAAAAGATTCCATGACACTATTGCGCACAATATATATCCCTGAATCGACATAACAAATACAGATTATCTGGTCATTATCGCATTGCTGTTTGTGGGAGCTTGCTGTGCACAAATTGGCTGCCGCGTTTCCCACATTACAACAGTGACTATGCTCCAAAAGTACTTAATTGGCTGTAAAGAGCTTTGAGACGTCCGGTGCTCGTGAAAGGCGCTATATAAATGCAAATCTTTTTTAATTTCACAAGATAATTAAGGATGAGGAAGGCTATTTGGTCCATCTTTGTTCTTGCATCTAGAGATTTCACTGTAGCATCCATTTGTTTCTTAAATAATTCCAGGGTTATTCCCTCGATTATTCTATCTGGAAGTTTATTCCACATGTTGATCATTGTGTGAAGAGGTTCCCTGATGTAGGTCCTAAAATAACCTTTTAAGTAGTCACCAAATTCTGCTTTTGCAGTTTAATTTAAAGTAGTATTCTGGCTCAAGTTTTTCTATACCCTCAACACATAAGATCACCTCTCGAATGACTGCTTTCTAGACTGAAAAGCTCACGTTTCTCATAACTCAGAACTTTGAAACTGGGGACCAGCCTAGTAGCTCTTTGCACTTGTATGTCTCTTATTCCTTCGTGGCCAAACTGGACATTGTATTCAAGGTGCAACCTGGCCAGAGCAGTATAAAGTTTCATTAAATTACCCTTCTGACTTGCAAACTGTTGTTTTGGCTATGTATTTCAGCATCCTATTGACTTTGATGATTTGCTTTGGTTGAGCATATTTAGCATCAATTCTGCAAAGATTCCGAGAACACTTTCATCTTTGTCCTTTAAGTGTAAATCCTATTGTTAAAGATTATGGTTAAAATCAATATATATTTAACACTGCTGCTCATTAAAGTGGGTGTTCCAAGACGTGTCTTTTGACTTTTACCAATTATCAAATTTTCTACTTGTATTGACATGCATGAATTCTCAAGGAATAATCAGAGATATGGACAAATCTAATAAACCACAGGTTATCAGTAGATCCTTCCACTTAATCCACATAGTTATTAGAATGTCTTATGTTTTGGATATACAAAAAAGTAGTTTATCTAAAATATCTGTTGCCTTGTGTCATTTCGACATGAACAGAAACCTAATTTCTGTTAAAGAGCAACATATGTACACAGCTCTGTATTTCGTTTCCATGTTTAATTTTGGGTTAAATAAACTTTTTGCTACCAAATACATTTAAAACATGAGAAATACAGTATCCTAGCAAGCTAAAAGACAACATGAAACAAAGGCCCTGTTCATCGTTGCCTGTAATGGCAATTCAATCTACCCTAATACAGTACCAATTTTTCACTAATTTGTGACATTGACATGTCATCATCATCATCATAGGCAGTCCTTCGGAATCGAGGAAGACTTGCTTTCACTCCTGAAGTGAGTTCTTTGGTGGCTGAACAGTCCGATATGAGAACCACAGACTCTGTCTTAGGTGGGACAGATAGTTGTTGAGGGAAGGGGTGGGTGGGACTGGTTTGCCACATGCTCTTTCCGCTGCCTGCGCTTGATTTCTGCATGCTCTTGGTGTTGAGATTCGAGGTGCTAAGCGCCCTCTCGGATGCACTTCCTCCATTTAGGGCGGTCTTGGGCCAGGGACTCCCAAGCGTCAGTGGGGATGTCGCACTTCATCAGGGAGGCTTTGTGGGTGTACTTGTAGCGTTTCCGCTGCCCACCTTTGGCTCGTTGGGCATCTATAGCTGAGTTAACAGACGAATGGTTGGTTAATTACCGTTGCTTATTGTCGTAAAATGATGGTTAATCTCGTAATTTTACGTATCTATGCAATTTATGACGTCCAGTAGATACATTCTTAGTGCCTAATTTAGCCCTAAATTAGCAAAGAATTGCACACACAATTCCTGAGATCACAAGTTGGACTATTATATCTGCACGACTTTGTACTTCGTGGAATTCTGAGATACGTGTGAAGAGCAGGGTCTGTATTGGCCACGTTTTGAAGTACATGAAAGATCAGGTTAATATGAATGTAAAGGGGAGTTGCATTAATGTCTCTGAGCATTAAAGAAACTATTAAAAGGTGTCTGTTTGTTTCTATATTTAAATTTGTGGTTTTACCTTGATTCCATAGGTTTGAACAAGCATTCATCAACAGTCTGATCAGTAATTTTGCCAGAGAAGAAAACAAGTACTTCTGGATCGGTCTTCAGGATAGGAACCGTACAGAAGAATATACCTGGTTAACAACAAATGATAGGAATGTACCAGTTTTCTTCACAAATTGGAATAAAAATCAACCAGGTAGATGACTAAAAATGTAATATTTACTGGAAGAAAATACAAATGTACATTTAATTCACTTTTAACTATAATTATTGATTAACTTTTACCCTTGTGTCATTTTAAGTGTATACATTTGTGTTCATATTTAAGAGGGAGGATAAAATTATGGATTTGTAATTCTTATTTTTATTTTAAGGTAGTTGACAAAATAACATTTGGAAAATGGTTTAGTATCTTCTGTGGATTCCCTTTTCTTTTCAGCTCATTCAGGTGGCTGTGTTGCATTGGCAAGAGAAAAATCTCATATTCTTTGGGAAGTTAAAGATTGCAAAACCTTCAAAGCCATGTCTTTGTGTGAGCAAAAAGCTGCATCTGCTGTACGATCAGTGTCCTTCCCTGATCAAAGCATGAAGGCTGGAGCTAAATGTCATTTTGGATGGGAATCAAGGCCTGATCTTCTCAACTGCTTCAAGGTGAAAACATTTACATTCAAAGCAACTGTTAGCAAAAGATAACCAAAAGCCTTTTTTTATAACAATTTTTGCTTCACAGTTGTCAGTAATAGAAGATTTAGCTTGGTGCTTTATATTAAAGTTTGATTCAGAATTTGATGCAGCACAAATAATGAAATAATGGGCTCAATTTTGCCCAAGCCTGTTTTCTGGCATATTGCCAGAGCTATGCCAGGTTTTTAGGGCCAGAAATGCACCATAAATATTTGTCCAAACGTTCCCTGATCTGTAAATGGAATTCGGAGCCGCACAGCGTGTCGAGTTGCCTCGGGGGCGGAGCCTGCTGTCTGCGCCGAAAAACGAAGCCAAGCCTTCTGCGCATGCTCAGGAAAAAAACTTGCGTTTTTGACGTCGCTGCAATGGATGCACATGCTCAGTACAGCTCTGATTTGGCAATGTCGATAGGGCTGAGGTAAGGGTGTGAGCTGAGCTTGTTGTGCGGGGGTCAGAGATTTTGTTGTGAAGGTATGACGATGGTGCCGTGCAGGGGCGGCCAGGGAGAGGTGATTTGTGGTGGTATATTAAGTCTGCCAATGGGGTTGTATCAGTGTCCGTAGCCGGGATTGAGGGTGTATTTTCGGTGTTTTTTAAACATATGTCGATAGGGCTGAGGTAAGGGTGTGAGCTGAGCTTGTTGTGCAGGGGTCAGAGGTTTTGTTGTGAAGGTATGAAGATGGTGCCGTGCAGGAGCAGCTGGGAGGGGTGATTTGTGGTGGTATATTAAGCCAGCCAATGGGGTTGCATCAGTGTCCGTAGCCGGGAAGGAGGGTGTATTTTCGGTGCTGGTTTTGAACTTGTGTCGATTAGGGCTGAGGGAAGGGTATGGGTTGAGGTTGTTGGGCGAGCGGGCCAGAGGTTTCTTTTGCGGTTGCATCAAGACGGTGCCGTGCAAGGGCGTCCGGCAGTGATGGGGGGAATGATTTTGTCGTGGTGAGGGAGGGATTGCAACAGCGCTCCCCGACCCTAGCCCAGGCCGAATGGCCTCCTCCGATTTCCTTACCAGTGCCGATTTCTTTAACTCTCCGCAAGGTTTTTCTGCAGAGGCCACATATGCTGGCCTAAGCAGAATTGGAGTAACTCTCAGCTGGCCAAAGTTTCCTAAATGGTCAGAATTGGCGTAGGTGGCTGGTTACGCCCCCTTTGGCTGAAAAAAAAACTTTCCTAAACAAATCGTAACTTACTGAGTTACGCTGATGCAAATTGATTGGGGAAACTGTGGATTTTTAAACTTAGGCCAAAAAAAGCAGCCTGCTCCAAAAAAAAGACACAAATCACTGGGGAAAATTGAGCCCAATATAACTGCTGATATTAAATCAAACTTTAATTCTCATAATATTCCATGTCTACTCCTATCAGCCTGGTGAACATTATTTTCTTTTGGATTAGTAGTCAGTTAAAATAGTTTCCAGTGAATTTAATGGTGCACTATATTACTTGCTTTTATAAATAATTAGCTTTAACCACAAAATTCTTAAAATTGCCAATATTTTAAGAAATAAAGTTCAATTTGACTCCATTCATATGAATTAAACTGGGATTATTTAATTATTGGTGCTTCCAGTTATCAAAGAGAATTGAAGAAGGCTGTCTTGAGGAAACCAGAGGGGTGGGGAGAGGAAAGATGGGGAAGGGTAGGGGAGGGAGAGAGGGTAAAGGGGAACATGAGACGGAAGGAGGGGGTAAGAAGAACAGAGGTAGAGAGAGGAGTGGAAAGAGATGTGGGGAAACTGTCACATTGTAGGAGAAGGGCAAGCACCACTTCCTTGCGACATCTAGGGATGGGCAATAAATATGCACTTGCCAGCATCATCCTCGCCCTCATCTCAAGAACAAAAAAAGTCAACCACAAAGTTACAGTTTTGTGACAAGATTAAACATGTGGCATATCCCCCTTTTTAACTGGATTTTTGAGGTGATGATCTTTATTAATATATATTTTATATTCAAAGGTATTCCATCATGAGAAAGTGTTAAAGAAGAGAACTTGGGAAGAAGCAGAAGAATTCTGCCAAGCATTTGGAGCCCATCTTGCAAGTTTCAACCATTACAATGAGGAGGTTTTTCTGAATGAAATTTTGGGATGGATGTTTGCCAGGTAAAATATGAAGTGTTATATTTTTGAATGTAATATAATTATTTAGTTATTCTTGTTTAGGTTGTATGTCAGAACATAACTTTATATTTAATCATTTTATATACATTTATATATATGTGAGCAAGATGTAGTTATAAACCAGCTGCAATTTTGAATTTCACAAAATTGATAGCTGTGGAATCTCCTTTAACAATCTGCATCTTGACTCTAAAACAATTGTCTGAAGTCAAGCTGTTCAGTGATTAAATTGATTTGCAAATGGAATTATCTGTACCTAAAGGGTTAATTCTAAAATGACAAAGAACAGTATTGTAACTTTAATTAGTGGAAATAGTTTTAATTTGTGGTCCTTAAATTTTCTTTAGATAATTATTTTTGATCATGGATATCCTATTAATTGAAATAGGAATATGGATTCTTCCTCATTCAGTTTTCATTCACATATCAATGGATTTGTATGACTGTTCAGTAGGAAAAATCAATGGGACATGGTCCCATAATAGTAAGTACAAGTATCAAGCCAATAGATTACTCTTCATTTATTTTCTTTTGTCGGCTGCTGTGTAGCTAGCTGCCTTTGCGAAAAGTTAACTTCAAGACACAAGTTCTTGTGTTTGACGTTTGGCACAATTTTACTGTTTTTTCTCTTGGAGAGGTGTAAAATAATCTTACATATAGTTTTGTTGGCTCTGTTTAATGACTCAGTTGTCATTATGCCTCCAGGCATGCATTCTTTTTTTAAATTCGGTACTTTGTCCATGGGAGTAGTTCACTATTTTATTTACAATAAATTTTGTAACTGTTTTATTCTATGTTGAGTTTGGAACATTGCTCGAATTGGAACTTTTGAGATCAGGATTGTGTCACTTGTCAAATGTTCTTCATACACCAGACAGTGAGCCCTCTGACCCTCTAAAAACATCAAGAAGCACAGCACTCCAAGGTGGAGTGGAAACCAACTGTCAGAGTCTACAATCTGAGTAGTCAGTGCTCAGATCTAAGTTCTTTGGTATGTGGACGATAACTTGCATTCAACAAGTGAGGAAGACATTACCAAAAGTGGGCAATCTAACTTTGTGAACCATAATAATTGATGTTGAAACTAATTCCTGCATCACTTTAATCTTCAGTTCAAGTAAGGCATTCTAAGTGGCATTTAAAATAAATTAAGTATAAATTGATGTTACATCATTGCATACAGGCTTTTTGAATGATTAGGTGAGCAAGCACATTTTTATATTTTGTGAGGCACGGTATTAATTTATCTGCTGAGACTACCAGAAAGATCCATAATATTGTGATTACGGATGCAGTACAAAAGTTCAGGGCTGTACTCAGCATGTTAACAACACTTCTTTTATTTAGATATCAGCACATATCTAGCCACAAAGTAACTGGGATATGTGTCTTCCATGCCAACTGAGAGTAGAGAGGAAGAAAAAATGGAATCTAATGCAATTCTGTGATTATGGCAAATATGCTATAACAGTAAGATATCGGTGGGAGCAGTTCAGTTATCAGATTGATGCTTTCCCTTCTCCATCTTTCATGGCACATTGCAAAATAAATGTTGGACAGCAAATAAAGGGGCCAGAAGAAGATGAGAGGCCTACCATAGAATAAAACCTATATGTGCCATGAAATGTGAAGCAACTGCATTTTTTTTCCACCAACACAATTTCAGAAGAACTTTACCCCGTAAATTGTTACTGGCAGATCTCTCACAATATTGCTCACAGGTAGTTTGGGGTATGGAGCAGCATCTATATATGTTGCTTATACGGAGCTGATGTTGCCACTTGTTTCTCATTGAAGCCATATAGTCTCTTAAAGGCTGTGTTTATCCCGCAGGGCCACCAATATATAGACACGAGAGGCAGATTTTCTTTGTGGCTTCTAGGCTTTCCATTCATCCATTATTTGCACACCTGTCTCGGCTGGTTTCTTGGAACATCTTTGGTGGTTTCCCAGCAGGATTCTCACTTCAGGGGAGAGAGGGAGTTTGTTGCCCTGGGTTTGGCAAGTCTACAGCAACGTAACCTGCCTCCAGAGCAGCTGAAGTAAATGTATTTTTAAAATGAAACTGAGGCAGTAATCGATCAGCATGTCAATAATATTCCCATCAGACTATTTAAAATTGAAATCTCTGCCAACTGTCAGAGCAACACTGTAGACAAGGGGTGCTCTGGTAGAAATGATGGGATCTATATAATATGTTGTCTTTGTGTCATTTTCATATCATTATAATACACCATGCATTTGGATAGACATATATGTCCAAATAATTTCAAGTGGGAAATCCTGGAAGTGACTATGGTGGATTGGGTGCAAGAATGTTAAATCCAGAGGAAGATTTTAATATCGATATAGCTCAATTGAAATGAATTGGGAGAAAATGTCAGTCTAGATATTTTTTTCTAAATATCTTCCAGGGAAGAAGAAAGGTGGTTTTGGATTGGGTTTAGCAAACGGAATCCAGCTTCTGCTGGCTCCTGGGATTGGAATGATGGCAGTGCAGTAAGTAATTCCACATTATTTTTACATATCGATAGGTTTACAGCATACTCCCAGTTAATTTACTTTGCATCCATTTTTGCAATTCTATATGCATGAAGAAGTTTGAATGATAAAGATGGAAAGAAAACCCAACAGTACTGGAAATCTCAAATAAAAACAGACAATACTGGAACTGCGCAGCAGATCAGTTGGCAGCTAAAAGGACATGCATTTATAAGTGACATTTCTTTTCCGTCCTCCGAGCCGCACAGAACTGCTTCTGAAGGAGCAATATAGCATGATATTTTGGAGTAATGCTTACATCGATGTCCCTGTTGGTGCGGCTTCCTATTTTACTGTGCTGCTTAGCTGAATTTGTACTTGCTCAGAACTCTTAACTCCTTAACTCCACACACTTCCTCCAGATCAAATGGAACTCGTGTGATTTTTTTTTTCCCTCTAGTTCTCAGATCCATTCCCCGAGCCCTTCCTCCATTTCATTAATTACTGTGATAAAAACAAAAACTGCTATAAACACTCAGCAGATCAGGCAGCATCTGTGGAGTGAGAAACTGAGCTAACATTTCAGGTTGACCTTTCATCAGAGCTTACATTAATTACTGTATTGGTGTTGATTTCTCCTCATTAGTGTTGATTTTGAAATTTAACCTATCTTTTCTGTTTCAAATGCTACAGATCTGTTGTGTCTTTCCAGTCTTTTCTTTATTTAATGGAAGGATAAATATTCTTCGATCACTCAAGTTTTCTCTTTTTTTTTTAAACTGTAATTTGCTGGTTCTTCTCTCTTGTTTATTCCTTCCTTGAAATTCCTTTTTTGCATTGTTAACCATATTTTGTCACATTATTTTGCTGCACTAAATCTGAAAGTAAACAGTCAATTCCAACTTCTGAATTTCAGTCCTGGTGAACCACAATTCAACCTGTGTGGTGGAGTCCAATCAGCTTGATATCCTCAGTGACTTCCACAACTGAGCTGAAAAATAAGAATGATTATTCTGGCAAGCTTGCTCATGGATCACGTTAAATATTTAATTTTCTTTTGCTAATTGTCTCTTCCCTCATAAAGGCTTTGACTCCTTGCTGGGCTGCAATTGCAAGGGCGATGGTTGAGTTGCCATACTTTGCCCAAGCATCCATTATTCATGTCTGAGTGTCAGCAACCAATTTAACTTTAGGAGGCATCATAGCTGAGCATGATCCTATCCTCAGCTCCTGACCACACATGTGCCTTTCCAGTAGGGGTCACTGGGCATCAATCAGGCGTTGGAACTTCAATTTTCCCACTTCTAAACTCAAAGGCACCGAGTCCAATTGTCGCACCTTAGCATCGCCAGGGCTAATTCAGGATATAACCAGACATCAAATGTTCCTGATGCAAACACTAATAAAATAATAGTAGAGATACCAGAGACCTGTCTATTCAGTTCCCTGCCTACATGTCTTCAATCAAGGCTGGCTCAAGCCAACTGTAATTGGTGACAATAAATTTGAACAAGACTATCTGATTCGGTGGTTCCCAAACTATTTTGGGTGAGGCCCCACCAAAGAAACCAACTCTACATGCCCTCTGCTAAGAACATAAGAATTAGGAACAGGAGTAGGCCATCTAGCCCCTCGAGGCTGCTGATCAAATAAATCTCTCTCTCACTTCGATCGCTGTTACTCTTTATTTCAGTCTCTCTCCCGCTTGTGTATTTCTCTCTCACTTCTCCACTTTTGTTTCCCCCTCTCTCTCTTCCATCCCTTTTGTTTCTTCTTATCTCTCTCCCACTTCTATTTCACATGCTCTCCCTTACTCTCATTTGTCTTCTCAGCTTTTGTTTTTCATGTTCCTTACTTATTTTCTTCTCTTTCTCGGGCTACATTATGTTCACTTTTTTGTTAACTTTCTTATCTCGTTCTCTTTTTACTCTTTAGCAGTTATCTATTTGCTATTATTTTTTTCAGCATTGGAGCTACTCCCCATATAAGGAAGATGGATAAGATGAGATAGAGCCAGATGGCCAGTACTCACAAATAGCCAGGGAGCAGGGTTTTAAAATGAGAGCAGGTTGTGGCCTGGGGCTTTCAAAGGGAAAGGGAGTCAGATTTTCAAGGAGAATGGGCTGAGAAATGGGGCTTTCAAAAGAAGACATGAAAGGGGAGCAGGGATTTCAAACCAAACCTGGCTTTCAAAGAGAAAATGACTTTTAAAGGAAAACAGACAACCGGAAGTGAGAAATTCATGAGTTGATTGCTGTTAAATGTTGGTTGGTGTAATGTATTTGCTTCAAGGGTTCGATGCTTAAGAATTCATAGCAACACATTGCTATTAAGACTAGTTGGTTTATTAGCAAAATGTTTAACAATCACACTACACATTACCAGTTCATCTACCAGGCTCACAACCACCTGGCTCATCGTGGATACCCCGAACCGAACTGGCTGGGGTTTTATTGAGTCTTGTGAACATCACATGATTGGCTAAGCCCCTCCCAACTCAACAGTTCTACAACTATTTTGTTGCATCTGTAGAACAATAAAATGTTAAATCAAGTGCCCCCCTGGCTGAAGGGGGGCACTAAAACTGACAAATTTAAACAAATTAAACTTTAGACAGTCAACTGGTTCAAATTAAAATTTGGTTGCCGGGGGTGATGATGCACTCTAGTCCCTCCGCACCACCTCTCGTGGAAGGCCGCGAGTGTACCGGTGGACACCTGGCTCGGATGTAACCACAGAAGAGAGGCAGACAGTCAGGCTGAATGACCCCCTCGACTGCCTGGACCGGTTGATGGCCCCCTTGGCCATGCCTGAGGAGGCCTTCCGACCTGCCCGTTCCCCTCCACACAGGGTGCCCAAAGATCAGGAGTGTGGGACTGAACTACAACCAGAATTTGAGGAGCAGCCCCTTCAAATATTAGAAGAGGGGCTGCAACCTCGCACACTCTACATATACATGGAACACGGACTCCTCTAGACAGCAGAAATTACAGGCTTAAAAACATATTGCATGGGACTGCTCCATGCAACACCCTCCAGGCCAAGTCCCCAATAAACAAGAGGAGGACTCCCGCGTAGAGAGCACTCCATTGGGGACCCCTGCTTCCTCCGGACAGCAGGTTGGTGTCCCATGGCGTGTCCGGACGGCAGACGAGAATGGCAACGTGGAGAGGGTGCAAGAGCAGCCCGTACAGGAATCCCCTCCGCGCAGACCTGAAAGACACGGAGGGGATTTCTCGGAGGAGGCTCGAGTTGTGAGGCGCCGGCTCCCGAGAGAAGTTTTGGGCCTTAGCGCCGATGAGGAATTCCATCCGGACGGGGGTCAGTTCGGACGGGATCGCCCCACATGCTTGAGCCTCCTCGACACACCTAACGGAGTCAGGGCCCAATGCTGTTTTAGCGACTCGATGGCATTGGCCGCGCGGCGGACGTTGGCCCAGGATAGGCACTGTGCCAGCTCGTCTGACGCCATCCAGCCCACTACTCCGCCATCGAGCAGGTCCCTGACCCTGATCACCTTGCCAGACACAGCCCTCTCGTCCGCCTGCCACCTAAATCCGTGGAAGTACGGATTCTTGAGCAGCGGCTCCCGAAGGACAGCCACCACTCCAGACGGGGGAGAACTGCGCTTGGTAGCGACTCTGTTCCAGACCCTGATGAGTTCCTGGTAAAACACAGGCAGCCCCCACATGGCAGTCCTGACACCCCCCAGGCTCACAAACAGGAGCTGCGTGTCGTAATTGAGGCAGTACTGCTGGCGGAAGAAATACTTTGCCAGCGCGTACCATCAAGGAGGGGGCTCGATGTATAGATATCTCTGCAGGGTCTGAAGACGGAAAGTCGCAGCCTGGGTGCTATCGCACACCAACGACTGACCACCCTCCCTAAGGGGGAGACTCAGAACTGCAGCAGAGACCCAGTGCTTCCTGTTGTTCCAGAAGAAGTCAACCAGCTTCTTCTGTATCTTGGCGACAAATACAGGGGCGGGGTCAAAGTGACCAGCCGGTACCACAGTATAGCGGCCACCAGCTGGTTTATGACTAGCGCTCGACTCCTATAGGACAGCACTCGGAGCAGTCCTGTCTAACACCCTAGGCGAGCAGCGGCTTTGGCCTCCAGCTCTTGCCAGTTCGCCGACCAGGCTTCTTCGTTAGGGCTAAGGTAGACTTCCAGATGGAGGAGATGGGACGTGCTCCAAGCAAAAGGCCTGAACTCCTCCAGCAGGGAGTCCACTCGCCATTGACCCACCAGGAGTCCGGAACATTTCTCCCAGTTGATCCTGGCGGAGGATGCGGCCAAGTAAATTCAACAGCTCGACAAACCTGGTGAGCATGCTCTCAGGTGCATACATTACAGTTGGGAGTGTCCTATTCATCATAGATGATGGCTGTGCCAGTGGTGGTTTCTATGGCTGAACAACTCAATGGATCAACCTGTTGAGTTTAGAGAGCTTAGCAAAACATTTTTAACCAAAATAACTGGAATATGATTTTATTTTGCTTTTTCGACATGCACTCTTAGGCCGGAATTTTTATTTGGAGGCACAATGTGGCCGGGGAACCTGGGAGAACAGCTTTCCCGCAGACCTGCCAAATTTAATGGCGGAGCCTGATTAGCATTTCGAAACACTTCCCTCCTGCAACCAGCCACATGGAGAGGCTGGCTGACATGGAGAGAAGGGGAGGATTTGAATCAGGGAATCATAGAAATTTATTATTAATAATAACTTTTATTTATATAGCACCTTTAACGTAATGAAACGTCTCAAGGCACTTCACAGCAGTGTAACACAATAAAACAGATAAATTTGACACCGAACCACAAAAAAAGAAATTAAGGCAGATGACCAAAATCTAGGTTAAAGAGGTAGGTTTTAAGAAGCACCTTAAAGGAGGAAAGAGAGGTAGGCAGGTGGAGAGGTTTAGGGAGGAAGTTCCAGAGCTTAGGGTCCAAACAGTTGAAGGCACAGCCTCCGATGGTTGAGCAGTTATAATGTGGGATGTTCAAGAGGGCAGAATTTGAGGAGCTCAGACATCTTGTGGGGTTGTGAGGCTGAAAAAGATTACAAATGTAGGGAGATGCAAGACCATGGAGTGATTTGTAACCAAGGATGAGAATTTTGAAATCGAGGTGTTGTTTAACCGGGAGCCAATGTAGGTCAGAAAGCACTGGGCTGATGGGTGATCGTGACTTGGTGCGATTTAGGACACGGGCTGCAGAGTTTTGGTTGACCTCAAGTTTACGTAGAATAGAATGTGGGAGGCCAGCCAGGAGTGAGTTGGAGTAGTCAAGTCTAGCGGTAACACAGGCATGAATGAGGTTTTCATCAGCAGAAGAGCTGAGGCAGGAGCGGAGGCGGGCAATATTACGGATGTGAAAAAAGGTGGTTGGAGTTATGCCGTGGATATGTGGCTGGAAACTCATTTCAGGGTCAAATATGATACCTAGGTTGTGAACAGTCTTGTTCACCCTCAGATTGATGCTAGGGAGAGGGATGGAGTCAGTGGTTAGGGAATGCAGTTTGTGGTGGGGACCAAAGATAATGGCTTCGGTCTTCTCAATGTTTAATTGGAGAAAATTTCTACTCATCCAGTACTGGATGTCGGACATGCAATCTGACATTTGCAATAGAAATTTACAGCACAGAAGGAGGCCATTCAGCCCATCATGTCCGTGCCAGCCGAAAAAGAGCTCTCCAGCTGAATTCCCCTTTGCAGCTCTTGGTCCGTAGCCTTGTAGGTTACGGCACTTCAAGTGCATATCCAAGTACTTTTTAAATGCTATGCGGGTTTCTGCCTCTACCACCCTTTGAAGCAGTGAGTTCCAGACCCCTATGACCTTCTGGGTGAAAATATTTCTCCTCAAATCCCCTCTAAACCTCCTACCAATTACTTAAAATCTATGCCCCCTGGTTATTGACGCCTCTGCTAAGATAAATAGGTCCTTCCTATCCACTCTATCTAGGCCCCTCATAATTTTATCCAACTCAATTAGATCTCCCCTCAGCCTCCTCTGTTCCAAAGAAAACAACCCAGCCTATCCAATCTTTCCTCATAGCTAAAGTTCTCCAATCCAGGCAACATCCTCGTAAATCCCCTCTGTACCCTCTCTAATGCAATCACATCTTTCCTGTAATAATTTGGTGTGGGGATCAGGGGCAGAATTTGGAGGGGCACGTTGGAAGGCCGTAGTGGTGGGCGGGGACCGGAGGTCGGAAGGCGGGAAGGGAGTTTGGGAGCCAGGGGCGAGGATCGGGGGTCTCCTAGGGGCTTAGGGTCGGGTTATGTGGATCGGAGGTTGAGGGGTGGTCGGAAAGCCAGAGGGGGGTATCTGAGGCCATGTGGGGGTGAGGGTTGGTCGGGGACCTCGGGGTGTCGACGAAGGGGCGGTGTTGGGAGGAGGTTGGGTTGGGTGGATGTCGAGGCAGGAATGCTGGATCCAGCAGGTAAGTGGAATGGGGTGCCTCCTGGATCCAGCAGTCCTCGCCTCCCTTTAGTTGGGGGGTTCCCCAAAGCCTGGGAAACCCGACCGCCTACAGTTAAATTAAAAATGGTGGTTCATGGAAGCTCATTATAATTTTTGAATTGCCAACACCTCTCCTGCGAGCAGATTGGCTGCCCATCCAACTCTGTTAAAACCAGAAATGGGCGGGTTGGGGTCAAGATTCAGATTTTTAACTCTTTAACTTCCTATCGACCCAAACTCATCCTTTATTGGGGGTTAAAATTTCCCCCATACTCTCTCAAATTCAGTGATTTTAATTATTACTGACCGGTCAAACAAAATGGTGAATCATCCCAGAACCATTTTTACAGTGTAAATATTTTTATTCTGTTTAATTTATTGTTATCAAGATAGTGAGCTTTTGAATAATTTCAATCCTTTAGACAGATGTAAAAGCATATCAATGGATGTATATTTTTGACAAAAATGTGCTATAGGAAACTGTAGGTTGATAAGCATTGTATTTATAATGAATGTCATTTTTTTCCCCAAATGGATAACAAACAATTGCTGAACAGATAAAATAATTTATTCAATATGAAATAAAAATGAGAAACATCTGAAAAGAAAATAACTTCTCGGATTGTATGACGCTGTCATGAGAAACTAAACCATCATATGAACCCTTGCTCTAGGTTGTTTCTCGGTTTTCGCTTGACAAAGACAAAGATGATGATGTCAGAATCTGTGCTGCATACAAATTTGATAAAACCATTGTGCCTTTTCGATGTGATGAAAAGCTGGGATGGGTTTGTAAAATGTCAAAAGGTAACATGCTTGTGTTTTTAAAAAAATGTGACTGGGTTAGCAATTATTATTTTATCTAATATAATGGAATATGTGCAATGTATATTTAATTGATAAATCCAATTTTTCTTCAGGAGCTGAACTGAAAAAACCAGACTGGTACATTGATGGTAAGCAAAAGTAGCATTAAATGCATAAGTTAAATTTCAGCACAAAATGCAAAGAATAATTGTCTGTAAAACAATGCAATATATATTTTATGAAGAGTATTGATTCAGTTCATTATCCTCACACCTGCACAGAAACTGACCACCATGGTTGGCTTTAACTTTGCTTCTTGCTAAGTCCGTTACGAAGTGCAGGCCAGGCTTTTTTTCTCCCTTTCACAACAATACAACAGGAGCTGATGATGAACCTATCCTGGAGGGAGAAGACTGAATCTGAATCCTTAGAATGACGGGGCCTCTTGTTTGAGAGTAGTTACTCCAGCATTACACTACCCAAAAAAAACTTTGAGGGAGATAACATCTTCCCATTTTTCAGGCTTGAGCCCATTGCAAGGTTTAAATAAAATGCCATGTTTACCTCTTTAGGGCTCTTCTGCCCTCTTTGAGCTTGTCTCCTCTTCTAATGCAACAGTGGGTGCCCTGCTGCAGCACCTCTGAACCTTTCCCTTGGCAGTGGTCAATTGCATCTCAGTAGTGGGGCTCCCACCAGGAGAGCTCCCTATATAGATAATGGCACTCCTTCCCCCCCACCCCTCTGCCCCTGCCCAATGTAAATGGTCAGGTTCACGAGGCGCTGGGCTGAAGTCCTGCCCTGCCTCTCCTCTGGTGAGAGGAGGAAAATCCAGGCCCAGAAGTCTAAAATTAAAATGTAAGTGATTTTCTTTTTTTTGTTGATCATAATGTAATGATGATACATAGTCTGGTCGCTAATATGTACACTAATTTAAAAATAAACTACCTGTGTTCTCTATCAGATCATTACTATATTTCTGTGTTACTATAACCATGGTAATTCTTGCAGTACATGCTTTTAAACCATATGTGTCTGCTAATGGGCTATAAATAGAATCATGGGGACAATTTTACAATGCTGGTGTGAACAAAAAATGTGTCTGTTAGTAGTCATGTGTAGCTCAATTTGCATTAATGTAAATTCTGAATTGTTTCCCCTGTGCAGAAGAGCAATTTGCATTTGCACCTTGGGTCTTCTTTCAAGGAGCTGAATATTTGTTTTTTGAGACGGAGGGGAAGTGGCTTGCAGCTGCTGTGGCTTGTAGTTTGATGGGTAGCGACTTGGCATCAATAAATACGCCTAAAGAGCAGGACTTCATTAAAAGCAGAATAGCAAAGGTAAAGTAAGACCAAGAATTTGCTTCATTATGGAGCAGACTTTACAGCATTAACAACCTAGGGTACCTCAGAACATTTCTTGAAGTAGATCTATACATTGCAAATGCACTTTCTGAAGTGGTTCTATAATACCAGCTACATATCTCAGAGCTGTTTAAACGTCAATATTTGTATAATGGGGTCACTTCTACAGCTGCCACATCCATATTGCTTGCATGCGTGTAGTTGCTTTAAAGTTGCAAACTGACTTCTGGAAAGGTGCCACATTCCCCAGTGGCTGGGAAAGCAGCGCACAGGGTAAATGAGAATGAAATTACTTCTCAGCCCTCTTGAGGGTGATCATGAACACTTCAACTGCAGCCAAAAAGCATGGCTGCCTACATCTCTAATGACAAGCCACTTTGCCTTTATGTTGCATCGGATGCAACTGTGCTACTGGAGGCATGAACTGAAATGACCTGATCTTATTTTGTTTGGTAGGTAAAATTATTAGACAATTTTTTTTAGACATTTAAAACCCCAATTAGTCATGTGACAATTAATGAAGAGTGAATGGGCATTAATTTTGCCTCATTTAAAACTGACCAGTTACTTATTTGGGCTATTCACAAATTGAATTATTGAATTTAAATCTGTTGAATGAAGTGTATTTTTGCAGTATCTCCAATAATACATTGATCTTATTTATGCATTACTTTCGCAGTACTATCAAACAATATAAATACCCACTTCTTTAAATCATTATAAATCTTTAATTCCTAGAACAATAGGTTCACATTTTAACCTTACTTTATATGTTTCAATGTTAAATAGATTTGAACAGATAATTTTACAGGTTTCCTGTCACAGGATTGTTACAGATGTGTAAAAATCCAATACAATTTGTAAAACTTCCATTTGTGCAGAAATTAGAGAAAACATCTCTTTAAAAACTGCAAAATCTTTGGCAAGGAGCCTAACTAGAGATGAGTTTAGATATGGCCAGAGAAACTGATCAATTATAATTTTCCTCCCTCTGGAGTGGGCTTGAATTGAGATCCAACTTTAAAACTGCCTCATTTGTCCCTTCAATAGAAAGTTTTGCAAGATTTTGGATTTTTATGAATAAAAATATGAAAATTTACTTGTATTGAAACACAGCACTGGAACTTTCCTGTCAAATACTCAGAACAACTCAAGTGTTGATAGATGTCTATTGATAGAAAAACTATAAACTAAAGGATAATCAGCCCCTTGGATGCAGTGAGGTTACTACAGGAAGTTATTCTGGCAAGGTCCTTGGTCTGAAGGTACCAATAAAGAAGCAATCTGAAATGGACAATCCTTGGAACCTGGTCCAAATGTTGAGAGAAAAAAGTTGGTCCATGGGAGGTTCAGGGACAAACTCAACTGCAGATATAGCCAAGTTCCATCCTGAACTCCCTACTATTCCTCCACAACATCATCTGTACTCACTGGGTCAGCTTCCATACTTACAACGCTGATATCCGGCAATATCTCTTTGCCCCACTGATGATTCGACAAGTACCTTTGTGCTGTCACATTGCAGGCCAGGCATCAATTTATGGATAGGGCAGAACTGCCTACAACTTAACATCAGCAAATCCAAAGCCATGCTGTTGAAATATCTGTACCGTAACCTCCAACTCTTGCTTACCTCCCTGACTGCGTGCTCAGACTGAATCCAACGGAGCACATAGTGTAGAGCTTCAAAGCCCATATTCTGCTGCCTATTTCCATCTGCATAACTGCATTGGCACAACAGAAATGTCTCTACCCGTACCTTGTGCTTAACCCCAATGAAACCTCTTGCTTGCCTTGATCACCTCCAGGCTTGACTTCTCCAATGCTCTCCTTGCCAGCCTTAGCTGCTCCATCCCAATTAAATTCCAACTGGTCCAAAACTCTCTTGTCCATTATTCTGCTTCTCTATCCACCTGTCTACCCTAACCTCCAGTGGCTGTGTCTGTCTGCCTTAGCTAACTAGATAAACCCACTGAGCCATCAAGGAACTTGAAAACAGGCTTTTAATTTATTTATAACTAGTAATAATCATCATCTTGTTGGAAGTGCATGTTTACTTGTTCAGCACAAGTGCCATGTATCGGTTTGAGTACTGGCTCATCTGCCTTTATTTCACTGATGTTTATTTCAAGTTGTTTCTGATGTAATAATGTACTGCAACTTGCAACTAAAGACGCAGATTCGCACAGTTCCTTTTCATGAAACGTTCAATGTTGTTCTGCAGCTTTTAACAAGTGGGCATGAAAAGTGGTGGATTGGATTGTATGCAGAAAATGCCAAAGCTGGATTCCGGTAAGGAGTAACAAACTCAAAAAATTGTCCTGTAATGTCCTTAATCAATCATTAATGATATTTATCCTATTAAATGATTTATTTGTATACAGCTGGATAGATGATTCATCATTGTATTACAACAACTGGGATGACAACTATCCAAGCCGTTTGCATAAACACAGTGGCAGATGTGTTTACATATCAACAAAAACAGGTAATTATTCCATGATACCAGTCATTAAATTTGTTGCTTCAATATTTGGGGAGATAACTATGCAAAGTTTTTATAAAATGGATGAGCAGTGTGGAATTATTTTTTTTAAGAGAACTACCTTTGACCTTAGCAAGCCAACTACTATACTAATTGAGCAGATTTCACACTGTAACAAGCATTCTGCTGTAGAGAACAAAATAAGCATCTCACTCTTGCTTTTAAAATCATATCTGATGCACATTTTTGTTAAAATGTAAAATATTAAAACATGCAGCCACATACTTCATCTGATTGTCACCACAGTATAACGCTGCCACGCATGACATTCTCTATTGTTTCCATTCATAATGTGGACCCAACATAGAATCATTAATGCTAAGCAACTTGTGCAACTCCAGTATCACTCAGTAACTCAAAAATATCTGGTAAGTCTTTGTGCACTTTTTTGTTCCCCCTTAAATCAATTTTGAACTTCAGTCGCTTCATCAGTTTATAACAAAAGGCTGCACTTCAAGAGCTCTTTTAACGTAGCAAAACATCTGAAAATGCTTCATAGGTAGGAGTCAGACCTAAGCAAGAGTAAGGGCAGTGTTGAGGGCCCTGGCTGAAGATGCTGTCTAAGAGGTCGGTTTTAAAAAAGGCTTTTGGAGGTTACAAGATATGTTGCAAAACAGTAGGATTGAGAATTCCAAGGTGTGTGACAAGATGGCTGATGGATCTGCCAATGATGGCAGAGTTGGTGGGGGGGAAAGAATGTCTTCCATATCTGTATAAGAAAATGTTTTTGTCTGTAATGGCTGTTTGTACAGCAGGTCATTCTTGAGCTTCTGCTCATTCTGACTTGTGGTGCTGATCAGCGAGTGGTTGATGTAACAGAGGCTCATCAAATGAGGCAGAAACCAAAAACAACTTCAGCTACCATGACAATTCCCTGTAAATTCCACTATATATCCTTTAAAATAAAATATATTACTGAATAAACTAAACTAAAAATAGTTGCGGCCTGCCACAGCTGAGACCATACATCCTGACAAATAGTGTGAAGAATACATGCAAAACACGCACACAATATTTGCATGCAAACATAGCATTATTTTGCTACTGCCCTGGTAGTGATTCATGACCCTCTCTGATCTCAGCCCTGACCTGGAATAAAATAAACAAACCATGCTTCTGGATCTCTCAGCGGGAGTGAAAATGTTTTAGATGAGCCCCTTGCTTCCAGGAGTGTTCCCTCTTTTCAGTCAGAGCCCATTTCAAGAAGTCACACGGCTGCTTTCAGCAAGTTGTTTAATGCTGAGGTCAGTCAAAGCAGAATCATGGGTTCTTACGGTAGGCATCAGCTGGAGAGGGGGTAATATATGTTGGCCCTGGGTCATCTCAAGCCTTAAACAAAAATGCAAGGTCACCAAGGAAAAAGTGGAAAAGTAGCAAATGTTTTTTTATAACTAGGAGAAAACAGCTGCAAGATCTCCACGGTAATGTGCTGATAAACAGCAAAGTGGTTGGCATTGAATATAGAAAATATATGAAGACCCTATTAAATGTGTATGATTACATTGAATATTAAAAAAAGAAATTCCCACACTGTTAATGCCATAATTGCAGATTCGGAATGACTCCTGCCAACGACCAGAAGCTGGTATTAATCTGGAATGGGAAGATTCTTTTTGTTTTCCACGGAGCGTTTTTGACCGGCATTTTTCTCACAGCCCGCTCCCTCCCAACACTTTTCCTCACAGCCAACTCCCTCCCGACATTTTTTCTCTCAGCCTGCTCTTACCCGACATTTTTCCTCACAGTCCGCTCCCTTCTGACATTTTTGAACCAGCTCACTCCCTCCCAGCAACTAAATTTTTTTTTTTAAATGAACCCGCTCCCGTGACGAACTGGCAGCGCACATGCGCAGTCCGCTTCCAATTCGTTGGCAGCAGTCGTGTGTCGTGTCCTTTCAGATTACATTATGTGGGGGATTCATTTAGGGAGGCACTGAGAACTATTCATTTTTTAAACCTAGTTACCTCTTGTGTGCATATTTTAAATGTATATCAAGGTGATTTTTTATATATGGAAATGTGTCATTGTTTGATTGTGTATTTTTTTTTACATGGAATCTGCAGCACGGAAAAGGGCTATTTGGCCCAAATGGTCTATGCCAGCATTTATGCTCCAAGTGAGCCTCTTCCCACCCCTCTACATCTAACCCTATCAGTGTATCCTTCTATTCCTTTCTCCCTGATGTGTTTATCTTGCATCCCCTTAAGCGCATCTATCCTATTTGCCTCAAATACCTCTTGTGATGATACTCAACAACAGGAGTAGTTGAGGTGAATAGGATAGATGCTCCACGTCTAAAGAAGTTTCTCCTGAATTTGTTATGGGATTTATTGGTGACCACCTTATATTTATGACCTGAGTTTAGGTCTCCCCCACAAGTGGAAACATGTTCTCTAAGTCTACCCTATCAAACCCCTTCATAATTTTAAAGACCCATATTAGATCAACCTACGGCCTTCTCGTTTCTAGCGAAAAGAGCCCCAGTATGTTCAGCCTTTCCTAATAAGTATATCCTCTCAGTTCGGTTATCATCCTTGTGAATCTTTCTTTGCACCTTCTCCAGTGCCGCTATATCCTTTGTATAATATAATATGGTGACCAGACTAAGTGTGGTTGAATCAAGGTTCGATACAAGTTTAAAATACAAGGTTAAAAGGGAATTATAGATCGGTTAGCCTGACATCAGTGGGGGGAAAATGCTGGAATCAATTATTAAAGATGAAATAGCAGCGCATTTGGAAAGCAGTGACAGGATCGGTTCAAGTCAGCATGGATTTATGAAAGGGAATTCATGCTTGACAAATCTTCTAGAATTTTTTGAGGATGTAACTAGTAGAGTGGACAAAGGAGAACCAGTGGATGTGGTGTATTTGGACTTTCAAAAGGCTTTTGACAAGGTCCCACACAAGAGATTAGTGTGCAAAATTAAGGCAAATGGGATTGGGGGTAATGTATTGACGTGGATAGAGAACTGATCGGCAGACCAGGAAGCAAAGAGTGGGAACAAATGGGTCCTTTTCAGAATGGCAGGCAGTCACTAGTGGGGTACCGCAAGGTTCAGTGCTGGGACCCCAGCTATTTACAATATATATTAATGATTTAGACAAAGGAATTGAATGTAATATCTCCAAGTTTGCAGATGACACTAAGCTGGGTGGCAGTGTGAGCTGTGAGGAGGATGCTAAGAGGCTGCAGGGTGACTTGGACAGGTTAGGTGAGTGGGCAAATGCATAGCAGATGCAGTATAAGGTAGATAAATGTGAGGTTATCCACTTTGGTGGCAAATTAGTAAAAGGGGAGGTGCAACGAGACCTGGGTGTCATGGTACATCAGTCATTGAAAGTTGGCATGCGGGTACAGCAGGCAGTTAAGAAAGCAAATGGCATGTTGGCCTTCATAGCAAGAGGCTTTGAGTATCAGAGCAGGGAGGTCTTGCTGCAGTTGTGCAGGGCCTTGGTGAGACCACACCTTGAGTATTGTGTACCGTTTTGGTCCCCTAATCTGAGGAAGGATATTCTTGCTATTGAGAGAGTGCAGCGAAGGTTCACCAGACTGATTCCCGGGATGGCAGGACTGACATATGAAGAAAGACTGGATCGACTAGGCTTATCTTCACTGGAATTTAGAAGAATGAGAGGGGATCTCATAGAAGCATATAAAAGTCTGACAGGATTGGACAGGTTAGATGCAGGAAGAATGTTCCCGATTTTGGGGAAGTCCAGAACTAGGGGTCACAATCTAAGGATAAGGGGTAAGCCATCTAGGACAGAGATGAGAAGATACTTTATCACCCAGAGAATTATGAAACTATGGAATTCTCTACCACAGAAGGTTGTTGAGTCCAGTTTGTTGGATATATTCAAAAGGGAGTTAGATGTGGCCTTTATGGCTAAAGGAATCAGCGGATATGGAGAGAAGGCAGGAATGGGGTACTGAAGTTGCATGATCAGCCATGATCATATTAAATGGTAGTGCCTGCTCCTGCACCTATTTTCTATGTTTCTATAACTTCTCTGCTTTTCAATCTATCCCTCTGGAACTCAACCCCAGTGCTTGGTTTGCTTTATTTAATAACCTAATTAACCTGCATCACTACTTTTAGTGATTTGTGTATCTGTACCCCTAGATCCTCCATCCCATTTAGACTCTTATTATTCAAGCTGTATGTGGCTTCCTTATTCTTCCTAAGAGACAGAGACAGAGAATTGGGATAAATGGGTCATTTTCCGGTTGGCAACCAGTAACTAGTGGGGTGCCACAGGGATCGGTGCTGGGCTTCAACTATTTACAATCTATATTAATGATTTGGATGAAGGTACCGAGTGAAATGTAGCCAAGTTTGCTGATGATACAAAGAAAGCAAATTGTAAGGAGGACACTAAAAATCTGCAAAGGGATATAGATAGACTAAGTGAATGAGCAAAAATTTGGCAGATGGGAGTATAATGTGGGAAAGTGTGAGGTTATCCACTTTGGCAGAAAAAAAACTAATTATTATTAAATGGAGAGAAATTACAAAATGCTGCAGTACAGAGGGACCTGGGTGTCCTTGTGCATGAAACACAAAAGGTTCGTATGCAGGTACAGCAAGTAATCAGGAAGGTAAATGGAATATTGGCCTTTATTGCAAGGGGGTTGGAGTATAAAAACAGAGAAGTCCTGCTACAATTGTACAGGGTGTTGGTGAGGCCACACCTAGAGTACTGCATACAGTTTTGGTCTCCTTATTTAAGGAGGGATATACTTACATTGGATGCAATTCAGAGAAGGTTCACTCAGTTGATTCCTGAGATTGAAGGGGTTGACTTATGAAAATAGGTTGAGTAGGTTGGGCCTATACTCATTGGAATTCAGAAGAATGAGGTGTGATCTTATTGAGACATATAAGATAATGAGAGGCTCGACAAGGTAGATGCAGAGAGGATGTTTCCACTCATGGGGGAATCTTAAACTCGGGGGCATTGTTTTAGAGTAAGGGGTCACCGATTTAAAACTGAGCTGAGGAAGAATTTCTTTGAGGGTTGTAAATCTCTGGAATTCTCTGCCCCAGAGAGCTGTGGAGGCTGGATCATTGAATATATTTAAGGTGGAGATCGACAGATTTTTGAGCAATAAGGGAGTAAAGAGTTATGGGGAGCCGGCAGGGAAGTGGAGCTGAGCCCATGATCAGATCAGCCATGATCTTATTGAATGGCGGAGCAGGCTCGAGGGGCCAAATGGCCTACTTCTGCTCCTATTTCTTATGTTCTACCAAAATATAATTGTTTTTTTCTTGCTTATTCACTTTGTAAGACAGTTTGGTGCTAATGAGTGATCAAGCAAACACGGTGTCTGCACTTTTAAGTTAGAAAATTAGACACAGAATGAAGGCAATGCAGGGAACCATTGTGGTGCGTGTAGAGAGTGATATGTAGGCCATCATGGATCCTCAGTATATCCAGGGGCAGCACATTTGTCAGTAAATTACTTCTCCGGAGCAGAGAAATCTCTATGCTAATGGAGCAATTGGTCACACTCCGAAGCATCAGAGAGAATTGATCATACGCTGCAGAATGTGCTCAGTAAGAGGCAGCATTTAATAGTTCAGAACACGGGTATAATGCAGAAAGAGAGAAGGGGATGGCCATCCACAGGGGAAGCAGAGGGAGTCAGTTGCAAGGAACCCAAGTTACTGGAACTATTACATTGTTCGCTAGGCTTTGAGGTGATAATCAATACAAACAGTGCTGTAGAAGGGGTAAGAAGTATCAAAGCATTAAATGAGAAAACTAAGAAAGAATAAGGATTAATATTTCAAAAAATAAAATCAGGATTGAATGGTGAATATGCAAATCCACAAAGCATTCTAAACTAAATTGGAAAGTGAGAAATAACAAATTACTATAGTATAGTAGCTATAACACAGATGTGGTTTAGGTATGAATAGGACTGGGAACTTCATATTCCACATAACATTTTTTGGAGAGATAGGGAAGGAAAAAAGGAGATGGGGTGGCATATCGTGAAGGATTCTATCATAATGCTAAAATGTAAGGATGTCCTGACAATTTTGTCATGACAAAATCCATATGATAAGGAATAGGAAGAGAAATGGTACAATTCTCTGTGTGCATTACAGACCATCAAACAGTGGAGGTGATAGGGTCACATCTGAGACTCTTCAGAGAGATATTTATGAACAACATGGTAACAGTATTGGGTGAGTTAACTATCCCAAGATGGACTGGATTAATGGGAATGCCTATGATCAAAGTGAAGAATGTGTCCAGCAGCTTCCTAGATCTGTATGTTTGGAGCCCAAGGAAAAAAGTTCTGGGAAATGAAGAGAGACAAATAAGTGACTGGAGAATAGGATAACAATTGGGAGTACAAAATAGAAAAGAGTAATGAAGACTCAAAGATGAAGGTGCTGGACATTGTCCAACCTTTATAGCAAGCTGACTGCATCAACACCACACATTTTCAAGCTATATTTTCAACTTCTTACAGCAATCGGTTTATCAAATAGTTGCTAGAGAGCACCATTCTGAGTATATTAATTTTGCATACTTAAGAAACTGTTCTTATATCTACTATAAAATACGCATTAAAATCTGCATCTTAATACCTTTCTTGGGTTTTTTTATCCGTTAAATTGCAGCATTGTCCTAATCCATTTGAAATGCTTCCACTTGTACGATAATTTTGTATTTGTTTGCATATTTATTTACTGACAGGACGCTGGGGTGATAGCAAGTGCTTTCTGTCTCTCCCTTTCATCTGTAAACGTCACAATATATCACTGATAGAGGTTCACACAGTTGAGAGTTACCTTCCAGACCTGGCGTGTCCAAAAGGTTGGCTGTATTTTGAACATAAGGTGATTTTAGAAAAAGAAAAAAACATTTTTTTGCAATATTTTACATATTAATCATTTTTAAGGACACAAACCGATAGTATATATTTTTGGTTGTAGCACCAGTTAACTTGTGGAGTAAACATTTGTCAGTGATGTCATTTTAAAGGCAATAAGCTGCATATTAAAATTAGAAAAATAAAATTGTATACTGTGACTTCTGTGTCATGTTCATATCAAACATTAAGCTAGATGGAATCCTCTTTTCTTTATCCTCTTCATCCGCAACTGACAAAATAAGAAAAAAAGGACTTGTATTTATATAGCACATTTCACATCCTCAGGACATTCCAAAGCAGTTCACAGACAATTTGCAGGCACATTACACAGTAGACAGATTTTCAAAATGATCATTACCGATAAATGTAACTCAAAACTTGCACCACAAAGGAAACTTTACTGATGACTTTTGTTTTTCTGTAACAGTGTTTCCTGGTATATGCCCCAAAGGACAAGAGTCAGCTAAAGCACTGGTATTCTTCTCAAATGTTCTGCACTATACACGGAGGAACACTTGTTACAATAGAAAATGAAATAGAACAAGGTAATTTAAAATCACTAATCATATGTTATGTATATCTTGCATATTAAGATCTTTTATCACGTATATAATTGCATGTACTTGCATCTATGGAATAAACACAATGGCCCATGCCTTCCAGTGGGTGGGGCAACGGTGAGACCCACTGATCCTGGCCGTATTTCAGGGAGGTTGGCTCCACAGCCTCTAACAGGAAGTTACGCCCTCTTCCATTAAACCCCCGAGACCCGCTCCAACAACTTTTCAATGCTGGAAACTAGGACCTAACGGGCAGCTCCTGTGTCCATCATGTTATGTATGTAAACATTGTATGTGTAAGACTTGCCACCAGAGGGCGCAGCTGTTGGAGGCCCAAGGGTCACCTACACACCTCGTGCAAGGGAGCATAAAAGGTTGTCTGCCATGCTGCTGAGGCACTCTGGAGTTGTATTAAAGAGACTAAGGTCACATCAGTTTTAGGACTCAGTCTTGTGGAGTTCTTCCATACCTAACAATTGGCAACGAGTAACAGATTACAAATTTTCATGTGGTTATGGCTGCCGTTGGTATTTTAGAGAAATTTGTAGAGGGTGATGATTGGGAAGCTTTCGTTGAGCGTCTCGACCTAGACCTGAGCAAGGCCATCACAATATCCCAGGCATTCATATCCACGGGCGATAATACCAGACAGATATCTTCCCAGCATCGAAGCTCACTGGAAAGTACTGTGCATAAAATAACATCGCTACTGTTGTGTATCTGTAAAGCTGCACTCCCATGTTCCACCACCAGGGAGCGCATCCCCTGAAGTCCCAAGGGATCCCAGCATCCCTTGGGAGCGCTGTATATAAGCTGGCCCCTTAGGCCTGTTCCTCACTCTGGAGTGTCTTAATAAAGACTGAGGTCACTATTATTTTAACCTCCCTGTGCGCAGTGTCATCTGTGTTAGGAACACAACAGCTGGCGACGAGTATATGAATCCAACGCAAAGATGCAGCAAACTGTGGGCATCCTGGAGAGGGTGAGGACTGGGAAGCCTCTGTCGAATGGCTAGACCAGTACTTTGTAGCCAACGAGCTGGATGGAGAAGGAAGAGCTGCAAAAAGGAGAGCGCTCCTCCTCACGGTCTGCGGGGCACTGACCAACAGCCTCATGAATAATCTTCTGGCTCCAGTGAAACCCACAGATGAGAAGCTGTATACACTGATTCGGGAGCATCTTAACCCAAGGGAGAGTGTGCTGATGGTGAGGTATCGGTTCTACACGTGCCAGCAATCTGAAGGTCAGGAAGTGGCGAGCTACGTCGCCGAGCTAAGGGGACTTGCAGGACAATGTGAGTTTGATGGCTACCTGGAGTAGATGCTCAGAGACTTTTTTGTACTGGGCATTGGCCACGAGACCATCCTATGAAAACTTTTGACTGTAGAGACACTGACTCTCAGTAAGGCCATTGCGATAGCACAGGCGTTTATGTCCACCAGTGATAACATCAAACAAATCTCTCAGCACACAAATGCTAGCAATGTTCATAAATTAACTGGAACTGTGTTTGCAAGCAGAAATGTTCAGGGCAGAAACCACGAGTCTGCAACTGCCAGCAGGCCTCAGGTGACCCAGATGCCTGAGTCCGCAACAAAGGATGAATGCAAGGCAATTCACACCTTGTTGGCATTGTGGAGGTTTCCATTCAGTCTATTCATGCCGCTTCAAAGGGCATGTTTGCAAGAGCTGTGGAACAACGGGGCACCTCCAACGAGCTTGCAGACGAGCTGCAAGCTCTGCAAAACTTGCTAACCACCACGTGACAGAGGAAGATCAGTCCATGGTGGATCAAAGCAATTTCGAGCCTCAGAGGGAGGAGGCAGATGCTGAAGTACACGGGGTGCACACATTTTCGATGAAATGTCCACCTATAATGCTAAAAGTAAAATTGAATGGCTTACCCGTAGCCATGGAACTGGACACTGGCGCTAACCAATCCATCATGAGTAAAAAGATGTTTGAGAGACTGTGGTGCAGCAAGGCAATCAGACCAGCCCTGAGTCCCATCCACACGAACCTGAGAACATACACTGAAGAGCTCATCACTGTCCTGGGCAGCGCCATGGTCAAGGTCACCTACGAGGGCACGGTGCAAGAACTGCCACTCTGGATTGTCCCGGGCGATGGCCCCACACTGCTTGGAAGGAGCTGGCTGGGCAAAATCCGCTGGAACTGGGATGACATCTGAGCGCTATCATATGTCGATGAGGCCTCATGTACCCAGATTCATAACAAATTTCCTTCCCTTTTTGAGCCAGGCATTGGAAACTTTTCTGGGGCGAAGGTGCGGATCCACTGGGTCCCAGAGGTACGACCCATTCACCATAAGGCGTGAGCGGTACCTCATATGATGAGGGAGAGAGCGGAAATCGAGCTGGACAGGCTGCAACGCAAGGGCATCATCTCCCCAGTGGAATTCAGTGAGTGGGCCAGCCCGATTGTTCCAGTACTCAAAAGTGATGGCACGGTCAGGATTTGCGGTGATTATAACGTAACTAGTAATTATTTCTTGCTACAGGACCAATACCTAAGGCTGAGGACCTATTTGCGACGCTGGCAGGAGGCAAGACGTTCACCAAGCTTGACCTGACTTCGGCCTACATGACGCAGGAGCTGGAGGAGTCTTCGAAGGGCCTCACCTGCATCAACACTCACAAGGAACTGTTCATCTACAATAGATGCCCGTTTGGAATTTGGTCGGCTGCAGCGATCTTCCAGAGAAACATGGAGAACCTACTCAAGTCGGTACCACGCACGGTGGTTTTTCAGGATGACATATTGGTCACGGGTCGGGACACCATCGAGCACCTACGAAACCTGGAGGAGTCCTCCAGCGACTGGATCGCGTAGGGCTGCGGCTAAAGAGGTCGAAATGCGTCTTCATGGCAACAGAAGTGGAGTTTTTGGGGAGAAAGATCGCGGCGGACGGCATTCGGCCTACAGACGCCAAGACAGAGGCTATCAGGAAAGTGCCCAGGCTACAGAACGTTACGGAGCTGTGGTCGTTCCTGGGACTCCTCAACTATTTTGGTAACTTCCTACCAGGGTTAAGCACCCTCTTAGAGCCCCGACATGTGTTATTGCGTAAAGGTGAGAACTGGGTATGGGGAAGAAACCAAGTAATTGCTTTTGAGAAAGCCAGAAACATTTTATGCTCCAACAAGCTGCTTGTATTGTATAACCCGTGTAAAAGACTTGTGCTAGCATGTGATGCGTCGTCATACGGAGTCGGGTGTGTATTACAACAAGCTAATGTTGCGGGGAAGTTGAAACCTGTCGCCTATGCCTCCAGGAGCTTGTCGAAGGCGGAGAGGGCCTACAGCATGATTGAGAAAGAGGTATTAGCATGTGTGTTCAGGGTAAAGAAAATGCATCAGTACCTGTTTGGCCTCAAATTTGAGCTGGAAACCGATCACAAGCCCCTCATATCCCTGCTCACTGAAAACAAGGGGATAAATACTAATTCCTCAGCCCGCATACAAAGGTGGGCACTCGCGCTATCAGCGTATAACTAGACCATCCGCCACAGGCCAGGCACTGAGAACTGTGCAGATGCTCTCAGTTGGCTACCATTGCCCATCACAGGGGTGGAAATGGCGCAGCCTGCAAACTTGTTGATGGTGGTGCAGCCCGCAGACTTGTTGATGGTCATGGAAGTGTTTGAAAATGATAAATCACCTGTCACGGCCCACCAGATTAGGACTTGGACCAGCCAAGGTCCTCTGCTGTCCCGAGTAAAAAAAACTGTGTACTGCATGGGAGCTGGGTCAGCATCCCCGTTGAAATGCAACAGCTAATCAAGCCGTTCCAGCGGCGAAAGGACAAGCTGTCCATTCAGGCAGACTGCCTGTTGTGGGGTAACCGCGTAGTGCTACCCAAAAAGGGCAGGGAGATGTTCATCTCGGATCTCCACAGCACACACCCGGGTATAGTAATGATGAAAGCGATAGCCAGATCCTACGTGTGGTGACCTGGTATCGACTCTGACTTAGAGTCCTGTGTACGGCAATGCCGCGTGTATGCTCAGTTGAGCAACGCGCCCAGAGAGGCACCACTAAGTTTGTGGTCCTGGCCCTCCAGATCATGGTCAAGGATCTATGTCGACTATGCGGGCCTGTTTCTCAGTAAAATGTTCCTGGTGGTGGTGGATGCTTTTTCAAAACGACTTTCGGTTCTGTCTTCACGAAGGAAGACACGACTAACCTTCCGAATGTACTAGGGGATAGTGGGTCTAATGAGAAGGAGGAACTGAAGGATATCCTTATTAGGCAGGAAATTGTGTAAGGGAAATTGATGAGGTTGAAGGACGATAAATCCCTGGGGCCTGATAGTCTGCATCCCAGAGTATTTAAGGAAGTGGCCCTAGAAATAGTGGATGCATTGGTGATCATTTTCCAACAGTCTACAAACCTGGATCAGTTCCTATGGACTGGAGGGTAGCTAATGTAACACCACTTTTTTAAAAAAGGAGGCAGAGAGAAAATGGGTAATTACAGACCGGTTAGCCTGACATCAGTAGTGGGGAAAATGTTGGAATCAATCATTAAGGATGAAATAGCAGCGCATTTGGAAAGCAGTGACAGGATTGGCCCAACTCAGCATGGATTTATTCAAGGGAAATCATGTTTGACGAATCTTCTGAAATTTTTTGTAACTAGCAGAGTGGACAAGGAAGAACCAGTGGATGTGGTGTATATGGACTTTCAAAAGGCTTTTGACAGGGTCCTGCACAAGAGATTCGTGTGCAAAATCAAAGCGCATGATATTGGGAGTAATGTACTGACATGGATAGAGAACTGGTTGGCAGACAGGAAGCAGAGAGTCGGGAAAAACGGATCCTTTTCAGAATGGCAGGCAGTGACTAGTGGAGTGCCGCAGGGCTCAGTGCTGGGACCTCAGCTCTTTACAATATACATTAACGATTTAGATGAAGGAATTGAGTGTAATATCTCCAAGTTTGTAGATGACACTAAACTGGATGGCGGTGTGAGCTGTGAGGAGGACGCTAAGAGGCTGCAGGGTGACTTGGACAGGTTAGGTGAGTGGGAAAATGCATGGAAGATGCAATATAATTTGGATAAATGTGAGGTTATCCATTCTGGGGCAAAAACATGAAGGCAGAATATTATCTGAATGGCGGCAGATTAAGAAAAGGGGAGGTGCAACGAGACCTGGGTGTCATGATTCATCAGTCATTGAAGGTTGGCATGCAGATACAGCAGACGCTGAAGAAGGCAAATGGTATGTTGTCCTTCATAGCTAGGGGATGTGAATATAGGAGCAGGGAGGTCTTGCTGCAGTTGTACAGGGCCTAAGTGAGGCCTCACCTGGAATATTGTGTTCAGTTTTGGTCTCCTAAACTGAGGAAGGACATTCTTGCTATTGAGGGAGTGCAGCAAAGGTTCACCAGACTGATTTCAGGGATGGCTGGACTGACATATGAGGAGAGATTGGATCCACATGGTCTTTATTCACTGGAGTTTAGAAGGATGAGAGGGGATCTCATCGAAACGTATAAGATTCTGACGGGACTGGACAGGTTAGAAACATAGAAAATAGGTGCAGGAGTAGGCCATTCGGCCCTTCAAGCCTGCACCGCCATTCAATGAGTTCATGGCTGAACATGCAACTTCAGTACCACATTCCTGCTTTCTCACCATACCCCTTGATCCCCCGAGTAGTAAGGATTACATCTAACTCCTTTTTGAATATATTTCGTGAATTGGCCTCAATAACTTTCAGTGGTAGAGAATTCCACAGGTTCACCACTCACTGGGTAAAGAAGTTTCTCCTCATCTCGGTCCTAAATGGCTTACCTCTTATCCTTGGACTGTGACCCTTGGTTCTGGACTTCCCAACATTGGGAACATTCTTCCTGCATCTAACCTGTCTAAACCCGTCAGAATTTTAAACATTGCTATGAGATCCCCTCTCATTCTTCTGAACGCCAGTGAATACAAGCCCAGTTGATCCAGTCTTTCTTGATATGTCAGTCCCGCTATCCCGGGAATCAGTTTGGTGAACCTTCGCTGCACTCCCTCAATAGCAAGAATGTCCTTCCTCAGGTTAGGAGACCAAAACTGTACACAATACTCCAGGTGTGGCCTCATCAAGGCCCTGTCCAACTGTAGTAACACCTCCCTGCCCCTGTACTCAAATCCCCTCGCTATGAAGGCCAACATGCCATTTGCTTTCTTAACCGCCTGCTGTACCTGCATGCCAACTTTCAATGACTGATGTACCATGACACCCAGGTCTCATTGCACCTCCCCTTTTCCTAATCTGTCACCATTCAGATAATAGTCTGTTTCTCTGTTTTTATCACCAAAGTGGATAACCTCACATTTATCCACATTATGCTTCATTTGCCATGCATTTGCCCACTCACCTAACCTATCCAAGTCACTCTGCAGCCTCATAGCATCCTCCTCGCAGCTCACACTGCCACCCAACTTAGTGTCATCCGCATATTTGGAGATACTACATTTAATCTCCTCGTCTAAATCATTAATGTACAATGTAAACAGCTAGGGCCCCAGCACAGAACCTTGCGGTACCCCACTAGATGCGGGAAGAATGTTCCCGATGTTGGGGAAGTCCAGAACCAGGGGACATAGTCTTAGGATAAGGACTGAGATGAGGAGAAACTTCTTCACTCAGAGAGTAGTTAACTTGTGGAATTCCCTGCCGCAGAGAGTTGTTGATGCCGGTTCATTGGATATATTCTAGAGGGAGTTAGATATGGCCCTTACGGCTAAAGAGATCAATGGGTATGGAGAGAAAGCAGGAAAGGGGTACTGAGGGAATGATCAGCCATGATCTTATTGAATGGCGGTGCAGGCTCGAAGGGCCGAATGGTCTACTCCTGCACCTATTTTCAATGTTTCTATGTTTAATGTCGGGAAGCACCACCACCATTGAAAGCTTGAGGGCCATGTTTCACTCGTGCCGAATTTAAAGAATTCATGACCTGCAATGGGATCAAACATGTCACCTCGGCCCCGTTTAAACCAGCCTCCAATGGGCAGGCAGAGCGGGCAGTACAAACCATCAAACAGAGCCTTAAACGACTCACAGAAGGCTGACTCCAAACCCGCCTGTCCCGAGTACTGCTCAGTTACCACACGAGACCCCACCCGCTCACAGGGGTGCCCCCGGCTGAGCTACTCATGAAAAGGACACTTAAAACCAGACTCTCGCTGGTTCACCCCAACCTGCATGATCAGGTAGAAAGCAGGCGGCAGCAACAAAATGTAAACGATGATCGCGCCACTGTGTCACAGGAAATTGATCTGAATGACCCTGTGTATGTGCTAAACTATGGACATGGTCCCAAGTGGATCGCAGGCACGGTGATAGCTTAAGAAGGGAATAGGGTGTTTGTAGTCAAACTAGACAATGGACACATTTGCAGAAAGCAACTGGACCGAACGAGGCTGCGGTTCACAGACTGCCCTGAACAACCCACAGCAGACACCACCTTTTTCGAGCCCACTGCACACACCCAAAGGATCAACGACACCACGCCGGACCAGGAAATCGAACCCATCACGACCAACAGCCCAGCAAGGCCAGGCTCACCCAGCAGCCCTGCAAGGCCAACAACACGCCATCACAGCGAGGGCACAGCCAACACACCAGAACAGACATTTGTACCGAAGCGGTCCACCAGGGAAAGGAAAAAACCCGACCGCCTCACCTTGTAAATAGTTTTCACTTTGACTTTGGCGGGGAGTGATGTTGTGTATCTGTAAAGTATGCACTCCCATGTTCCACCACCAGGAAGCTCATCCCCTGAAGTCCCAAGGGATCCCAGCATCCCTTGGGCGCACTGTATGTAAGCCAGCCCCTTAGGCCTGTTCCTGACTCTGGAGTGTCTTAATAAAGCCTGAGGTCACTGTTAGTTTAACCTCCCTGTGTGCAGCCTCATCTATGTTCGGAACACAACAGCTAGCAGGCAAAACTGCATTTGGCAGGACCTATACGTCTGCAGCTGCAAGACCTAGGATGACGGATGACTCAGAGTCCGCCATCGGGCGTGAATGCAAATCCATTAGCATCATGTTGGCGCTGCGGGGGTAGTCATCGAGCCCAACAATGTCGATTCAAGCACTTCATGTGCAAAGGCTGCGAAACAATGGGGCACCTCCAGCGAATGTGCAAAAGTGCTGTGACTCACCACATGGCAGAGTTGGCAGAGGATGATTGATCCGGTGCAGAACAAACCAGAGGGGCAACTCAACCCGAGGAAGAAGTGTATGGAGTACATACCTTCACCACCAAGAGCCCTCCTATTATGCTGAAAGTCAAATTGAACGGTATTCCGGTACCAATGGAGTTGGACACGGGGGTGAGTCAGTCAATTATGAGCCAGAAGGCTTTTGAGAAACTATGGGGCAACAAGGCACAAAGGCCCAAACTGAGCCCAATTCAGACAAAGCTGCGCACCTACACCAAAGAGCTCATACCAGTCATTGGCAGTGCGGCAGTTAAGGTATCATACGATGGAGCTGTGCATGATTTATCACTGTGGATTGTACCAGGCGATGGCCCAACGCTATTCGGCAGAAGCTGGCTGGGAAAGATTCGATGGAACTGGGACGACATCAAAGCACTGTCTTCAGTGGATGACACCTCGTGCGTCCAAGTGCTGAGCAAGTTCCCGTCGCTATTTGAACCAGGCATTGGCAACTTCACAGGTGCCAAGGTGCAGATCCATCTAGTCCCCGATGCAAGGCCCGTTCATCACAAGACTCAAGCGGTTCCATATATGATGAGGGAGAAAGTTGAGATCGAACTGGACAGACTTCAAGGAGAGAGAATCATATCGCCAGTCGAGTTCAACGAGTGGGCCAGTCCGATTGTTCCGGTGTTGAAAAGCAATGGCACAGTCAGAATCTGCGGAGACTACAAGGTAATGATCAACCGAGTCTCGTTAGAAGACTAGTACCTGCTACCCAAGGCGGATGACCTGTTTTCAATGTTAGCGGGGGGGGGGGGGAGGGGGGTGTTGGGGGTGGGAGTCGTTCACCAAGTTGGACCTAACCTCCACCTACATAAAACAGGAGCTGGCTGAATCTTCGAAAAGATTGACGTGCATCAACATGCACAAAGGACTGTTTTTATATACCACAGGTGCCCTTTTGGGATTTCCTCAGCTGCTGCCATCTTCCAGAGGAACATGGAGAGTCTGCTGAAATCGGTTCTGCGCACCATTGTGTTTCAAGATGATATCCTGATCACCGATCGTGACACCACCGAACACTTGCACAACCTGGAAGAGGTTCTAAATCGACTAGACAGAGTGGGACTCGGGCTGAAATGCTCCAAGTGTGTTTTCCTGGCCGCAGAGGTCGAATTTTTAGGGAGAAAGATTGCGGCAGACGGCATCAGACCCACGGACTCAAAGACAGAGGCCATCAAGAATGCACCCAGACCACAGAATGTGATGGAGCTGTGTTCGTTCCTGGGACTCAACTATTTTGGTAACTTTCTACCCGGGTTAAGCACTTTGCTGGAATCGTTGCACATGTTGCTATGTAAGGGTGATGACTGGGTTTGGGGTAAATCTCAAGAGACAGTCTTTGAGAAGGCCAGAAACCTACTTTGTTCTAATAAGTTACTTGTACTGTATGACCCGTGTAAACGATTAGTGCTCGCTTGTGCTGCATCTTCATACAGGGTCGGCTGTGTGTTACAGCAAACCAATGTATCGGGCAAACTTCAACTGGTTGCATACGTGTCTAGAAGTCTGTTTAAGGCTGAAAGAGCCTACAGTATGGTCGAGAAAGAGGCGTTAGCATGTGTATTGGGGTTAAGAAAATGCACCAATACCTATTTGGACTTCGGTTTGAGCTTGAAACCGACCACAAACCGCTCATTTCACTTTTTTCAGGAAGCAAAGATATAAACACCAATGCTTTGTCCCGCATCCAAAGATGGGCACTAATATTGTCCGCCTATGACTATGTTATCTGCCACAGACCAGGCACGGAGAACTGTGCTGATGCCCTCAGTCGGCTACCATTGCCCACTACCAGGTTGGAAATGGCGCAGCCTGCAAACTTGCTTCTGGTCATGGATGCTTTTGAGAGCGAGGGGTCACCCGTCACTGCTCGCCAGATCCGGACCTGGACCAGCCAGGATCCTGTGCTATCACTTGTAAAAAGTTGCGTCCTCAATGGGAGCTGGTTGGCCATTCTTGGAGAAAAGCAAGATGAAATTGAGCCATTTCACCGATGCAAAGATGAAATGTCCATCCAGTTGGATTGTCTCTTATGGGGTAATCGCATGGTTTTGCCAAAAAAAGGCAGGGAAACGTTTATACGCGACCTACACAATACCCACCCAGGTATAGTCATGATGAAGGCTATAGCCAGGTCGTATGTTTGGTGGCCCGGCATTGCCTCGGACTTAGTCATGCGTACACCAGTGCAACACGTGCTCACAGTTGAGCAATGGACCAAAGGAGGCTCCATTGCGTCTGTGGTCATGGCCCTCCAAACCGTGGTCCAGGATCCATGTAGATTTTGCTGGCCCCTTTCTCGGAAAGATGTTTTTCGTTGTAGTGGACGCTTACTCTAAATGGATTGAATGCGTAATCATGACATCCAGCACATCCACTGCCTTCATTGAAAGCCTCCAGGCTATGTTCACCACCCATGGCTTGCTCAACGTCCTTGTCAGTGACAATGGACCGTGTTTCACCAGCTTGGAATTCAATGAATTTATGACCCACAACGGCATCAAACATGTCAGGTCTGCCCCATTTAAGCCCGCATCCAACGGTCAAGCGGAACGGGCAGAGCTTGAAACACATGAAGGAAGGCTCCTTGCAGACACACATATCTCGGGTTCTGCTCAGCTACTGGACGTAACCCCACTCACTCAGTGTAGTTCCCCCTGCAGAACTGTTAATGAAGAGAGCATTCAAAACCAGGCTCTCCCGAGTCCACCCGGATCTAAATGATCATGTGGAAACCCGGCGTCACCGGCAAAACATGTACCTCGATCACGTGGCTGTATCGCGTGACATTGATGTTAACGATCCCCTGTTTGGTCCTTAATTACAGTCATGGTCTTAAATGGGTCGCTGGCACTGTCTTGGCCATGGAGGGGAATAGAGTGTTTATAGTCAAACTATTGAATGGACGAACGTGCAGAAAGCATTTGGATCAGACCAAAGTGCAGTTCACCGACAACCAGGAACAATCTGAAGAGGACATCACAAGAGATTGGTGTGCAAAATTAAAGTACATGGTATTGGGAGTAATGTACTGACGTGGATAGAGAACTGGTTGGCAGACAGGAAGCAGAGAGTCGGGATAAACGGGTCCTTTTCAGAATGGCAGGCAGTGACTAGTGGGGTGCCGCAGGGCTCAGTGCTGGGACCCCAGTTATTTACAATATACATTAATGATATAGATGAAGGAATTAATATCTCCAAGTTTTCAGATAACACTAAGCTGGGTGGCAGTGTGAGCTGTGCTAGGACGCTAAGAGGCTGCAGGGTGACTTGGACAGGTTAGATGAGTGGGAAAATGCATGGCAGATGCAGTTTAATGTGGATAAGTGTGAGGTTATCCACTTTGGTGGTAGAATATTATCTGAATGGTGACAGATTAGAAAAAGGGGAGGTGCAATGAGACCTGGGTGTCATGGTACATCAGTCATTGAAAGTTGGCATGCAGGTACAGTAGGCGGTGAAGAAGGCAAATGGTATGTTGGCCTTCATAGCGAGAGGATTTGAGTATAGGAGCAGGGAGGTCTTACTGCAGTTGTACAGGGCCTTTAGTGAGGCCTCACCCGGAATATTGTGTTCAGTTTTGGTCGTCTAATCTGAGGAAGGACGCTCTTGCTATTGAGGGAGCACAGCAAAGGTTCACCAGACTGATTCCCAGGATGGCAGGACTGACATATGAGGAGAGACTGGATCGACTGGGTCTCTATTCACTGGAGTTTAGAAGGATGAGAGGGGATCTCATAGAAACATATAAAATTCTGACGGGACTGAACAGGTTAGATGCAGGAATAATGTTCCCGATGTTGGGGAAGTCCAGAACCAGGGGACATAGTCTAAGGATAAGGGGTAAGCCATTTAGGACTGAGATGAGGAGAAACTTCTTCACTCAGAGAGTGGTTAACCTGTGGAATTTCCCAACCGCAGAGAGTTGTTGATGCCAGTTCATTGGATTTATTCAAGAGGGAGTTAGATATAGACCTTATGGCTAAAGGGATCAAGGGTTATGGAGAGAAAGCAGGAAAGGGGTACTGAGGTGAATGATCAGCCATGATCTTATTGAATGGTGGTGCAGGCTCGAAGGACCGAATGCCCTACTACTGCACCTATTTTCTATGCTTCTATGTTTCCATCACCATCATCGATCCACCCACAACACACCCAACCTCGACCTCACTGTCAATCAAGAGGATGAACCCACCATTCCCAACAGTCCTGTCAGACCAGCCGCGTCGCAGTGCAGCAATGGTCCAACCAACTCACCCATGCCAGAGTTTGAACTCAGATGATCAACCAGGGAGCATAGAGCCCCGGATCGTCTCAACTTGTAAATAATTTGTATCAAAGATATTGGGGTGGGGGGAATGATGTTATGTATGTAATCATTGTAACTTTGTAAGACTTGCCACCAGAGGGCGCAACTGTTGGAGGCCCAAGGGTCACCTGCACACCTCGTGCAAGGGTGTATAAAAGCTTGTCTTTCATGCTGCTTAGGCACTCCGGAGTTGTATTAAAGAGACTAAGGTCACATCAGTTTTAGCTCACAGTACTCAGTTTTGTGGAGTTCTTCCATACCTAACACATCAGTCGAACTGGGAAACATAGAAAATAGGTGCAGGAGTAGGCCCTTCGAGCCTGCGCTACCATTCGATAAGATCATGGCTGCTCATTCCCTCAGTACCCCTTTCCTGCTTTCTCTCCATACCCCTTGATCCCCTTAGCCGTAAGGGCCATATCTAACTCCCTCTTGAATATATCCAATTAACTGGCATCAACAACTCTCTGCGGTAGGGAATTCCACAGGTTAACAACTCTGAGTGAAGAAGTTTCTCCTCATCTCAGTCCTAAATCCTAAGACTGTGTCCCCTGGTTCTGGACTTCCCCAACATCGGGAATGATCTACCCGCAACCAACCTGTCCCGTCCTGTCAGAATCTTGTATGTTTCAATGCGATCGCCTCTCATTCTTCTAAACTCCAATATCTAAAGGCCCAGTTGATCCAGCCTCTCGTCATATGTCAGTCCAGCCATCCCGGATATCAGTCTGGTGAACCTTCGCTGCACTCCCTCAATAGCAAGAACGTCCTTCCTCAGATTAGGGGAACAAAACTGAACACAATATTCCAGATGAGGCCTCACCAAGGTCTTGTACCACTGCAGTAAGACCTCCCTGCTCCTATATTCAAATCCTCTCGCTATGAAGGCCAACATACCATTTGCCTTCTTTACCGCCTGCTGTACCTGTATGCCAACTTTCAATGACTGATGAACCATGACACCCAGGTCTCGTTGCACCTCCCCTTTTCCTAATCTACCACCATTCAGATAATATTCTATCTTTGCGTTTTTGCCCCCAAAGTGGATAACCTCACATTTATCCACATTATACTGCATCTGCCATGCATTTGCCCACTCACCTAACCTGTCTAAGTCACCCTGCAGCCTCTGAGCATCCCCCTCACAGCTCACACCGCCACCCAGTTTAGTGTCATCTGCAAACTTGGAGATATTACACTCAATTCCTTCATCCAAATCATTGATATCCAAATCATTGTAAAGAGCTGGGGTCCCAGCACTGAGCCTTGCGGCACTCCACTAGTCACTGCCTGCCATTCTGAAAAGGACCCGTTTATCCCGACATTCTGCTTCCTGTCTGCCAACCAGTTCTCTATCCACGTCAGTATATTACCCCCAATACCATGTGCTTTGATTGTGCACAACAATCTCTTGTGTGGGACCTTGTCAAAAGCCTTTTGAAAGTCCAAATACACCACATCCACTGGTTTTCCCTTGTCCACTCTACTAATTACACCCTCAAAATATTCCAGAAGATTTGTCAAGCATGATTTCCCCTTCATAAATCCATGCTGACTTGGACCGATTCTATCACTGCTTTCCAAGGAAACTTGGCAGAGGCCATTTGACGTAATGCTACCCTATTTGCTTAAATGTATGGTGCTCCTGCCGGCTTCTGTCAGGTGCTTCAGCCACCTAGCTGCAATTAGGAGTTAAAGGGGTGGGTAGCAGGATTCCAGCAGGATTGGGGTGATACAGCAAAATGCTTTATTTTAACCCCACCCCACCCCGGCCTGGTTCCCATCACGCAGGGAGAAATAAAATTGACCTCATGGTGCTTAACAAATGGACTCATTGCTCAGGCTTCCAGATTAGATTATGCTGTTGCTTAACAGATCAATGATGTACATTAACTGTTTCAAGCACTTGATTTCTTTTCCCATACAAATACATCTGTCAGTAACAATTATTAACTAGACCATCAAAGATTGAATCAATTCTATTTCCAATTTTTAAATTCACAGCATTTTTAACAATCCAGCTCCTGGATAGATCAACCAGCGTTTGGATAGGTTTGCACAGTGATAATTTTGAACGTTGGGTGAATGGGAAGCCTGTGAAGTATACAAACTGGTTACCAAATGAGCCATCACGAGACGTTGCAGATCCTTATAAAAATGATCCTGTGAGTTTGTTTGTTTATTTTTTGCATCTGCTACATCAAAATGTACTATTAATAAGCTTTGTATAGAGTTTATCATTTTCAACAAACAAATGCAATGCATGTGACTTAGTAGGCTCAAATGGATATAGTTTCCGATGTTCCTACTCGCTCTGCGCCCAGATCAAGTGCACTGTGCCTGATATGACTTCAGGTCACTAACATTGGCTCAATATTCCCCAGGCCTGAGGATTCTGCTGCACAGTAATGCCGGCTGATTGCAGGGCTTTCTGGTTGTTGTCCAGAAGCAGCAGCCAGAATGCCCCCAACCCAAAGATGTTGGGACCAGAAAATAAAGATTCCATTTACCTTTCTTCAGGCTACATGGCCTTGCTACCTGTCTCCCCAGATCCTCCAATTCGAGGTAGTCAGGTGCAAGTTCTAACTTCTGGGAATAGTTCTTCATGGTGTCTACCATTGCATCCGCAGGAAAATGTAAGGCCCTGTCGAGGCTTCCCACCCTATTTGCATACCAGCCCCAGACTTCCATTTACTTCCACTCTCCCCTGAGAGATCCCCAGGAAATTCCTGGGCAAAATAAAGAGGTTGAAGACGAGCATCATGGGTCTCCACCAACGTTTGCACTAAACTGCATGGCAGTGCAGCTGTCTCGAGGTCCCACACAGGCCGCTTGCCAGCTTCTTAATGGGAGATTTCGTGCATGCGTGAAATTTTGAATGGGCCGTGCAGCCAGTTAAAGGGACCGCACGTCCCCCCAATTATTTGGGGGAACATTGGTCGCCGCCCTTTATTAATGACTTTTCCCCGGGTACAAAGGAAATATAAAAATGCCCCATTATGCCTGCCAATTTGTGGCAGCAATTTGTATGGTCCATGGGATGTACAGAACTATAGTATTTATTAAATGTCTGGAAATAAGACTCCCCAAATGCTCGACTGAGCAGTACAGACCAGAAAGCTTCATGATTCGATCGTTTGGCTATGGTGCTAGATGATCTTAGCAGGGGTGGTGGTAGGGGTTTCTACACTTGGCTTTAGTACTTTGAGTTAGGCTGGCACAGGACACATTTGGAGTATTAGTCAATTTGGTGTATATATGCACATCAAAGATTTATTCAGGAGAGCTAACACTTTTATCCTTTCCCTTGAAACCAAATGTAGCAAAATAGGGCTGCCCAATTCCACCAGACTAAAATAGAGAGAGTAATTGATGGCACCCATGTGACTCCTATCCATAAAAAAAGAGGTTCTACTCTACCATATGAAATAAATCACTGCTACTTCCCAGGTAGCTTTTATTATACTTTCATTTAGCATCAGCAATCCATACTAGGCTTGTCTGAATACAAAGGTAGAATGGAAGATCCCTCCTGGGAGACCTCCCACCTCATTCCAAGAAACTCATCAGTCACCACCTCATTTACTCTTGCTATTGCTAGAGCATCGAGAAGGAGCAGATAATTAGGGAACTGATTATAGTCTTCACATTGGTTCTTCTCGCTTAAACAAAGGTTCCATTTTGGTGGTCATAAAAGATCCCATGACACTGTTCACAGAAGAGCAGGGAATCCTCTTGTCCAAAAGCTTGGTTGGAGAAGTGGATTTTAAGGAGGGCCTTAACGGTGAAGAGGGAGGTGGAGAGGCAGATATATTTATATACATATATTTATCATCTGATATTTATTTAAATATATAATTGTACATTACTGAGCAAGGTACATGCATACTTGTGATTACAACATCCAACTATGTACAGTTATGTGGTTGTAGTGCAACAATTTTGACTACACATTAATAGTGATTTTATCATCAAGAGTGTATCAGTCAAGACCCTTCCAGTAATTTCTTTCTTTCAATAGCAATAGTGGTACAGGGTATCATAAACTGAACTACGGCTTTACTAATGTGCGATTAAAAATATGCAGAAGCTGCTGTTTAAGGTTTGAATGCATCATTTTCTTACCTGTCAATGTACAGAGTATGTAAATTATACTGATTCAGATTTAGTTAATTTACTTTTGAATTATTGAGGATATGAATCTTTTACCATGAAGTGTTCATTCTTTTCCCAATTGGGAATATTTTATTTGTGCTCTGGCTGCATTTAGTACTTTTAGTCATTTGATTTGTTCACAATATCTCGTTGCTCATTATAGATTGCAATCTTCTCAAGTAAATGAAACGGGTAATTGCAGCAGCAGATTTATGTCTACATTTCACCAGACAGACATGCTGTAAGACTCCAGCCCTAAGTTGTTATTAGTAGAAATATAAGCAATTAACAATTTCAAATTAGAAAACATATGTTTAATGATATTTCTGAAATATGTGTTGAGAAAATCTTTCAACTTAATTTTCCTTAGTTTATTCATAAAACAAGTTATTCTATTTTGTTGCCATATTCAAGATTTAGAATGTCTTTACTGCAGGTATGTTGTTGACAAATATGTGTTTTGCATGGATTTATCCTCAAGTATTCATGCAAAAGAAAAAGTCAATTTTTTTAATGGTAAAATCTCCTTTCTTGAAATGCAAAGCTTGCCACCTAATGACATGCTTCTGAATCAGGGTTGATAACTTGCTATTATGAAGGCTGGCCACCATTTCATAATACTGAAATGCCTCATCTCAATTCCTAGCTCTTAGTTACTCGTTATTACACCCCCCCCCCCAACCCCTTACCAATTCATAAATAGCAGCAAACACTGGGTGGGGGAGGGGGAGATCAAAAAATTTGAGGACATTTTCAGTGTCAGATCTTAAAAATGGCACAAAGGCAACAGGGACAAAAATCCGCTGCGCCAACATTGGATGCATAGCCCTGGCACAGGCACAATTTCTGGCGGGGTTCGGAAACAACAGGACTTCACCAAGAATGTGATCAGAGGCCAAATCCTGACTGGGCCTGAGACAGACTGAATGACCATCCACCTGAAACATAGCCCATGGAGGGGAGCCGATAGAATTCCCTTGGCCCGAGCCCCACTATAGTCCAATAACCCAGAAACTGGGATGAAGCCAGCATACAGTAGTGGAAATGGGGTCACTTGGGAGGGTGGTTCAGGTGCGAGTCCTGAGTCCTGGTCTGGACCTGCCATAAGAATGCCAGCAGTATGAGTACTACCAGCCTCCTTGTAAACAGGGTAAACTGGACAACAATTATCTTTTTTTTTGAGGTTGCATGAAAACCAGCCTACCAGGGCTGCTTTTCCTGTCCTCTATTCCTATCGCAGGCATCCATATCGGCAAAAGTGCCCATTCAACATGTGCAAACCAACTGACCCCACCTGACCCAGGATATTCCCTAGGTTGAGGAGCAGAGGTCACTAGCGCCCACTCCACACCTATTTTGCCAGTGGACGAAGGCTGAGGATTTTTGACCTCCACTATCCAAACTGCAAGAGCAGTCAATGCTTGCTAAGGTTTTTGGTTCTTAGGTATACCTAAGGATAAGGTAATTGCATTGCTTTATCCTTGAATATTTCCTGAAGTATGTTTAAATAAAATGCGTCTGAAATGTAACTAATTATAACCTAACATTTGTAAACTTCTATTTTTGCAGACTTCAGAACACCTTAATAGCCCTATCTTACAAGAGGAGTCAAAAAGGTGTGCTTTATTGTCCAATAGTCACGCTCATCATTCCACTGGAAGATGGTACACGAGAACTTGTAATACAAACAATTATGGCTTTGTTTGTCAAAAATACCCAGGTGAAGTCCTTTAGAGAAATTGTCTTAATTAGATTTTAATTAATAAATAAGTGCTACATTACCCTTGAGGCATCCAGTAGCAGTGATCCCTTATTTCTGTACTTGGAAATTGAAATCCCAACAGAGATCATATTAAACATGCAGCCATAGCTGCGATGAGCTATTGTCATGCCCATGGAGATTTGTGTTAAAGGTTGCCTAATGCTGGGACATTGTGGTGGCTGATATGCAATGGTCACCACATGTTAAAAAATTCCACGCACAGGCATCTTCCACCCCCTCAACTGGAGTTCAGGACTGGAATATCGGGTCCTTCATTGAAACATCTGTGAACTCATGTGGAAGCAAGTCATCCTCATTCGAGGGACCGCCTATGATGCTGATGATGATGATGATGCTGGGACATAAAGATTAAAATTATTCTTTGTTTAATGTATGTGTAAAATGAACCTATTCTGGAAGAAACTGTGAAATCTATGTTTTGCGGTTTATAGATGTTCCTACAGCTCGCTCTTAATATGGCTAAATTTCATCGCTATTTACGGTATGTGTTTTAAATTTAAACTATTCCACATTGGAATTACAAACCAGATTGAAAATAAGTGGTACCAAATTAATATATTTTTATGTGTGCTGAAATTCAACAAGAAAATAAAGGAATGATCTGGAAATATAGTCCTATTACTTGGGGCTAAAGGAGCTATAGGTTGAACCTCTCTTATCCAGGACTCTTTTATTCGGCACCATTCCCGGCCGCTGGGTGGCGCATGTGCAGATACATTTTGTTTCGTACTCACCATTATTCTCTGCTCTCCTGAATACGGAGACTCCTTCCTCGGTCCGATTCTGAAGGCACTGATTGCCTAAGTGGCCTTGAGGGTAGGTATTCAAGTCGGTGGGGGTGGGGAAAGAGAGGTTCAACCTGTACTACTAATAATATTTTGAATTAAATTATAAATAAAAGCTTGATAAGTTATTTTATTCCCTGCTGCCGTCGGTGCTCCCTCTGGGGTCGGGTCGATGGGCTGTGTCCTTGGGCTGGCCACTCCTCCCCTCCCCACTGCCCTCAGCGCTCTGCCAAACAAAAAGAAAATACCTTTTTATTACTTTCTATGAGTCTTGGAGATCGTGCTTTTGGGGGGGGGGGCGGGGTAGGGCGGCAGTGGATCGCTGGGTCGGGGATAACTGTATCGGGGCTGGCTGGGACTGGGGGCTGGCAGTTGTCAAAGACGGTAGAACACGTGACCTCCTCTCGTCCGGCAAAATCCCTTTTCTGGCACAGGCCAGGTCCCAAGGGTGCCGGATAAGGGAGGTTCAACCTGTATTTAGGTAGATAAATATAGTTAAAAAAAATTAATGAAGTCTAAAATCCAAATCAGAAATAACGTTCAGACTCAGCTTTGTCAGCTCAGTTGGAAACACTCTCGCCTCTGTGTCAGAAGGTTGTGGGTTCAAGTCTCACTCCAGAGACTTGCGTACACAATCTAGGCTGACACTCCAGTGCAGTGCTGAGGGAGTGCTGCATTGACGGATGAGATGTTAAACTGAGAGCCCCATCTGAGCTCTCCGGTGGATGTAAAAAAAAATCTCATGGCTCTATTTTGAGGAAGTGCAGGAGAGTTCTCTTGGTGTCCTGGCCACTATTTACCTCTCAACCAACGTTACTTTTTTAAAAAAACAAACAGACTAACGGATTATCTGATCATTATCACATTGCTGTTTGTAGGAGTTTGGTGTGTGCAAATTGGTTGCCGCATTTCCTACATTGCAACAGTTACCTTGGTTGTAAAGTGCTTTGGGACGTCCTGAGGTCGTGAAAGGTGCTACATAAATGCAAGTTCTTTCTTTCTTTAGATAGGTAAAAATAAGACCGTTGCTGAGGGGGAAAGTAAGATTTCTTTTCCAAAAAAACATCAAAATGTTTTTTTTCTCCCAAAATTGACCAGTCAGCAGTGAGGGTTTCTTGATCTACCAATCTGTGATTAATATACAGGAAACTCTCGTTTATCCGGATCGCTCGGGATTCGGCAATTCCAGGTAAACGAATTTTCCAATAGGGCGAGTTTACATTTTAAAGTTAATATTTTATATATATTTAACAACTCATTGGAAATCAAAATTCCCATGTGTATGTTAGTGATCGCCTACTTAATAGTCACTGCATCTGAAGTAACTAATTGCAAGAAGAGTTCTGAGTGGTTTCAATGTGAGAACGTGTGAGGCAAACGGTTCATGCGCGACAATCGTTTCTGCAGAAGGAAAGGGATCGAGTTGCCAGCAGGCATGTACTTGCCCCGGACTGTAATCACGGAGGGGCAAATGCTGCACTGAGAGTGGCTGCAGGTGGCCTCAAGGAGGAGATTGTCTAACTCCGGGGTTCCAGTGTCTAGCTCTCCGGGCTGCGTTCTGTGCCTGGAACCCGGAGCCGGGACTGCCCCCGTTCCCAACGTCAGCAGCGGCCGCGAGAGACAGCAGCTGCAGCAACGCGCACACACACACACACACACACCAGCAAAACAAGGGCAGAGGAGGGCGAACTTCTGTATTCAGTTTTTAGATTTTTACGGTAGATTTTCTGAGTCCTTGCTCATGGTGAGTGTCACGTTGTGCAATTGTTAGTGATTTTGCAACAGAAGGATCTGGATATGATATATGTCGAAGTGTTACGTGCAGGGCCGCCAGCCGGTGAGAAGTGGCGACGCAATATTTTAAATTCCGTTACGGCGGTTTTCCGTTAAATCCGTATCTGGATAAACGAGAGTTTCCTGTATTTTCCCAAGAATGGAAACATCTATTTTAAGATCAGTGTACCCTCAGCCTATGCAGAAATGCATCATCATCAGAGGCAGTCCCTTGAAATCGAGGAAGACTTGCTTCCATTCTAAAAGTGAGTTTTCAGGTGACTGTACAGTCCAATACTGGAATTACAGTCTTTGCCACAGGTGGGACAGACAGTGGTTGAAGGAAAGGGTGGGTGGGTAGTCTGGTTTGCCGCATGCTCCTTCTGCTATCTGCATTTGGTTTCTGCATGCTCTCGGCGATGAGACTCAAAGTGCTCAGCGCCCTCCCGGATGCTCTTCCTCCACTTAGGGCAGTCTTGGGCCAGGAATTCTCAGATGCAGGTGGGGATGTTACACTTTATCAAGGAGGCTTTGAGGTTTTGAAAGGCATAAAGCACTACAATAACAGCTTGTATTTATATAGCACCTTTAACATAGTGAAACGTCCCAAGGCGCTTCACAGGAGTATGATGAGAGATTTTTTTTTTTAAAGAATTTGACACCGAACCGCATAAATAGAAATGAGCACAAAAGCTTGGTCAAAGAGGTAGATTTTAAGGAGCGTCTTGAAGGAGGAAAGAGAGGTAGAGAGGCAGAGAGGTTTAGGCAGGGAGTTCCAGAGCTTGGGGCCTAGGCAACAGAAGGCATAGCCACCAATGGCTGAGTGATTAGAATCAGGGATGCTCAAGTGGGCAGAATTAGAGGAGCACAGACATCTCGGGGGAGGTGGGGTGGGGCTTGAGATGATTACAGAGATAGGAAGACGCGAGGCAAGGGAGGGATTTGAAAATAAGGATGAGAATTTTGAAATCGAGGTGTTGCTTAACCGGAAGCCAATGTAGGTCAGTGAGCACAGGGGTGATGGGTGAGCGGGACTGAGTTTGAGTAAGAACACGGGCGGCTGAATTTTGGATCACCTCTAGTTTGCGTAGGGTAGAATGTGGGAGGCCAGCCAGGAGTCCGTTGGAATTGTCAAGTCTAGAGGTAACAAAGGCATGGATGAGGCCATCAGCAGCGGATGAACTGAGGCAAGGGCGATGTTACAGAGGTGGAAATAAGCGGTCTTAGTTATGCTGCAAATATATAGTTGAAAGCTCATTACAAGGCCAAATATGACATCAAGGTTGCAAACTGTCTAGTTCAGCCTCAGACAGAAGTTGAGGAGAGGGATGGAGTCAGTGGCTAGGGAACGGAGTTTGTGGTGGGGACCAAAAACAATGGTTTCGGTCTTCCCAATGTTCAATTGGAGAAAATTTTGGCTCATCTAGAACTGGACGTCAGACAAACAGTCTGACAATTTAGAGACCGTGGAGAGGCCGAGTGGTAGTGAGGTAGAGCTGGGTGTAATCAGCGTACATGTGGAAACTGACGCTGTGTTTTTGGATGATGTCGCCAAGGGGCAACATGTAAATGAGAAATAGGAGAGGCCCAAGGATAGATCCTTGGGGGACACAAGAGGTAACGATGCAGGGCCAGGAAGAGAAGCGGTTGCAGGGGATTCTCTGGCTACGATTAGGTAGATAAGAATGAAACCAGGCGAGTACAGTCCCACCCAGCTGGACGACAGTGGAGAGGCATTGGAGAAGGATAGAGTGGTCAACCGTGTCAAAGCTGCAGACAAGTCAAGAAGGACGAGGAGGGGCAGTTTGCCTTTGTCACAGTCACAAACGATATCATTTCGGTACTGTGGCAGGCGCAGAAACCAGATTGAAGGGATTCATAGAATTGTGGGAAAGGTGGGCCCGGATTTGGGAGGCAACAACACGTTCAAGGACTTTGGAGAGGAAAGGAAGGTTGGAGATGGGGTGTTAGTTTGCAAGAGCAGAGGGGTGGAGGGTTGTTTTTTTTGTGGAGAGGGGTGATGACAGCAGATTTGAGGGAGCGGGGGACAGCAACTGAAGAGAGAGAACCGTTAACAATGTCAGCTAACGTAGGAGCCAGAAAAGGAAGTTAGGTGGTCAGCAGTTTGGTGGGAATTGGGTCAAGAGAGCAGGAAGTGGGTCTCATAGACAGGATGAGCTCGGAAAGGGGAGATTGGAGAGAATATGGGGAAAGAGGGGAGATTGGAGAGAATATGGAGAAAGATGTGAGGTCAGGGCTAGGGCGGGGGGATCCTTAGAGGAAGTTTTGCCTGGTGATCTAGGGGAAGGAAGGGAAGAGGTAGAGGCGGCCAAACAGATGGTCTCAATCTTAAAGACAAAGAAGTCCATGAGCTCCTCACACTTAGTGTCGGAGATGAGGGTGGATAATGGGGAAAGGGGTTTTAAAAAGACGGTTAGCAGTGGAGAATAGAAGCCGGGGTTTATCTTTACATTCCAGAATGATTCTGGAATAGTGAGCGATTTTGGCAGTCGAGAGCAGGACCCGATAATACTTTGTGTGGTCCAGCCAGATCTGGCGGTGAATGGCTAAACCAGTTGTCCACGATATCCATTCAAGTCTACGTCCCTCAGACTTAAGGGTGCGAAGATCAGGGCTGTACTAGGGGGAACAGCCAGGGTGACCGAGAGTAATTGTTTTAACAAGAACTAGGACATCAAAGGCGGTGGTGAGGGTGTGATTGAGCAGAAATGTCATGGTGAATGGAGGGCCAAAGGCTGGACAGTTGGGAGTCATGGGCCCGAATTTGGTGGACTTACCGCCGGCTGTCTCTCTGGTTACTGGGCGCTCTCCCTTCCAAGCGAGTTTGGTCAGGTTCTCACGCCGGCGGGGAGAGAAGACCGCTGGGAAACATCCGCTGGCATGCACCGCCGTGCAACACCAACAAATGTCCTCCCACCCGCTCACTCCCCAGATTGGCCCGGCCGGTCCTCCGCTCCAGCAACAGAAGAGACTGCCGGGTGGAGGCAGGTCTTACCTGAACGGTAAGTATGAAGATCTGCAAGAAAAGGCTAGTGCACTTGTTTTTTTCATTTCTTTTGCAGCGATTTTGGAGGATAGGGTGAACCTGAAGGATTTGGAAAAGTTTCTTTACCATTTGTTGAAAAAAAAAATGTTTTTCCTGTTTCCCGACTTTATCCTCAGCGTTACTTTGCCGAGGATCACATTTGCCGCCCAGATTCGGTGTGTAAGGCCCATTTTTTCCCACATTTTTCCACCAAACTTCTGCCAAAAGTACCGTCAGGATCTTGGCAGTCCTTTCAATGGTACATGGGCGGAACTTAGGTTTGACCAAACTCTGGCTCCATAAGTGCAGTTATACGAGAATAGGGAGAGAGTCTTTCCCGAGGGCAGACACAGAAGGAGGTAGCGTGGGAGGGGGGGGGAGGTGTGGGGAGAGGTGATGTGGGTGGAGAGTGATACAAGGAGAAGGCCTTATCTGCGATTGACACGATGGGAGTAGCGAGGCCACGAGAGAAGGCAAAGTCGAGGTGTTGGCTGTGAATATGGGTTGGGGAATTTACATAGAGGGAGAGATTAAGGGAGGAGATAGGAGGCTCGTGATCTCAGAGGAGAGAGCATGATGAAACAAAAATAAAGCATATGTCATTATCCCTAAGGTTGATCTGGCCCCATTGAGGAGTCAACCCTTTAGAAGTGTCCTGGTGTCGAGGCTTACCACTGATTTAAGAAGGTTAAAGCACTTCTGAATGTCTTCATTGTTTTGGAGGGTCACCAGCTGTAGGAATTCCCAAGCATATACGCATTTGTGAGTAATTCAGCATGTCTAGATATAATTTGCTTTCAATAAGATCATGGCTGATCTTCTACCTCAACTACACTTTCCCACCCGACTCGCGTATCCCTTGATTGTCTTAAAGTCCAAAAAGCAATCAATTATCAACCTTGAATATATTCAATGACTGAGCATCCAGAACCCTTTGGGGTAGAGAATTCCCTTGATTCACAACCCTCTTAAAGAGATTTCTCCTCATCTCAGTCCTAAATGGCGGACCCCTTATCCTGAGATTATGTCCCCCTAGTTCTAGACTCTCCAGCCAGAGGAAACAGCCTCTCGGCATCTACCATGTCAATTCTTCTCAGAATTTTACATGTTTCAATGAGATCACCTCTCATTCTTCTAAACTCCAGAGAGTATAGGCCCATTCTACTCAATTTCTCCTCATGGAACATCCCTCTCATCCCAGGAATCAATATAGTGAACCTTTGTTGCAAGGCAAGTATATCCTTCCTTGGGTATGGAGAACTGTCCTTTTGCTTTGTACTATCCAAGCAGTTTTTCTAATGCTGTATGACCTATACTGTTGGAATGATTTTTATTCCATCAATACAGGTCATACAGCATATCTTTCTATCACTTGTTCCAAAGTAAACATTCACTGCTCATCTGTAATTAGTTTTATAAATTCCATCATGCTTGTTTTTTTTGTCTCTGTAGATAAATCCATCCATCAGGTCAATGCATCATCTGTGTATCCAGCACTTGATACTTTTGAATATGGAAACTACACGTACAAACTGATCAAGAAGAACCTAACGTGGTATGAAGCATTAAATGAATGCAGACGAAGAGAAACTGAACTGGTCAGCATTACTGATCAATATCACCAAGCATTTCTCACGGTCATTGTGAACAAGCTGTCACACCCGCATTGGATAGGATTGTCTAGCCCAGATGTATGTCCAAAACTATATTACCATTAATAACTTTAATTTTATTGATGTAGTGTATAAAAACAAAGATGGAAATGTTAATATTCTTATCATCCATACTTGTCATTGTTTGCAGGATGGAAAAAGCTTTATTTGGTCAGATGGTAGTGGCGTTGTATTCAGTCATTGGGCAGAGGAAGGTCCTCATTCATCTCATGATTGTGGGTACATGGATACTAATGGCTACTGGAAGACCACTGACTGTGAAACTCAATTCCAGGGAGCTTTCTGCCAGATTTTGCAAAGTAAGAATTCAGCTTCAAAACCTTTCAAGAGTATGGATCAGATTGTGCGTCGGTAATAATGGTGAGGCTAACAGTGCGCATCATTATAACAGAGTAAACCGGAGTACAACTTTTGGCATCAGCGCATGCGCAGTTAACCGTGGAAATCCAGAAGTTGCTGTCAGATATACCCTGCTCCTCTACAGGGCATGCTGTAACAGTCTTCGCCACTAGGTTTGTCATTGTAATCAATCCCAACGGCGTGAAGTTGGTGTACTTACCCACTAGTTACTCACTAAGGGCCCAAATTTGGGCAGTACAGATTTCTGGCGCACTCACCAGAGGTGCGCCGCTTTTGTAGAATTCCAAGGGTGCCAAAAATCTTCGGGCCAAGTTTGGCCGTTTTTCAGCCGCGCCTCCATGGTGGCGCAGCGTGGCAACTGGATTCGGGGGCAGAGTCAGGTCCCGGCGCTGAAAACCGTGCCGGGACCTCTGCACGTGCGCGTTAGTGTGCGCGCATGCGCAGTAGCTCCTAGCCCCCAGAATCTGAGAGTGTGTGATGCAGGCTGTGTGGGAGGGGCCGACGCTCGCCGCCCCTATCCCGGGCCAAGTGGCCAGCCGCTGCCTTCACGCGCTGAGGGCTACAAGAGACAGGTTGGTGGGGGGAAGAGTTTTGATCGTGGGGTGGGGGAGGGGGAGAGTTTTTTTGGGGGGAAGGGGAAGAGTTTTGATCCGGCGGGGGGAGGAGGGGGGGAGAAAGAGTTTTGATTGGGGGGGGTGGGAAAGGGGGAAGAGATTTGATGGGGGGGAGGGGAAGAGATTTGATGGAGGAGGGGGAAAGTTTTGATGGGGGTGGGGTGGGGGGGAGGGGAGGAGTTTTGAATCTGCAAAGATATTCCAGTACTTTAATATCTAGCTATCTTTACTAAAAATATACTCCCTTTAATCAGGCTGATAGCACCTACACCCTGTCCAGTCTTGCTGCTTGGGATTTTAAAAAAACCTATCATTCCTATTATTAATGGACCCAAGTTTCTGCAGGAATTGCTTCGTTTTTTTTGGAGCAACTTAAAAATCACAATTCTCCCCATTTAAGGTGCTCCAGTGAGTGAGTTAGTTAGGGTTTTTTTTAGTTCAGTTTTTTTTTCAAAAGCGGGCATTACCAGTCACTTACACCTGTTTTAGCCATTTAAACAAGTTTAGCCAGTTAAAACTTACTCCAAACTAAGTTAAGCCAGAGTAAGTGGCCACTTTTGTACGTTCTGAAAAACCCTGTGGTGAATTAAGAGATCAGCGCAGGTAGACTCCAAATGGCAGAGTTATAATAGGAATGCTAGTTTTTTTTTTAAATCCCAAGCAGCGAGACGCGACAGGGTGTAGGTGCTATCAGCCTGATTAAACTGAGTATATTTTTAGTAAAGATAGCTAGATATTAAAATACTGGAAAATCTTTGAAGATTCTTTTCTCCTCCCACCCGCTGGATCAAAACTCTTCCACTTCCCCCCCCATCAAAACTCTTCTCCTCCCACAAACCTGTCTCTTGTAGCCCTCAGCGAGGGAAGGCAGCAGCCGGCCTGTGCGGCAGGCCACTCAGCCCGGGAGAGGGACGGCGAGCGTCAGCCCCTCCCACACAGCCTGCATCTCACACACTCAGATTCTGGGGGCTAGGAGCTACTGTGTATGCGCACACACTCTAACGCGCGCACTCTAGCGCTCATGTGCAAAGGTCCCAGCACTGTTTTCAGCGCCGGGACCTGGTTTCGCCTCCGAATCCAGTTGCCACGCTACACCACCATGGAGGAGAGGATGGGAAGCGGCCAAACATGGTCTGAAGATTTTTGGCGGCCTTGGAATTCTACAACAGCGGCGCACCTCTGGGTGAGTGCACCAGAAACCTGTACTGTCCAAATTTGGGCCCATAACTCTGTCATTTGGAGGCTACCTGCGCTGATCTCTGCATTTACCACAGGGTTTTTCAGAATCTGCAAAAGTGGCCACTTTGGCCTAACTTAGTTTGGAGTAAGTTTTAGCTGGCTAAACTTGCTTAAATGGCCAAACCAGGTGTAAATGGCTGGTAACGCCCCCTTTTGAAAAAAAAAGTGAACTTAAAAAAAGCCTAACTAACTTACTTACACTGGAGCAACTTAAATAGGGAGAATTGCAATTTTTAAGTTACTCCAAAAAAAATCTAGTTGCTCCAAAAAAAACGGAGCAACTCCTGGGGAAACTTGGGCCTTAAGTGTCAGCTGTGGCTCAGTGGGTAGCACTCTTGCCTATGAGTCAGAAGGTTGTGGGTTCAAGTCCCACTCCAGGGACTTGAGCACAAAAAAATCTAAGCTGACACTCCAGTGCAGTGCTGAGGGCGTGTGCCACCTTTCAGATGATACGTTAAATCGTGAGACGTCTGCTCTCTCAGGTGGACATACAAGATCTCATGGCACTATGTCGAAGAAGAGCAGGGGAGTTATCCCTGGTGTCCTGACCAATATTTATCCCTCAATCAACATAACAAAAAAACAGATTATCTGGTCATTATCACATTGCTGTTTGTGGGAGTTTGCTGTGTGTAAATTGGCTGCCGCGTTTCCCACATTACAAAGTGACTACACTTCAAAAGTACTTTATTGGCTGTAAACCGCTTTGAAACGTCCGGCAGTCGTGAAAGGCGCTATATAAATCCAAGTCTCTCTTTTAAACACGGCAGAAAAAGTTATGTCTGGTGCATTCAGGACTAAGTGAATTAATTTAAACTGTGTGACAAGTGATAATTACTGCCAAACAACCCCTCTGGCCCTAAAAATGTAATTTTACAAGTAGGGGGCGGCGAACTGGATCATAGAATCATAGACATTTACAGCACGGAATTAGGCCATTTCGGACCATCGTGTCCTGGCCGGCTGACCAAGATCTATCCAGTCTAATCCAACTTTCTAGCTCTTGGTCCATGGCCTTGTAGGTTAGGACACTTCAAGTGCATATCCAAGTACTTTTTCAATGCGGTGAGAATTTCTACCACCCTTTCAGGCAATGAGTTCCAGACACCCACCAACCTCCCCTTAAATCCCCTACAAAACTCCTACCAATTATTTTAAATCTATGCCCCCTGGTTATTGGAGGACAGACAGGAAGGAAAAGGAGCTGGTTAAAGAGGAGATTAACGCAATAGCAAGGAAGGACATTAGCATGGATGATGCAGAATCTATATGGGTAGAGCTGCAAAACACCAAGGGGCAGAAAACGCGAGTGGGAGTTGTGTACAGACCACCAAACAGTAGTAGTAAGGTTGGGGACAGCATCAAACAAGAAATTGGGGATGCGTGTAATAAAGGTACAGCAGTTAACATGGGTGATTTTAATCTACATATTGATTGGGCTAACTAAACTGGTAGCAATGCGGTTGAGGAGGATTTCCTGGAATGTATTAGGGATGGTTTTCTAGTCCAATATGTCGAGGAACCAACTAGCGAGCAGGCCATCCTAGACTGGGTCTTGTGTGATGAGAGAGGATTTATTAGCAATCTGGTCGTGCGGGGCCCCTTACATAAAAACATAGAAAATAGGTGCAGGAGTAGGCCATTCGGCCCTTCGAACCTGCACTGCCATTCAATGAGTTCATGGCTGAACATGCAACCTCAGTACCCAATTCCTGCTTTCTCGCCATACCCCTTGATCCTCCTAGTAGTAAGGACTATATCTAACTCCTTTTTGAATATATTTAGTGAATTGGCCTCAACAACTTTCTGTGGTAGAGAATTCCACAAGTTCACCACTCTCTGGGTGAAGAAGTTTCTCCTCATCTCAGTTCTAAATGGCTTACCCCTTATCCTTAGACTGTGACCCCTGGTTCTGGACTTCCCAACATTGGGAACATTCTTCCTGCAGCTAACCTGTCTAAACCCGTCAGAATTTTAAACGTTTCTATGAGATCCCCTCTCATTCTTCTGAACTCCAGTGAATACAAGCCCAGTTGATCCAGTCTTTCTTGATATGTCAGTCCCGCCATCCCAGGAATCAGTCTGGTGAACCTTCGCTGCACTCCCTCAATAGCAAGAATGCCCTTCCTCAAGTTAGGAGACCAAAACTGTACACAATACTCCAGGTGTGGCCTCACCAAGGCCCTGTACAACTGTAGCAATACCTCCCTGCCCCTGTACTCAAATCCCCTCGCTATGAAGGCGAACATGTCATTTGCTTTCTTAACCGCCTGCTGTACCTGCATGCCAACCTTCAATGACTGATGTACCATGACACCCAGGTCTCGTTGCACCTCCCCTTTTCCTAATCTGTCACCATTCAGATAATAGTCTGTCTCTCTGTTTTTACCACCAAAGTGGATAACCTCATTTATCCACATTATACTTCATCTGCCATGCATTTGCCCACTCACCTAACCTATCCAAGTCACTCTGCAGCCTCATAGCATCCTCCTCGCAGCTCACACTGCCACCCAACTTAGTGTCATCCGCAAATTTGCAGATACTACATTTAATCCCCTCGTCCAAATCATTAATGTACAGTGTAAACAGCTGGGGCCCCAGCACAGAACCTTGTGGTACCCCACTAGTCACTGCCTGCCATTCTGAAAAGTACCCATTTACTCCTACTCTTTGCTTCCTGTCTGACAACCAGTTCTCAATCCAAGTCAGCACACTACCCCCAATCCCATGTGCTTTAACTTTGCACATTAATCTCTTGTGTGGGACCTTGTCGAAAGCCTTCTGAAAGTCCAAAGATACCACATCAACTGGTTCTCCCTTGTCCACTCTACTGGAAACATCCTCAAAAAATTCCAGAAGATTTGTCAAGCATGATTTCCCTTTCACAAATCCATGCTGACTTGGACCTATCATGTCACCTCTTTCCAAATGCGCTGCTATGACATCCTTAATAATTGATTCCATCATTTTACCCACTACTGATGTCAGGCTGACCTTGCGGAAGAGTGACCATAATATGGTAGATTTCTTCATTAAGATGGAGAGTGACACAATTAATTCAGAGACTAGGGTCCTGAACTTAAAGAAAGGAAACTTTGATGGTATGAGACATGAATTTGCTAGGATAGACTGGAGAATGGTACTTAAAGGGTTGACGGTAGATATGCAATGGCAGACATTTAAAGATCATATGGATGACCTACAACAATTGTGTGGCGTAAGAATAAAAAAGGGAAGGTGGCTCAACCGTGGCTAACAATGGGAAATTGAGGAAAGTGTTAAATCCAAGGAAGAGGCATATAAATTGGCCCAGAAAAAGCAGCATTGGGGGTAATGTATTGACGTGAATAGAGAACTGGTTGGCAGACAGGAAGCAAAGAGTGGGAATAAACGGGTCCTTTTCAGAATGGCAGGCAGTGACTAGTGGAGTGCCGCAGGGTTCAGTGCTAGGACCCCAGCTATTTACAATATACATTAATGATTTAGACGAAGGAATTGAAGGTTTCTCCATGTTTGCAGATGACACTAAGCTGGGTGGCGAGCTGGGAGGAGGATGCTAAGAGGCTACATGGGGACTTGGACAGCTTAGGTAAATGGGCAAATGCATGGCAGCTGCAGTATAATGTGGATAAATGTGTGGTTATCCACTTTGGTGGCAAAAACAGGAAGGCAGATTATTATCTGAATGGTGACAGATTAGTAAAAGGGGAGGTGCAAAGAGACCTGGGTGTCATGGTTCATCAGTCATTGAAAGTTGGCATGCAGCTACAGCAGGCGGTGAAGAAGGCAAATGGTTTGTTGGCCTCCATAGCTAGGGGATTTGAGTATAGGAGCAGGGAGGTCTTACTGCAGTTGTACAGGGCCTTAGTGAAGCCTCACCTGGAATATTGTGTTCAGTTTTGGTCTCCTAATCTGAGGAAGGACGTTCTTGCTCTTGAGGGAGTGCAGCGAAGGTTCACCAGACTGATTCCAGGGATGGCTTGACTGTCATATGAGGAGAGACTGGATCAACTGAGCCTTTATTCACGGGAATTTAGAAGGATAAGAGGGAATCTCATAGAAACGTATAAGATTCTGATGGGACTGGACAGGTTAGATGCGGGACGAATGTTCCCGATGTTGGGAAAGTCCAGAACCAGGGGACATAGCCTTAGGATAAGGGGTAGGCCATTTAGGACTGAGATGAGGAGAAACTTCTTCACTGAGAGTTGTTAACCTGTGGAATTCCCTGCCGCAGAGAGTTGTTGATGCCAGTTCATTGGATATATTCAAGAGGGAGTTCAATATGGCCCTTATGGCTAAGGGGATCAAGGGGCATGGAGAGAAATGGAAAGGGATACTGAGGGAATGATCAGCCATGATCTTACTAAATGGTGGTGCAGGCTCGAAGGTCCGAATGGCGTGCTCCTGCACCTTTTTTCTATGTTTCTATGTTGACCGCTCTGCTAAGGGAAATAGGTCCTACCATCAACTCGATCTCGGCCCCTCATAATTTTATACACCTCAATCAGATCTCCCCTTAGCCTCCTCTGTTCCAAAGAAAACAGACCCAGCCAAACTATCTGGCCTCTACCTTCAGGGATCTGTGGACCTGCTCGCCAAGGCCCCTTTGTTCCTCTACACTTTTCAGTGTCGTACCATTTAATGTGTATTGCCTTGCCTTGTTCGATATCCCCAAATGCATTACCTCACACTTATCCGGATTGAATTCCATTTGCCTCTGTTCCACCCATCTGACCAGTATATTGATATCTTCCTGCAGTCCACAGCCTATTTTAGTGTCATCTGCAAACTTCTTAATCATACCCCCAACATTCAAGTTCAAGTCATTGATATATACCACAAAAAGCAAGGGACCCATCATTGAGTCCTGCTGGATACCATTGAATACAGCCTTCCAGTCACAAAAACACCCATCAACCATTACCCTTTGCTTCCTGCCGCTGAGCCAATTTTGGATCCAACTTGCCATTTTTGCCCTGGATCCCATGGGCTATTACTTTCATGACCAGTCTGCCATGTGGGACCTTATCAAAAGCTTTTCTAAAATCCATATACACTACATCATACGCACTGCCCTCATCGAACCTCCTGGTTACCTCCTTGAAAAATTCAATCAAGTTAGTCAGACACGTCCTTCCCTTAACATCACCATCATAGGCAGTCCCTCAAAATCGAGGAAGACTTGCTTCCACTCCAAAAGTGAGTTCATAGGTGACTGAACGGTCCAATACGGGAATTACAGTCTCTGTCACAGGTCTGACAGACAGTCACTGAAGGAAAGGGTGGGTGGGGAGTCTGGTTTGCCACACGCTCTTTCCGCTGCCTGCGCTTGCTTTCTGCATGTTCTCGGCGACGAGACTCTTAACAAATCCATGCTGACTGCACTTGATTAATCCATGTCTTACCAAATTATAATTTATCCTGTCCCTCAGGATTTTTTCCAATAATTTTCCCACCACCAAAGTTAGGCTGGCCAGCCTGTAATTACTCAGTCTATCCCTTTCTCCATTTTTAAACGAAGGTACAACATTAGCAGTCCTCCAGTCCTCTGGCACCACACCGGAAGCCAGAGGTGATTGGAAAATGATGGTCAGGGCCTCTGCTATTTCCTCTTTTGCTTCTCTAAAAGACTGGGATACATTTCATCTGGGCCTGGGGACTTATCCACTTTGAAAGCTGCTAAGCCCCTTAATACTTCCTCTCTCTCTCTCTCTCTCTCTCTCTCTCTCTCTCTCTCTGTTTATTTCATCTAACATTTCACACTCCTCCTCCCTCATTGCAAAATCTGCATCGCCCTCTCTTTTGTGAAAACAGATGCGAAGTATTCATTGAGAATCATACCATGTACCCCAGTAAAAGTGGTTGGAGACTGGTGCACAATCCACTCAGTTATGTTCTGAAATCTTAATCGGGGTTCTATGTACATCATAGGACACTTATTTGCATGTTATGTGCTTCAGCTGCCCAACGGTAGACTTCTATAAAAATGATGGCAGCTGGAGCGTCGATATTAATGGGATTGTAACCCATTTTGAGGCTGTTATTTTCTTGTTGACACCAATTTTGGCCAAGTTATCATCGGCCCCGAGGTGGGGGAGGAAAGTCTGTGAATTAGAATTGCCTAAATATTTCCAATTAATCTACTGTTTACAGCTGCAACATTAAGTTCCCCGGCTTACAAACTGGAGTGCCCAAACACAGCTAAAGGTTTGCCTTGGATTCCATTCCGAGGCAATTGTTACCTCTTTGACCTGGTTTTATATAATTCTTCAAGTTTAACAATGGAAGAAGCGAAAGAAGTTTGCAGAAACCTGGGTAAGACATTCCACACTGAAAAACCTAGCATGAAATCTAATGTATTTATGGTGTAAGTTTAAGCTCATATAGAGGTGCAGCTTATGTACTATGTTTTACAGTACTTTTAAAGTGGTTGTAAAGGTACAAGTGTTTAAATCATCCAACAGCTCTGATCATGATCACACTTTTCTAACGTATTACATATTTTTGATGTGCGTTTCCTACTGTAAGATAATTAGATTTATGCTGTGGTAAACAGTTCATCATCATCATAGGCAGTCCCTCGAAATCAAGGAAGACTTGCTTCCACTCTAAAGTGAGTTTTAATGCTGAGGATCAGTCAAACTGCTCTTACACCTTTGAGATGTTTTCATGCTCAGGAAGAACAATGGTAAAGATCCTATAATTAGTTGCATGACCTCCTTTGTGTCAGTGACCTAAAAATAAAGTATATTAATTTAATCTATTTATTATCTGGCAAGTATTTATTTATCTGTAGTACACTAAAGGTTTTGAATGAGTATATACTTCCTTTTAAAGCAACAGTTGCTTCCTTTAACACTTTTTACTATCTGTCACAATCAAACTTGTGTATTCATTTTAATTACCCTTGACTAAGTCTCCCATGATTGGGCATTAAGGTAGCACTGTTGCTCATTTACTTGTGAAACCTCCCCAGGTAGTGAAGTATATTATGGAGCTACAAGATGCAGCCTGCTCTATGCTTCCTCCATGCTGTCACCTACTCACTTTTGCTGCCTCCTTGCTCCCCTCTGCAAATTGATTTTCCCTGCTGCAGCTTCTAACCTGACTGCTAGCTTCTTCAATGGCCACCCACTGCAACCTGCACAAACCTCCCTACCATAATCCAACCAGAAGTCCCCCGCTGTGACTGCCAAGGCTATTCTGTCATGTGTACCTGTCATGTTTTTCTTTCGCAATTCAACTTGCCTATTTATTTTTCTTGCATCTAAATGAGTCCTCCAAGCATGTTCCACATAATTCTTAACTTTTAGATTTCCCAGCTCAGTCTACAAGTTCACTGCCACCTCTCAAGGCTGCAACACCCTCATTAACATAGAAACATAGAAAATAGGTGCAGGAGTAGGCCATTCATCCCTTTGAGCCTGCACCACCATTCGATAAGATCATGGCTGATCATTCACCTCAGTATCCCTTTCCCGCTTTCTCTCCATACCCCTTGATCCCCTTAGCCATAAGGGCCATATCTAACTCCCTCTTGAATATATCCAATGAACTGGCATCAACAACTCTCTGCGGTAGAGAATTCCACAGATTAACAACTCTCTGATTGAAGAAGTTTCTCCTCATCTCAGTCTCAAATGGCTTACCCCTTATCCTAAGACTGTGTCTCCTGGTTCTAGACTTCCCCAATATCAGGAACATTCTTCCTGCTTCTAACCTGTCCAATCCCGTCAGAATATTATACGTTTCTATGAGATCCCCTCTCATTCTACTAAAATCCAGTGAATACAGGCCCAGTCGATCCAGTCTCTCCTCATATGTCAGTCCTGCATTCCAGGAATCGGTCTGGCGAACCTTCGCTGCACTCTCTCAATAGCAAGAATGTCCTTCCTCAGATTAAGAGACCAAAACTTGAACACAATATTCCAGGTGAGGCCTCACCATGGCCCTCCCTGCTCCTATACTTAAATCCCTGAGCTATGAAGTCCAACATGCCATTTGCCTTCTTCACCGCCTGCTGTACCTGCATGCCAACTTTCAATGACTGATGTACCATGACACCCAGGTCTCGTTGCACCTCCCCTTTTCCTAATCTGTCGCCATTCAAATAATATTCTGCCTTCCTGTTTTTGCCACAAGAGTGAATAACCTCACATTTATCCACATTATACTGCCCACTCACCTAACCTGGCCACTTCACCCTGCAGCCTCTTAGCATCCTCCTCACAGCTCACACTGCCACCCAGCTTAGTGTCATCTGCAAACTTGGAGATATTACACTCAATTCCTTCATCTAAATCATTGATGCATATTGTAAATAGCTAGGGTCCCAGCACTGAACCCTGCGGCATCCCACTAGTCACTGCCTGCCATTCTGAAAAGGACCTGTTTATCCTAACTCTCTGCTTCCTATCTGCCAACCAGTTCTCTATCCACGTCAATACATTACCCCCAATACCATATGCTTTAATTTTGCACACTAATCTCTTGTGTGGGACCTTGTCAAAAGCCTTTTGAAAGTCCAAATACACCACGTCTACTGGTTCTCCCTTGTCCACTCTACTAGTTACATCCTCAAAAAACTCTAGAAGATTTATCGAGCATGATTTCCCTTTCATAAATCCATGCTGACTTGAACCGATCCTGTCACTGCTTTCCAAATGCGCTGCTATTTCATCTTTAATAATTGATTCCAACATTTTCCCCACTACCGATGTCAGGCTTAACCGGTCTATAATTCCCCATTTTCTCTCTCCCTCCTTTTTAAAAAAGTGGTGTTACATTAGCTATCCCCCAGTCCATAGGAACTGATCCAGAGTTGATAGACTGTTGGAAAATGATCACCAATGCATCCACTATTTCTAGGGCCACTTCCTTAAGTACTCTGGGATGTAGACTATCAGGCCCTGGGGATTTATCAGCATTCAATCCCATCAATTTCCCTAACACAATTTCCTGACTAATAAGGATTTCCTTCAGTTCCTCCTTGCTAGACCCTCGGTCCCCTAATATTTCCGGAAGGTTATTTGTGTCTTCCTTCGTGAAGACAGAACCTATTTGTTGAATTGGTCTGCCATTTCTTTGTTCCCCATTATAAATTCATCTGATTCTGACTGCAAGGGACCTACGTTTGTCTTCACTAATCTTTTTCTCTTCATATATCTATAGAAGCTTTTGGAGTCAGTTTTTATGTTCCCAGCAAGTTTCCTCTCCTACTCTATTTCCCCCCTCCTACTTAAACCCTTTGTCCTCCTCTGCTGAATTCTAAATTTCTCCCAGTCCTCAGGTTTGCTGCTTTTTCTAGCCAATTTATATGCCTCTTCCTTGGATTTAACACTATCCCTAATTTCCTTTGTTAGCCACGGTTGAGCCACCTTCCCCGTTTTGTTTTTACTCCAGACAGGAATGTACAATTGTTGAAGTTCATCCACGTGATCTTTAAAAGTCTGCTTTTGCCTATTCACCATCTACCCATTAAGTATCATTCGCCAGTCTATTCTAGCCAATTCACGCCTCATACCATCGAAGTTACCTTTCCTTAAGTTCAGGACCCTAGTCTCTGAATTAACTGTGTCACACTCCATCTTAATAAAGAATTTTACCATATTATGGTCACTCTTCCCCAAAGGGCCTCGAACAACAAGATTGATAATTATCCTTTCTCATTATACATCACCCAGTCTAGGATGGCCAGCCCTCTAGTTGGTTCCTCGACATATTGATCTAGAAAACCATCCCTAATATACTCCAGGAGATCCTCCTCCACCGCATTGCTACCAGTTTAGTTAGCCCAATCTATACGTAGATTAAAATCGCCCATGATAACTGCTGTATCTTTATTGCACACATCCCTAATTTCTTGTTTGATGCTGATGGTGGTCTGTACACAACTCCCACGAGCGTTTTCAGCCTTTTGCTATTCTGGAGCTCCACCCATACAGATTCCACATCATCCAAGCTGATGTCCTAGAAACATAGAAACATAGAAAATAGGTGCAGGAGTAGGCCATTCGGCCCTTCTAGCCTGCACCGCCATTCAATGAGTTCATGGCTGAACATTCAACTTCAGTACCCCATTCCTGCTTTCTCGCCATACCCCTTGATCCCCCTAGCAGTAAGGACCTCATCTAACTCCTTTTTGAATATATTTAGTGAATTGGCCTCAACAACTTTTTGTGGTAGAGAATTCCACAGGTTCACCACTCTCTGGGTGAAGAAGTTCCTCCGCATCTCGGTCCTAAATGGCTTACCCCTTATCCTTAGACTGTGACTCCTGGTTCTGGACTTCCCCAACATTGGGAACATTCTTCCTGCATCTAACCTGTCTAACCCCGTCAGAATTTTATATGTTTCTATGAGGTCCCCTCTCATTCTTCTGAACTCCAGTGAATACAAGCCCAGTTGATCCAGTCTTTCTTGATAGGTCAGTCCCGCCATCCCGGGAATCAGTCTGGTGAACCTTCGCTGCACTCCCTCAATAGCAAGAATGTCCTTCCTCAGGTTAGGAGACCAAAACTGTACACAATACTCCAGGTGTGGCCTCACCAATGCCCTGTACAACTGTAGCAACACCTCCCTGCCCCTGTACTCAAATCCCCTTGCTATGAAGGCCAACATGCCATTTGCTTTCTTAACCGCCTGCTGCACCTGCATGCCAACCTTCAATGACTGATGTACCATGACACCCAGGTCTCTTTGCACCTCCCCTTTTCCTAATCTGTCACCATTCAGATAATAGTCTGTCTCTCTGTTTTTACCACCAAAGTGGATAACCTCACATTTATCCACATTATACTTCATCTGCCATGCATTTGCCCACTCACCTAACCTATCCAAGTCGCTCTGCAGCCTCACAGCATCCTCCTCGCAGCTCACACTGCCACCCAACTTAGTGTCATCCGCAAATTTGGAGATACTACATTTAATCCCCTCATCTAAATCATTAATGTACAGTGTAAACAGCTGGGGCCCCAGCACAGAACCTTGCGGTACCCCACTAGTCACTGCCTGCCATTCTGAAAAGTACCCATTTACTCCTACTCTTTGCTTCCTGTCTGACAACCAGTTCTCAATCCATGTCAGTACACTACCCCCAATCCCATGTGCTCTAACTTTGCACATCAATCTCTTGTGTGGGACCTTGTCGAACGCCTTCTGAAAGTCCAAATATACCACATCAACTGGTTCTCCCTTATCCACTCTACTGGAAACATCCTCAAAAAATTCCAGAAGATTTGTCAAGCATGATTTCCCTTTCACAAATCCATGCTGACTTGGACCTATCATGTCACCTCTTTCCAAATGCACTGCTATGACATCCTTAATAATTGATTCCATCATTTTACCCACTACCGATGTCAGGCTGACCGGTCTATAATTCCCTGTTTTCTCTCTCCCTCCTTCCTTACTATTGCGTTAATTTCCTCTTTAACAAGCAATGCTACCCACCTCATTTCCTTTCTGTCTATCCTTCCTGAATGTTGCATAGCCCTGGATGTTGAGTTCCCAGCCTTGGTCACCCTGGAGCCATGTCTCCGTAATCCCAATTATATCATATTCGTTAATAGCTGCCTGTGCAGTTCATTCATCCACCTTTATTATGAATACTCCTCGCATTGAGGCACAGAGCCTTCAGGCTTGTCTTTTTAACACACTTTGTCCCTTTAGACTTTCGCTGTAATGTGACCCTTTTTGATTTTTGTCTTGGGTTTCTCTGCCCTCCACTTTTACTTTTCTTGTTTCTATCTTTTGCTAACACAACCAATTCTTGAGTGAACCCAGCCCTTTGATCTCAGACATACATACTCAGTATGATCTATTTTAAAGTATACAGGTTTCCCCAGATCACTGTTGGGAATCCCTTTTTATACTAATGGGAATTGAAAGGAATTAATTTCACTTCACCTCTGCCTGTGTACAAGCTCCTGGAAGGGATGTTACCCTAATGACTCATGCCACTCTTCAAAGATTAGAGCACTAAGGAGCAGTATGGGTGGTGACCTGCACAGGATACCTGTGACCATGTAATTGCACTCACAACTTGCATCGAAGCTGGTTAACAGCGAGGGCTCATAACAACCGTGCTTTTGTGGTCAACTGCTGAAAATGTCGAGTATAGTACGCTGCAAACCAACATTGTGCCTGCAAACAATCATGCTCACCAACCACAAGTTCTGTGTTCATCTCATGAAGCTAATCAAGAGACCTCTACTTCTGAATAATGGGCTCCCGCAGAGCTCAGTCTTGGAGGCACCAGTGACATCCCGCCGACCCACCTCAGAAATTTGAATAATGCACATGACCTTATGATAGCCATCTGAGCAAGAGCTCTTGCTCAATTGGAAAGCAGGCTTACAGAATTGAGGACTATTAAAAGCTGTGGCAGCTTTGTCCGAATCCTCTGCAATTCATTTGAAAGCCCGGCATGCAAGGAAGCACCTGAATGCTCGCTTCTGTGGCACTGTACTGAACTCAGGCAAGGGGACTTCCAAAATTACTGTGGAGTGGTTCTGAATCGTAGTCACACAATGTTAACTGCAGCCAAGGTAACGACCACTATCAACTTAATCCACAAATTAACTGGGACCAGTTGGGTAGTATTATATGTGTAAACCTGTAAATACCATGTTTAAACACCAGAGGGCTCATCCCCTGGAGTCCCAAGGGATCCCACAATCCCTTGCGAGCACATGTACATAAGGAGGCCTCACAGGCTGGAGAGCACTCTGGAGACCTGTAATAAAGGACTACGGTCACACGTTACATTGAGCTTACAGTATCTGGTCAGATTCTTTATTCAAGACATAACAACTGGCGACGAGATACAGATAACGAACCCCACTGCAACATTGTAGAGAACCGTGGGCATCCTGGAGAAATTTTCGGAGGGAGATGATTGGGAAACCTTCGTGGAGTGACTCGACCAATACTTCGTGGCCAACGAGCTGGAAGGAGAAGCGAATGTTGGCAAACGAAGAGCGATCCTCCTCACCGTTTGCAGGGCACCAACGTATGGCCTCATGAAAAATCTGCTTGCTCCAGCGAAACCCACAGAGAAGTCGTACGATGATTTGTGCACATTGGTCCGGGAGCATCTAAACCCGAAGGAAAGCGTTCTGATGGCGAGGTACCGATTCCACACGTACAAGAGGTCTGAAGGCCAGGAAGTTGCAAGCTACGTCGCGGATCTAAGGCGCCTTGCAAGACATTGCGAATTTGGAGCACATGCTTTCTTTTACTTGGCATTGGCCATGAAGTAATACTTTGCAAACTTTTGACTGTAGAGACCCCAACCAGCGATAGGCCAGGCATGCGTCGCCACCAGTGACAATATCAAACAAATCTCTCCGCACACGAGTGCTGTTGCAAGTACTGTAACAAAGTAATGTTGTTTTCGAATCGTAACGTGCAGGGCAGGACTCGCATGCCTGCAGCTGCATGTCCGCAGATGTCTCTAAGAGTCCACCATCCAGGGTGGTGAATGCAAGGCCATTAAAACCTTTTTGGTGCTGCGGAGGTGATCATCACTTCCATTCATGCCGCTTCAAAGGATACGTTTGCAAGGGATGTGGAACAATGGGACACCTCCAACGTATGTGCAGGCGAGCTGCAAACGCTGCTAATCCTGCAAACCACCATTTGCAGAGGACGACAGATCCACGGTGCATCATGGCGAACCAGAGCCTCAGGCTGAGGAGGCAGAGGTAAATGGGGTGCACACACTTACCACAAAGTGTCCCCCGATAATGCTGACGGTTGAATTAAATGGACTGCCGGTGTCAATGGAGCTGGATATGGGCGCGAGCCAGTCCATACTGAGCAAAAAGACTTTCGATAAATTGTGGTGCAGCAAGGCCGCAAGGCCAGTCCTGACTCCCATTCATATTAAACTGAGAATGTACACAAAGGAAGTGCTACCATAAAGGTCTCCTATGATGGAGCGGTGCACAAATTATCACTCTGGGTGGTACCGGGCGATGGCCCCATGCTGTTCGGCAGGAGTTGAATGGGAAAGATACACTGGAACTGGGACGACGTCCAAGCGCTCTCGTCCGTCAACGACACTTCATGTGCCCAGGTCTTAAACAAGTCCCCCTCGCTGTTCGAACCAGGTATCGGGAAGTTCCAAGGAGCAAAAGTGCAGATCCATCTGATTCCGGGGGCGTGACCCATCCATCACAAGGCGAGAGCAGTACCGTACATGATAAATGAGAGAGTGGAGATCGAGCTGGACCGGCTGCAACGAGAGGGCATCATTTCGCCGTTCGAATTCAATGAGGGGTTAGTCTGATTGTTCCAGTTCTCAAGGAAGACGGCACCGTCAGAATCTGTGGTGATTGCAAAGTAATTATCAATCGTTTCTCCCTGCAGGATCAATACCCGCTACCAAAGGCAGACGACCTATTTGCGACGCTGGCAGGAGGAAAAACATTCATGAAGCTGGACTTGATCTCCACCTACATGACACAGGAGCTGGAGAAATCATCGAAGGGCCTCGCCTGTATCAACACGCACAAAGGCCTCTTCATTTACAACAGATGCCCGTTTGGGATTCGATCAGCCGAGGCAATATTCCAGAGGAATATGGAAAGCTTTCTGAAGTCGGTCTCGCGCACCGTGGTCTTCCAGGACGACACCTTGGTCACAGGTCGGGACACCATCGAGCACCTGCAGAACCCGGAGGAGGTCCTTAGTCGGCTCAATCGAGTGGGGCTCAGGTTAAAATGTTCGAAGTGCGTTTTCTGATGTCTGAAGTGGAGTTCCTGGGGAGAAGAATTGCGGCGGACGGAGGCAATCAAGAACGCACCAAAACCACAGAATGTGACGGAGCTGCGGTGATTTCTAGGATTCCTGAACTACTTTGGTAACCTTTTACCGGGCCTTAGCACACTGTTGAACCACTGCACTCTTTACTGCTTAAAGGAGATGAATAGGTATGGGGTAAAAGCCAAGAATATGCCTTTGAGAAAGCTAGAAACTGTTATGTTCAAACAAATTGCTTGTGTTGTATGATCCATGTAAACGTTTGGTACTAGCATGTGATGCGTCGTCGTACGGTGTCGGGTGTGTATTGCAACAAGCTAATGAATCTGGGAAATTGCAACCGGTTGCTTATGCATCCAGAAGTCTGTCTAAGGCTGAGAGAGCCTACAGCATGATCGAAAAAGAAGTGTTAGTGTGTGTTTGAGGTAAAGAAAATGCAACAATATCTGTGGGCTCAAATTTGAATTGGAAACCAACCATAAACCACTTATACCCTCTTTTCTGAAAGTAAGGGGATAAATACGAATGCATCAGTCCGCATCCAGAGATTGGCGCTCACATTGTCTGCATACAACTACACCATCCACTACAGGCCAGGCACAGAAAACTGTGCCAATCCTCTCATTAGGCTGCCATTACCTACCACAGGGGTGGCGATGGCACAGCCCACAGATTTAGTTATGGTAATGGAAGCATTCAAGAGTGAGCAATCACCTGTTACCGCCCGACAAATTAGAACCTGGACGAGCCAGGACCCCTTACTGTCCTTGGTAAAAAACTGTGTACTCCACGGGAGTTGGTCTAGTGTCCTGTTAGAGATGCAGGAAGAAATAAAGCCGTACCAGCGGCGCAGAGATGAAATGTCTATACAGGCAGACTGCCTCCTATGGGGTAATCGGGTAGTGGTGCCAAAAAAAGGGCAGGGACACTTTCATTAGTGACCTCCACAGTACCCACCCAGGTATTGTAATGATGAAAGCAATAGCCAGATCCCACGTGTGGTGGCCCGGTATCGATGCAGACTTAGAGTCCTGCGTGCATAAATGTAACACATGTTCACAATTAAGCAATGCACCCAGCGAGGCGCCACTAAGTTTATGGTCCTGCCCCTCTAAACCGTGGTCCAGGGTCCATGTCGACTATGCAGGCCGATTCTTGGGAAAAATGTTCCTTGTGGTTGTAGATTTGTACTCCAAATAGATTGAACGTGAGATAATGTCGGCAAGCACCTCTGCTGCCACCATTGAAAGCCTGCGGGCCATGTTTGCCACGCACAGCCTGCCTCATGTCCTCGTGAATGACAATGGGTCGTGCTTTAGCAGTACCGAGTTCAAAGAGTTCATGACCCGCAATGGGATCAAACATGTAACTTCTGCTCCGTTCAAACCAGCGTCCAATGGTCAGGCAGAGCGAGCAGTGCAAACAATCAAGCAGAGCTTGAAGAGGGTAACTGAAGGCTCACTGCAAACTCGCCTATCCCGAGTCCTGCTTAGTTACCTCACAAGACCCCACTTGCTTACTGGGGCTCCCCCCGCTGAACTGCTCATGAAAAGGGCACTCAAGACAAGGCTCTCGTTAGTCCATCCTGATCTACACGAACAGGTAGAGAGCAGGCGGCTTCAACAGAACACATATCATGATTGTGCAAATGTGTCACGCGAAATTGAGATTAACAGCCCTGTATTTGTGTTAAACTGTGGACAAGGTCCCAAGTGGCTTCCTGGCACTGTCATGGCCAAAGAAGGGAGTCGGGTGTTTCAGGTCAAACTTTCAAATGGACTCGCCTGCAGGAAACACTTGGACCAAATAAAACTCAGATTCACGGACTATCCAGAACAACCCACAATAGACTCTACCTTTTTGGCCCTCCCACACATACACAAGTGGCAACTGACCCAGCGGTTGATCACCCGCAGCAGTCCAGCAGGACTCACCATGCCCAGCAAGGCCAGCTGCGCAGCAGCCCAGCGAAGGCCCAACAAACGACTCACCAAAACCAGCATTCGCACCGAGATGATCAACCAGGGAAAGAAAGGCCCCAGATCAACTCACATTGTAAATAGTTACACTATTGACTTTTGCAGGGGGGCGGGAGGGGAGTGTTGTTATATATGTAAACCTGTAAATACCATGTTTAACCACCAGAGGGCTCATCCCCCTGGAGTCCCAAGGGATCCCACAATCCCTTGGGAGCACCTGTACATAAGGAGGCCTCACAGGCTGGAGAGGCACTCTGGAGACCTGTAATAAAGGACTACGGTCGCACGTTACTTTGAGCTTACAGGTCAAAGAATCTGGTCAGATTCTTTATTCGAGACATAACAGGTTGAGCATCATGCGGACAGCCACCTTGCTTTCTCAGTAGCAAATTATTGCACTATGGGTGGGAAGTGCACATACAAAACTTGTTGATGTGCAACTGAACAGCACTACGAGAATCATCACAAGAATGCGGAAACCAAAACCTACAGTCTGGCTTCCTGTTCTCTTGCATAACTTGTCACCACCTCTCAGAAGAGAAGCAACAATAATCAAATAATACAACCAAGCCTCAGCAAACTCAGATATGCCTATTAATGTCCAGAAGCTCCAAAGATAGTGCCTTAAGTCCAGAAACCCTTCCAGTTAGTAGCCAAAATGCTCACCTAAAGACAAGTGACAAAGGATAATAAGAACATTAGAAATAGGAGCAGGAGTAGGCCATACGGCCCCTCGAGCCTGCTCCACCATTTAATACGATCATGGCTGATCTGATCATGGACTCAGGTCCACTTCTCTGCCTGCTCCCCATAATCCCTTATTCCCTTATCAGTTAAGAAACTGTCTATCTCTGTCTTAAATTTATTCAATAACCCAGCTTCCACAGCTCTCTGAGGCAGCGAATTCCACAGTCTTAAATGGGCGGCCCCTTATTCTAAGATTATGACCCCTAGTTCTAGTCTCCCCTATCAGTGGAAACATCCTCTCTGCATCCACCTTGTCAAGCCCCCTCATAATCTTACACGTTTCGATAAGATCACCTCTCATTCTTCTGAATTCCAATGAGTAGAGGCCCAACCTACTCAACCTTTCCTCATAAGTCAACCCTCCCATCTCCGGAATCAACCTAGTGAACCTTCTCTGAACTGCCTCCAAAGCAAGTATATCCTTTCTTAAATATGGAAACCAAAACTGTATGCAGTATTCCAGGTGTGGCCTCACCAATACCCCGTATAACTGTAGCAAGACTTCCCTGCTTTTATGCTCCGTCCCCTTTGCAATAAAGGCCAAGATTCTATGATGTGGGAAACCAGCGGGATCAAGAATCAGGACCTGTTTATGGACCCAGTGTCAATATCGCCCAAGTAGAGCCCAACTCCCAGGCTTCCAAGCAATCAACAAATACAGTACAACCACTATGTGTTTTCAAAAAAAAAATAAAAGCAAACTCTCAACTTAGTGTTATCAAATCAGCTTGCCAAATAATTTAAAACCTCTTTTTTGGGGGGGTGTGGGGGGGAGGAGAGGGGCAGAAAATGAAGGTTGGCAGTCTCTTTTCCCCCCTCCCCCTGCAAATACTCCAACACTACTGGATCCAAGTCAGTCCCCAGAGGCACCAGGCTCTCGCTCCAAGAGCCCAAGTCACCTCTCCTTAGTCCTCCCAGAAGTTCGAACCTCCTCCCCAATGCGCCTGCACCACAAAGCCAGCCCCTTTCTCGTCGCCCAGTAGTCCAACACCATAGATCCCCACTTCCCCAAAACTAACAGCCCCCTCTGCTGCTCCTAAACCGACTCATTATTCCAGATCCCTGAGCCACCACTCCCAGCGCTATAGACTTCCTCTATGGCATGATCTCTCTCCTAGTTCTTGCATACCCTAGGGCTTCCACCCAGTGCTGCTTCGTTCAGGGGTCCCTTTCCCAAAACCATCTCTGCCCCAGTGTTTCTAATCCATGGCATCTCGCTTTCACTGTAGCCAGGACCTATTGTTGAGGGATGCAGTAACCTTTACAGCCACAGGTAGACGTTTGTGGAAGTTTGACTGTTCTTGCAGGTCTTTGTGAACCAGAGGAAACCTCTTAGTCAGACCCACCACTCGCACTATTTCTTCATCAAGCTCAAATAACTGTCTCTGCTGTGGTAGACTCTCTGCAAGTTGTACTATTCAACTTGCACTCTGGGGCACACTCTCCTGTTTTCTTAATTTCCCACTGTGATATATTTGCCAATGCCACTTGAGCCATGCTTGTGAATGGAAACTACTTGCTACTATTTACTTCTCTCACTGGTGTGCTGATACTTCAAAATTTCCTCTTTTAATCTTTCCAACTCAATGTCTAACTTGGAGGAAAACACTCACGTTTTGATGCACCTGTGCAGCGTATCATTAATAACATTTCCATGATTTTTAACAAGTTAAGTTGGCCTTTGGTCTCTCTCTTCACCAGCTGTTTCTTTCAGTCTTTTTATGCAGTGGTAAAAATATTGAGAGCAATGCTAAACATGAATGAACCATCAATTGGTGCTTTCTCTTGACAGTCCACCATTCATTACTCATCTTTGCTTTCTTGCAAAGATCAGTGAATGCAAGAATATCAGGTGCATTGGTTTATATTTTCTAATCTTTCAACCACAAAGTAAGTTTATAATTTTCTCTCCAATTATAAACAGTCTGAAGTATTGGTATTGCTTAAAAGAAATAACTTATTTATTAACTGCAATGCACATATAGCAAACAAAAAAATGTAGGAGGGTGTTTTTTAATATTCATGGAAACTTATTCCATACTTCTAAATCTTACAGCTACGAAATCTTTTATTTTGCACATTAAAGATGAAGAGGAGAACAACTTTGTTTTTGAGCAAGTAAAACCATACAGCCACATTGTAGATTTGATATGGTTGGGCATCATGTTTGACATAGATGGTAAGTAATGACTAAGCTCACTTAAAGAAGAAAAGTCAAGGTTGGAATACTTTTTATTGAAAGCACTGCCTTTTATGAAAGAAAGTAAACGTTTCATCATAAATATCTAAAATTTTCTCACATTTTCTGCTATTTAAGATCTACAGTAGCTAGTCAGCATGCACAGTTGCAATGAGATGTTAAATAAATATATAAACAAAATAAGATTACCTTTTACAGATTTCCAAGCTATAGGCATAAAAGATCAATTTTATCTGGTGTGTTCATTTTATATTTGTCTAATGTGCATTTTTCAAGTAAAACAAAAGTTAATTTGCTCTACACCTAACTGGGCTGATTCTCTGCTGGCCGTTCTGAGTAAGGAGTGTTGGTCAGGGCTTGCAACCCCTGAGTTTCAGACCATTTATTAGGTACAAAATCGAGCACTGCAGACCCACAATTTTTCAAGCAGTGCATCCCTGCTGGCCGCTCCAAGTAAGGAATGTTGGTCAGGGAATTGTGGGCTTGCAGCCCCTGATTTTTAGTGCATTTATTAGGCAGAAAATGGACCACTGCAGACATACAATTCCCAAGCAGTCATTTTGCAGCTGCTGCTCCTCGCCAGGTCAACTGATTGAAAGATCAGCCCTAACTTGACTAAGATAAATAATGCAAATATAAACATCTGAGGGATTCTTATCCTTTTAACAGACTTTTCAGAAGGAATTCGCATAACATTCCCTTCTTGCATCATATATGGCTTTCAGACCCTTTTGGGGCATCAGTTTCAGTTAATTTTCTTATGCCATACACAATTGCATCCATCGTGTAGAGAGCAAGTTTTGAAAAAGTCTGTATAGTAGCATTGCTAACTGTTTTAGGTTCAACGTCTTTGAATTTGTGCATTAGTTACAGGTAACATTTCTTAACTACCATCGATCACACAAAATATTTTGGCAGCTGAACTACATAAATCATGGCTGTACTTGCCAAGCCCTTAGAGGATCACTTCCATGTATAGTGGTGCATTTCACCACAGAGGAGGGAACAGCAAACGTACCTCAGAAAACTGCTTGCAGCAAACGATACTGGGGCCTGGCAACAATGTGCAGTGTTGATGTGAATTATTGAGCAGTAATCATCACTGGAAGTTATCTAATTAATCTAATAATTGTGGAGAACAGTGTTAATATATATGGATCTTCTATATTTGTATATGTTGATTTAGTATGTAACTGTACTAAATACACTTCATTATGGTTATCTTCATTTTGCTTCATTGCAGATAATACATTGAAATGGTTTGATGGCACCCCAATAACTTACTCAAACTGGGGTGCAGAAGAACCTGAGGCAACTTATCTTGCTGTTGATTTTTGTGCTGCAATGAGGTCCTCGGATGGTGCGTGGTTTATGATTGATTGTGAAGAGGGCTTCGGTGCTGTTTGTCAAACAGGTATGCACCAAACATCTTCCAGGATAGAGCTGAGATATTGAAAAATAATGAACCATTGGTTTAGTTTAGTGACCAAGACTTGTTTATTTTAGTATTTCCATACTAGTAATTTAAAATAAAGCAGCTGAAGTAATGATCTATATAACACCTATACTAGCTGAATAAAATACTGAGGCCTCAAAATTCGGCTGAGGCCTGCTTTCCGGGCGCTAATCGCACTTCTAAACCTCCAATATGGCCGCAGCAAGCACATGATCATTATGAGTTGAAAATGCACTACCCACCATATTGGTAAAGTCCAAAAGAATCAGCATGCCCCCCCACCCCCGATTGCTACCATCCCTCTTGACAGCATTCGCAACCACCCCCGCCCCTTGGCATTGCTACCTCCCAACTAGATTGACACCATTCACTTCTCAGCTGCCCCCTTTACCACTTACCTGAGGGCTGCTGCTGGCATCACAATGAGCTGATCTTCAATGCTGCTTTGCCAGCAAGCTGCCTGTTACAGTCCGCAGCTCAATGGCAGCATGGCCCGTGGCTTAATATTGGGTGTGCCTCAGGTCTCAACATTCAGACACAGGGATTAATCCCGAATTTCTATGCCTAACTCTCCTCCCGAATCTGTCGCGCTTACAAAAATTGCTCACAACTGTCATATAGTTTATACTAGTTTAAAAATAGTAATCCTAAATTACTGATACATTTAAGTTGTATACAGTAATTAAGAATAGTGGCCCAGAAATTGTGGTTCTGGTTCTGCACTGCCAGAGATGTGGCAAGACAGGATTTCTACCTACCTGTTTGCCCTCACTTCGATCTGTCCCAAGGTTGAGATCATTTGAATATTAGGATCTGATGCCCGTGCCATTAATGATATTACTAAGGTGCCTGTCCTGTGGCCCTAGTGGGATGCCTGAGCAGCATTTTACCGCTATGTCGGCAGACGAGACACAGCTCCGTCTGGCCAAAATTATAAAATCGCATTTACTCCTTTGCTTAGGGAATCTGAAACTAGACAAACATTTTCAAAGATGCTCCCTCACTGATCTATCGATTACAGACAGACAATCAGTTGGCCCTTGGAATCCATTTCGTGAGCCCTACTTCAGGACCTGTACAACAGGTACACTGCTTCATACAGGTGTACTTCCTGCCGGCTGTACAGCAGGCAGAACTAACAGAAATTCTGGGGTAGCACAGCATCCCACTAGTTCCATTAAAATGAAAGATGGAAAACAGAAACAGTGCCCCCATCAGAATTTGTCTTCAGAGCCATAAAGGAACAGAGACAGGTTCGGTCATAAATTCCTGCCATTCAGCTCCCACTGCACTCGATTTCTGCCCTCCAAACCCTTGATTTTCAGGACTAGTATATTTATTATAAGTATAAACCTATTATGTATGCTTGCTGTTCCATGTCTTGTAGATTGCAAATCTGTATTACAAAGCTAGATGGCAGTAAGAATACCTGTTCCCTTAATTTGTGTTATCTGCATTGTGTCAGTTGCATCAACAAGAGATTATGATTGGGCACAGCAATTAACAGTTACATTGCATTGTTGTCAACTTTTTCATTTAATTTATATACATTCAATTATTTCTTATCGACAAAGGTTTGTTGTAATTTTGTCATCTAATGGGTGAATTTTAACACTTTCCGGCCAGTAGAAGCCAGGCAGAATGGGAGTTAAAATCCACGCGGTGGACTGAAAATACGGTCATTCATAATAAAGATGTGGATGGCAAGGACCTTGTTTTCAAGTAAACAGACATTCAGGTGGGACATTTTGGAGGAAAGTGGTGATAGTTGATCTGCTGACAGGTGAGCAGGACAGAAAAGAGGTTACTGAGGACAGTTACCAGCAGGCATACTAGGCAGAAAGATTGGCAAGACAGGAGATGGGGCAGTTGTTCGATGGAGTCAGTGATAGATGCCTCGAGATTGCTGAGAGAGGCACAGAGGATACCCATGAGCTTATTCAAAAGGGATTGAAGCCAGGGACAGCAACAGGAGAGTAGGAAGGCAGAGGATTAGTGATAGGTTGGGGCAGGGATTGGGTGTGCAAAGCACCCAAGAGGAGTGACGTGAAATAAGAATATGCCAGTTCTTTGCAGTAAATAGGCATAATAGTTTTTATATAATGCATGCAATTTTCAGCTATGTATAACTTTCAAAACTGTGTTACAGTCTTGCTAACCTCCTCCATAAGAATGGTGTTATGCATTCTGGGAGTTAAGTGTGATTTGTTTATTATTTGTGGAAAAATTTGGCATACAAGAATCCTATTTTCTCCATTGCTTGCCCTAATAGTTCTTAACTGTGTATTTGAGATATTTTATATAAAAATTCTCAGTAATTTCTATATAACTTAAGTATATTATCATTTCAGATTTGAGTGGAAATGCTTACATCCCAAAGCTACATGGTAAGTTCCATACAAATAGATTTTTATGGAAAGATTAAAAACAAAATGTGTTTTACATTGAGGAAGTTAGATGAATTGCTTGCACCTTTGCAGGATTGGCAACTTCTAGAAATCTTTGATTGAAATCAAGACTGACCATTCACATAAAACACTGATTGCAAGTCCTTTATCCCACTTCGCAAGGGATACAAAAATTGCTGACAGAAATTTGCTAGTTGAAATTTACAATAAATATTATTAAATATGACATTTACTTTATTACTCTTCAGAAAGACAAAGATCCCAGAATACTATGTAATTAAAACATGATTTGGCTTACTCATTTACATCAAACAATAGAGATATAACGTCCGGAGTCCTCAACCAAATCCATATCTGGTTTTGAACGGCGAGGTTCGAAATCCGGCAAAACTCAAAATCCGGCACACATTGAGTTGAGGATTCCGAATTTCAGACTTGATTTTCTTGTCTGAAATCCGGAATCCTTGACGGAATCCGTGCCATATTTTGTGTTTTGCCTCAAAAATATCTGGTTTTCAGACAATAATTCCAGACGACTCCATCAGCTATCCGCAAAATGTCCAATTTTCGGACAGTTCCGGTTTTTGGAGTTCTGGATTCGGAACGTTGCACATGTATATGTTGAGTTACAAGGCTCAGTACACCTAATGTTATGAAACAGTATATCTTCCAACTCACCACAAGCACTGCCACAGGAAATCAGCTAATAATATAAAAACTTTATATGCATGCACTTCCTGTCCATCGCACTTTAAATGTCCATCATATTTCAAAGACAACACGTCATCTAATGCAAATTTCTGTCACACTAAATACACTTTTCTCAATTCAATTTAAATTTATTCCACTTTATGGGTTGATAGGAAAACGATTAATTGCAATTAAAGTTCAATTCAAAATCTTCCAGTTGGCTGATTTGCAAATTTATTCATTATGATTCAAATTTAATCATTGTAATTTGGTCATGCACAAAATTCTTAGAATGGCGAAGGCAAGCCAATCGAATCAAAATACCTTTTGAAAATGTTTTTTGCCTGCCATTTTTCCTTCAGGCTACCAAATAAAGGGCCAAAATATAGTTTGAAAAATATAACACACAATTTTTTTTAATTGAATATTTCGCAATAACATAATTCATCTTGGCCATAAGTTTTTGTGTCTTTGTGTACTTTTATTAATTTTACTTGAAGGCCTCAGCCTCTCAAGAAAGCCTGGGTTTAGTCTTGTTATTTATCCCCAGAGCTATGATTCTCAACTGAAGGAAAATCCTATAGTCCGAGTGTGTACAATTTTGGGACGAAGGGGGGGTGGTGGAGAGATCTGAGGCCAGAAAGCAGAACGGAGGCTGGGATCATAGAAGATCTGAGGCCAGGATTGGGGAAGATCGGAAGGGCCAGGGGGGGTGTCTGATCGCGGGGGATTGGTGAAGCAGGTAAACTGGATCCAGCAGGTAAGTGGAAAGACATTTACCTCCTGGATCCAGCAGTCCTCGCTTCCCTTTAGCCGCCGGGTTTCCCGAGGCCTGGAAAACTTGGCCAGCCATGATTACATTTTAAATGGTAGTTAAATATGAGACACACAGCCGAATTCTAATATTTAAATTGCCGTTACCCCCCCCCCGGGAGCGGGTTGGTTGCCCCCGTTCCCGTCCCGCCTTCATTAAAACCGGAAGTGGACGGATTGGGGTCGAGATTCAGATTTGTAACATTTTAACATTCCACCCAACTCAAATCCGCCCGTTTTTGGGGGTTATAATCTTTCCATTGTGAAATTGGAAGAAAACAATGTAAGGCATAAACTTTGAGGACTTTTATTTAAGTTAAATAATTTTTCTGAGTAACTTTGCATTTCCCGAGAAACATTTCCTGAGGCAGTGGCTCACCACCACCACCTTAAGGACAATTCGGGATGGGCAATAAGTGCTGGCCTTGCCAGCGAAGCTCACATCCCAGGAACGAAAAAATATGTTTATGGCTGCCAGCAAGATTGGCATACAGAAAATCGCAGTTTTGTGCTTAAATGTACTATAATCGAATCCACTGATTTCTAAGAAGAAAAATGGTGCTCTGTGGAATTCAAACCAGAATTCTATTTAAGTATAGAACTTTACAGCACAGAAGGAGGCCATTTGGCTCATGATGTCTGTGTCGGATCTTTCTCTGAACCTGTGAGCTACATATGTATTTAGAAAAGTGCAGCTTCTGCTTCATTTGGGACTTCAAAGCCTGTGTTTTTGCACTCACTTTATCAACAACAAAGCAGCCACACCCATCTCCCTCCCAAATCCATTTCTTCTATGAAGTTCCATCTCATTTTGTTGAAATGTAGGTATTTGGATTTTCAATAAGCATATCTTTTTTTTTCTTCCCACAGGATACCAAATAGGAAATGCAACAATCCTTAAAGTTGTGATCACCTTGGTGGTAATTGTGATCATTGTTGTGGGTGCAGTAGTTTTGTGGTATCTGTGGAAAAGAAATCAATCTTCTCTCAGATTCTCGGGAAATGCATATTATAGGCAGTCTGCCCCTGAAGGTACTGATTGTGATGGAAACATTCTTATTTCGACATTTGAAAGGAATGGTGGAAATTAAATAAGTGAGTTCATACACCTACAGGACAAGAAAGGTTAATTGGATTTAAGATTTTAAATGATGGATGTAATTGTTGACGCCAGATTCAACAATTAATGGTCATTTCAACACAAGAATAGATTAAATCATTGTCATACAATGTGAATGCAGTTTTCTGCACGTTGTGCATTCAGTATAAGGAGTTTAGTCTTATCCATATTTCCTAGTCTAAGTAACAGGCTTTAGTTGACTAGCCTATTTTACATAAATTGCACAAAAGCTTCAATTGTTAAGTATTGTAAATAGGCTATTGTATTCTAGTTTCTAACTTTTGATAACTTTACATGTGTAGGTATCCATGCAGCTGGAAATACTTCTGTCTTTTTTGTTTTGGTTCATTAATATTTTGTGTGTACAAAATATGTGCATCATTAACTCTATATCTTTCTGCTTTGACGCACAGTTGCAGTGCAGGAATGTGGTTTGGTTTCTGTTGTGTTTCAGTCATTGACTTTATTCCCTTAATTTTCTTTTATTGACTCAACAGGGGATATTTAATCAGTTGTGTAGATGGCACAGAATGTGTGAGCTAAACACTAGGTGGTGCCCCGGGAGACCCAGACTATTTTGAGGGCCGGGCCTCATTTAAATATAACCCACTACTTTTTGGCTGACTCGTTCTACTGAGCAGAGCATCCATACCAGATGTTCTACCAGTAGGCCATAAACATGGCATTGGGGTCCTATCTCTGTAATAGGATAGTGATTTACATGTAATCATGAGGCTCCCTGTGGCAAGGAGAGAGCAGAAAGTCGAAAATCAAGCTGTAAATGTGCCACTTTGATTTTAAGTCCCTGTTTCCACTTGGCGGAGGGAGTTAAAATCCCTCCCAACTTAAGAATCAAATTAGCAGCTAAGAAAGAACACTTGTTGCAGTGTTATGTAGAAGTCATCCTTTAAATGTTTAGAATCATGTGAATAAAGGTTCATTTTAAAGCTACGCATAAATGAAGGAGATTAACAAGTCTTCCATTATCAATATACTGGACCCCTTCATTTGAAAATTATTGCATGTAATTGTTTTTAAGGGTTTTTCTGCAGAGTAATTTTTTCTCCTGTATAATCAGAACATGCAATCGCAGTTAAACTTGAACAGCTGGTTTCGCGATTAAATGTTGAAGTGTCTGAATCATTTCTGAAACAGATTCTATCCTGTTGCTTCAGGTGATCTTAGCGTTAGGCTTTGTATATAGAACAGCAACTAAATAGGCTGGCTTTTCAAGATTCACTTTTTTTAAGCACATTTATAATTAAAAATTTGGGTGAACATAATTCTGTGGTGCTGGTTACTCACAGTCAAAGAACTCAAATTTCACATTCCAGGATTGATGTTGCTGCAATTTGTAAATCCACAAATACAAGAAAAGTCTAACTCTTAAAAACAAAACTAATTACAATTGTTTTTATTGAACAATTTATTCTAATTATGAATTATACAGAAACACTTGCGAGACAGCAGAGTTTTAATTGAGCTACTGAGACTTTTATGAAATAGTTCAAAATCTATCTTCACATTAGATCCTTCAAACCATGCCAAAAGTGTTACAATTTCTATAAGAATTGGCACAAAGGGTTTCCCATTGAGCATATAGGGTGAAGATGGCAGTCACTGAAGGACTTTAACCATTGTCTTCAATTTAATGCAAGAACCATACAATGAAGCTGATATACATGAAAGAAGATATTTGGCCTAGAAATCCCGGTCGAGGCCTTCTCGCGGGCGAACAACAGAAAAAGGGAAAAAAAGATGCGCGGCTACCTGTTCCTGCCGCGCCCACCAGCGATCCTGGTCCTGAGGCCTGCACTCACTGCGCGTCGGAGCGCGTGCATGTGTGGACGTCCGTAAGCTGGAGCTGCAGTCGCATGGGCTGGGCAGCCAATCCAGGTACAGTATTTTCTCATTCATAATAATGGGAACTCCGTAAGTAGGAGTTCCCATTATTATGAGTTGAGAAACAGACCCCAAACACCCAAAACAAAAATAAAAAATAGAAAAAATACACCACATATTTAAGATTAATTTAAATTAAAGTTATTAATGTGTTATAAAAATATATATATTATTCTGATTTTTTAAAAAGTTTTTTTAATTAGGATTTAAAATAAACTTACTGTAGTGGGCAGGGTTTTTAACAATAAAATGTGTTTTTAAAATTTTATTTTACTATGTTTTTGTATGTTTTAAAACTCTTAACGCCTGTAAAAGTTGTGCCTGCTTTTATCAGGCGCCAGAGTTTTCAGGACATTTGCTGGGCAAGAAATGGGTAAATACCGCAATCTTGCTCATGCGAATGTCCTGGCTGTGGACAGATCAGAAAAGCCGGTTTTCAGTGCATGCACATTGTGCGCTGAAAACCGGCTTTTGCGATGCCTTCCTGAGTCCATACACACTCAGTACATATCAGGAGGGGCCAGGATTTCTAGGCCAATGTGAAAAAATATATTTTTTTTCGGTGTGATCATACATCAAGTTTCCCTAAATTGTTAATGCCCCATCATATAGATAAAGTCCATGGTTAGACTGCTTTACATAGGAACAGGAGGAGCCATTCAATGACTTGAGCCTGTACCCCCATTCTAATAGATCATGGCTGATCTGTACACCCACTCCATTTACCCGCTTTTGTTCCAAATCCCTTGATACCCTTACCGAACAAAAATCTATCAATCTCTATTGACCCAACATCCACAACTGTTTAGGAGAGAGAATTCCTGATTTCTACTACCCTTGTGTGAAAAAATGCTTCCTTGTTTCACTCTTAATTGATCTAACTCTAATTTTAAGATTATGTTCCTTATTCTGGATTCCTACACCAAAGGAAATAGTTTCTCTGTCCCAACCTTATTGAATCCCTTTATAATTTTAAACACCTCAATTAGATCACCCCTCAACCTTCTAAACTCAAGGGAATACAAATGAAGTTTATGCAACCTGCCCTCACAATTTAACCCTTTAAGTCCTGGTATCATTCTGGTAAATCTGCACTGAAAATCCCTCCGAGGCCATTATATCTTTCCTGAGATGCGGTGTCCAAATTAAATGCTGTAGTCCAGCTGGGGTCTGACCAAGGCTCTGTACACCTGAAGCATTACTTCCTCACTTTCATTTTCCAATACCCTAGACATAAAAGACAATATTCCATTAGCCTTTTTGATCACTATTTTTAGCTGATGAACAAAGATATTCTGTGTAATGAAGTCACCTAAGAAATGGTTCATTTGTTTTGCTTAGTTGGCCAATTGAACATAAAGTGACTTGCTGTATAATTACTGGGATTTACAGTAAAATTGCAGTATATGCAATGAAGCATTATAGCCTGATTAATATGTAATGTTTCAGTTTTTGTGCCAGATTGTTGCAGAGCACATATTCTGAAATTTCATTTATACTTCTACTGTTCCATATATGCAAAATATTTAATCTCAATCATATAATAGCAGAAGTAAGCCTGCAGTTCAGTTACCAGTGGTACTGTAGCAGAAGTGGTGAATCAAAATATTTAATTAATTATTCAATTAACCGACAATTCTAAGTTGCATTCAATTTTACAGAATTTATTTATTTTTCTAATGTGTATTTTTTTGTTTCATTTACTATGTGAGCACATCAAGTAATCGCACTGTATATACCAACATTCTAAAAACGTGCTTCCTCAAATATTAATTTTATTTAGTTACACTTGCTTATACTCATTCACCAGTCACATTGACGTAGTTTACTTGTACTAACACCTTTCCACTTTTCGTGCAATGAAGATTTGATCAATGTTTGGGACAAGGTGAAACTGTTTTCTTAGTTATTCATAGAACCATACAAATTTACCTCATGGAAGGAGGCCATTTGGCCCATCGTGTCCATGCCGGCCAACAAAGAGCTATCCAGCCGAATCCCACTTTCCAGCTCTTGGTCCGTAGCCTTGTAGGTTACGGCACTTCAAATGCATATCCAAGTACTTTTTAAATGTGGTGAGAGTTTCTGCCTTCACCACCCGTTCAGGCAGTGAGTTCCAGACCCCCCACCACTCTCTGGGTAAGAAAGTTTCTCCTCAAATCCCCTCTAAAGCTCCTACCAATTACTTTAAATCTATGCCCTCTGATTGTTGACCCCTCTGCAAAGGGAATTAGGTCATTCCATCCACTCTATCTAGGTCCCTCATAATTTTATACACCTCAACGAGGTCTCCCCTCAGCCTCCTCTGTTCCAAAGAAATAACTCCAGCCTATCCAATCTTTCCTCATAACTAAAATACTCCAGTCCAGGCAACATTCTCATAAATCTTCTCTGTACCCTCTCTAATGTATTCCCATCTTTCCTGTAATGTGGTGACCAGAACTGTACGCAGTACTCCATCTGTGGCCTAACTAGTGTTTTATATAGTTCAAGCATAATCTCCCTGCTCTTCTATTCTATGCCTCGACTAATAAAGGCAAGTATTCCATATGCCTTCTTGACCACCTTCTCCACCTGTCCGCCTATCTTCAGGAATCTGTGGACATACCCTCTAAGATCCCACTGTTCCTCTACTCTTCTCAGTCCTACCATTTAATGTGTATTCCCTTGCCTTGTTAGCCCTCCCCAAATGCATTACCTCACACTTATCCGGATTGAATTCTATTTGCCACTGTTCTGCCCACCTTACCAGTTCAGTGTTATCTTCCTGCAGTCTGCAACTTTCTTCTTCATTATCAACCACATGGCGAATTTTTGTATCATTTGCAAACTTCTTAATTATAGTGTAAATCATTGATATATACCACAAAAAGCAAGAGACCTAGCACTGAGCTCCACACAACCTCACTGGAAACAGCCTTCCAGTCATACAAACACCCATCGACCATTACCTTTTGCTTCCTGCATCTGAGCCAATTTTTGATCCAACTTGCCCCTTGCCTTGGATCCCATGGGCTTTTACTTTCGTGAACAGTCTGCCATGTGGGACCTTATCAAAAGCCTTGCTAAAATCCATATACACTACATCAAATGCACTACCCTCAGCGACCCTCCTTGTTATCTCCTCAAAAAATTAAATCAAGTTAGTCAGACACGACCTTCCCGTAACAAATCCATGCTGACTGTCCTTGATTAGTCCGTGTCTTACTAAATGAAGATTTATCCTGTCCCTCAGAATTTTTTCCAATAATTTTTCCACCATCGAGGTTAGGATGACTGGCCTGTAATTACTTGATCGATCCATTTCTCCCTTTTTAAAAAAAGCGGTACAACATTAGCAGTCTTCCAGCACCACATCTGTAGCCAGAGAGGATTGGAAAGTGATATTCAGAGCCTCTCTTGCTTCTCTTAACAGCCTGGGATACATTTCATCTGGACCTGGGGATTTATCCACTTTCAAAGATGCTAAACCCCTTAGTACTTCCTCTCACTATGTTTATTTCATCTAATATTTCACACTCCTCCTCCCTGATTGCAATGTCTGCATCCTCCCTCTCCCGTCTCCACACACACACATTACCCTCATGGTCTCTAATACGCCCTACTCTTCGTTTAGTTATCCTCTTGCTCTTAATGTTTTTATAAAATATCTTTGGATTTTCCTTGATTTTACTTGCCCATATTTTTTCATGCTCTGTCTTTGTTTTCTGAATTTCCTTTTTAATTTTACCCCTGCACTTAGACTCCTCTAGGGTTTCTGCAGTATTGAGCCCTCGGTATCTGTCACAAGCCTCCCTTTTTTTCTTTATCCTACCCTATATGTCCCTTGACATCCAGGGGGCTCTAGATTTGTTAGTCCCACCCTTTTTCTTCAAGGGAACATATTTGCTCTGAGCCCTCATGATCTTTTATTCTATTATTACCCAGGAACTTTTCAAATGAGCGCTATTATCTAAAGTTTATCTCATCAAATTTGGATCTGGACCTGTTTTAGAAAAAGAAAAATGCCTATGTATTTCTACTGTGTACAGTTTTCTTGCTACTCTGTATTGTTTGTATGTATAAAGTGGAAAATATTTCAGTTAAGTTCCTGTACATGGTTAGATATAACAGAAGGCAAAATTATTTTGGAAAACATGTTTATGTAAAAATTGTAGTAAACAAAACAAATATATAAATAATGCAATTTGAGTTTCTCCAAGTTTTTTTTAAACCTCAGAGCACACTATAAATAGTACATTGGTTATGAAATAAATTGTGTGCTAGATAATTAAGAATATGGTTTTGGATTTGTTAATGAAATGAATAATGTAAAGCATTTGTCTTTATTTGTCTGAAATATATTTTATTAAAATAAAGTTTCAGTTTTCCTGACTTACTCATATGGGGGCCACATTTCCTTGGCCACGACAATGGAAATTGGATGCAGAAGATCCAATGGAGGCAGAATTCTGAGCTGGACCCAAGGATGTGAGATCTCCTCTTGGTAACTTGCTGGCCTCCAATTTACATGGAGGGGATTAGGCAGGCAGAATTTCCATCCAATCTGAACAGAGAGGGTAGGTCATGGTTGGGCGAGTTAGTACGCCAAGCATTTCCTCAGCACCAGCCTCCCTACTACCAGACGACCTGGATGCCGGGATGAACCCAGCTTACAGGTCGACTCCATGTTGCAAGTGTTGCCCATCTGGGGATTCAGGCCTGGCCCCAGACAATGGCGGCATCTTTCTTTCCAACTAATAAAGGGGGCTGGTTCAACATTTTGTTTTTAAAATCTGCTTGGCCGGGAGTACTTATCCTGCCCCCCTCCTCTGTGTAATGCTTCCACAAAGGCTAAATATTTCCCATTATGAATTGAGACCATGCAGGAATATATTTCTGATGAATGTCTCATTGCATAAGAACAGTGGAAGCAAAGTCACAGATCATTCCAAAATTAACAATGTATTTATAACAACCAAATAAAACACACATTTATAATATATATATATATACATATGTATATGTTTTGTTTTGGGATGCAGGGAAAGATACCTAGAAGACAATTATCTTCTGCACTCATCAACTGTACCTCCTGATGGTTAAACGTGAAATGATATTGGGGAGTAGACCATTGAGATGTTGGCAGGCTGGATTATCTCCCCTTCCCACTGAGAAGAATGGTGTGGTTGAGGGTGGGGAGGGGAACTGCAGAAACAAAACTGAGGAAAATCAAATGTTCCATTGATTATAGTAAATTCAATGTCCTGCGTTTGGGTCTGAGTAATTTCCAGAATTGTGTGTACCATACAAGGATACCCACTAAAAAATTATGGAGCAAGAGAGTGGCCTGGGGATCATAATGAATAAAGTACTGACGGTCCTCATGCAGTCTACCATGGCCATAAGGGAAAGCAAATAGAGCGATTGGGTGTACTGCAAGGACAGTACAATATAAAACTAGGAATATTGTGCTTAGACTATGCAGAGCATTGGTATGGGAGAATTTAAAGTACTGCATCCAGTTTTGGTTCCCATATATGGCAGGGGATATCAAAACCATAGAGAAGGTCTGCCGAACAGTGACTAACATGAAGTAGTTATCAGGACAAGGTCAACAAAATGGTTTTTTTCTCATTGGAAAAATGTAGACTTAGAAGAGATGTTTTTGAGATTTTATAGATGATTAAAGAATAGATTTGGTGGATAGGTTGTTTGAACATATAAAGAGATGAGAACGAAAGGGCAGGAGTGATGAGAACAAAGGGCACTAGTATAAAATACAGAAGTAAAAAGTTAGATTAGATGCCAGAAAGTAATTCTTTCCATAAAGAGCCATTTCCCTCTGGAAAAGATTACTGCTTAAGTATGGATTCCCTACAGTCCTCGAAAGGAAGCCGTAAAAGTTGAGTAAGGAGGACATCTGAAGTTATGGAGAGTAGATGTCAGGTCACTGAAATAGTCATGCAGTCTCCTGGAGTTTGCTTATTTGCTTTTGAGAGTCAGAGAGGAATTTTCAAGATTTAGTTTCGGTTTCTTGCTCTTTTGTTTTGCCTTTCCCAGCAGATTGCTTTTCGGTTGATGGTGTATAAAGGTTGCATCATGCCTGGATGGAGTGAACCACATGGCATTTTCTCATCCATGTTGTTTGTTTGGATGCAAGACTAAATGGAATGTCTGTGTAGGACTGATGGTTGCAATGTCAACTAATCCTATCTAATGTATTATCTGAATCTAGTAAACCCTGCCACATCAATACGTTTCAGAATTAAGCATGCTTGTGAATTAATTGATCAACTATGCTAGCGATCAAGATGCAAAACTTCCACTGTTGCTAGTATGTCAATATAATTCTCAAAAGGGACAGTCCAATAGTATTGTCCCATAGTCTCCTCAAAAAAACAACCGTTGCCCCCACTGTCCTTGCAAACTACTGCCATATCTCCAATCTCCCTTTCCTCTCAAGTCCTTGAACATGTTGTCGCCTCCCAAATCCGTGCCCATCTTTCCCAGACCCCCATGTTTGAATCCCACCAATCAGGTTTCCACCCCTGCCAGTGCGAAAAGCCACGCATGCATGATATTTTATGGGGCAATTGTATGGAAGCTGCTCCTATGATTGTGGATGAGGAAGACAAGGGGGCCAATGATAAATCCATGGGGACTCCAGAGGTAATAGTGCGGAGTGGGAAGAGAGGCCATTGTTATAAATGATCTGGCTGCAATCAGATAGTTAAAAGCAGAACAAGCGAGTCCATGCCATTGAGCTGGAGGTGGATGGTGTCGTTGATTGTGTCAAAGACGGTGGTGGGGGGGCCGGGTTCATGTCAGCAGGAGGAAGAGCTCCCAGATTTACTGATATCTTTTTGAATATCTTCCTAGCATAAATACGGTCCAGAAAAGAATTGTTCCTGGGGACTGAAGGCAGGAAACCCCATAAGATGGTGCAGACTTTATGGAGGGAGGTGGCAGAGGGAGTGACTGCAATCTCCACCTGCCACACAGTGCAGGCAGAGGTTTAATGACCTCACAGGGTTGCCCAAGTTAAGTGAAGGCAATGTTCCCCATGCACATTCTGTTGGAATGATAGAGGAACAATTCGCCATCTTATCACTCGTGCCTTTTCGCAGTTATTATCTGGGTCACAGGAAAATTGTCCTTTTCACAAAGAACCTCTGAAAACAATATTGCACCATGTTAACTCCAAACCACTGAGAACTTGTATTGCCTGCTACAACTGGTCTTGCTAATCTTGTTTAAAGGGAGCCAGCACCTGAAAGTCTCATGAGAATGGTATGCATATAGACATATAGATGGAAAGATGTCTTGCATACCTTTAACTTTGTGCTCTCTTGAGTGTATACAAGGAGGAAGATTTGAACTTGTGGGAAGACAAACAGGGGAGGTAATGGAGAAGTGGGAGACAAGGTGCCAAGATCATCTTGATAAAGACAAGGCGAGGGGAATACAAGTGGTTTCAGTTTTATGTGGATTGTCAAAGCACAATGGGGTCGAAATTCGGTTCATAACGCATGCTGATAATGCCAGTGCCGACAGGGAGTTAGGCGTCTCGGAATGGCACTCGGTGCTGTTCACGCCTGACGCGAAATTCGCTTCAATTTTTTTCAGGGCCGTAAACACTTAACGTACTGCTGGCTAATGCCATGGAAATCATGATGTCAGTACATGTGCAATGTCTCCTTGGCGCCCTTCTCGCTACATTCACTTTTGCTGCCTTACAAAACGGTTGGCGCCATGATACCTGAAAAAGTTGGAGAACATAATCCGGTGCGTTATTTAGACATACTTGCAGCCGGGGCTCAGAAGTCTTGGTCAGTGCTGTGTTTGATGCTTGCACAGACAGACAGTAGGGTGTTGGCGTCGCACTGCTGTTGACTCGTCAGATTGATTAACTTCTCAGACACATTGCTGGGTTCGATATCGGGGAAAAGTGAATGTTGGATATTGCTGTGATCTCTGCAAAGTTATGGAGGCAGTGATCGCATACTACGTCGTCCTGTGGCGATGACTTGAAAGGCATCAGCTGCAGAGACAGCTTAAGGCAAATGTGAATCCTCACTCGAGGAGACACCCCAGACGGCAGGGCAGGAGGCCGTACACACACGGGTTTTATCGTGCGCATTACTCTTATCATAAGATGTACAAGGAGCACTGCTTAAGAAGGCTGAGATTCCTCAAGCAGGTGGTCAGAGAGCTTTTCAACCTTCTGAAGACATAACTGCCAGATGACATTGACACCAGGACCATGCTGTCAGTGGAAGTGAGAGTAGCACTCAATTCTATGGTACCGGCTCCTTCCAGTTTCGTGTAGGTGATATATGCAACATCTCGCAGTTTGCAGTGCATTGCTGCATTCGCCAGGTTACTGACGCTCTCTACAGCAAACAATCACACTAGATCAAGTTCAGCATGTCCAGGGAAGATGTGGATGAGCGCACCCGTGGCTTTGCCATGATAGCGGCCTTCCCCAGGGTTCAGGGAGCCATCAATTGCACTCATCTGGCATTGCAGGCCCCGCCTCACCTGGCCATCTGCTGAAGACATTGCGCCTCACCCTCAAAGCCTCTGTGCATAGAAATGGCAACACAAGATTGTGACAAATGGAACAAATTTTTATTGATACAAAACAACATAGTGTGCTGTAAAGAAACACTAAAGGATGCCATCATCCACAGCAAGCAATAGTTGAAACTGTCCCCTTGAAACATTATGACCCACATGCACGTGCAACTATTCACATACTTCATCTTGGAACAAGGGCAATATCTCTGGGCAGCATCACACAATTCTTTATTGGCTCATCAAACTCCAACTATTTACATTATTTTACATTAGAGCAAGGTGACCATTTCTGGCCACTAGCACACACATCTTTACCGGCTCTTTCCCAGTGCTTTCCTGCCCCACCCCATCAGGCCTACTGCTCCTCCCTGGGGTGTCAGTGCCTGCAGCAAGACAGGTAGAAGGGCGCTGTGTTGGCGCCGCTGCCACAGCTGATGGCCTAGCAGCAAGTTCCGCACTACTTCGGTCCCTGGAAAGGCTGGCTGCGGACTGCATCACCTCAGCATAGGCGGCAGCACTCTGTGGTGGATGGGTTGCAGGGAGCGGCCATGGGCAAGGACAAAATGATGTCGTCCTGAGAGAGGACATCACGTTCCAACAGGCCTGACACAATGCTACTTCCCCCAGGGCAGAGCCTCAGCATCTGCAGCTATCTGGCTGTGCACAAATTGCTGCCGTGCTTCGCCAATGTTAGTTCACCGTGCAACTGATGGTGCCCCAATGGCAGCGGTCAGTGCCTCTGTGGATTCAAGTTGGTTCTGCATCAGAGCAGACTGCCACTGCTGTACAGCACAAAGCTGATTGATGTCACCATGCACTGACGACATGACCTTGTGCAAGCTTACCATAGGGTCGGCCTGGTGCTCAATGGCTACTGCCACATCAGCCATAGCCCATGCCACCATGCCTGGGACCTCATGGACACTTGAAGCATCCATCATCTGTTGGTATTTTTGAAGGATCGGCTTGATGGGCCACTGAGACACAAATGCAATCATTGAGATGGCCTCCACCACACTCAAAGCAAGTGCATCAACACTCTCGGGCACCCTTGACAAAACTCTGAGCAGATGCTGTGCATCTGCAATGACTGTCTGGCGAGATCCTCGAAGTCGGCCTCATTAACAGAGTGTTGCTGAGCATCACTCAGGCGCACACTCACTGTCCGGGGAGCTGGCCCCCCTGATCTTCCCTCCCCTGCAGGCCACTGGGTCCCGGAGCATCACCCACCTGCATCTCACCGACCACTCCTGCCGACAAAAAGCTGCTGGCCCCGCTCTGTGAGGATGCTGGATCGTCGGCCACGTCCGAAGAGGTGTCCTCCACCTCCTCGTCCTCTCCACCATCACCTGCAGTGAAAGGCTGACGTGCAGGTCCCCGGCCGTCTGAGTCATCATCTGAAAGCACAAAGCCAGAGAAGAGTGATTATCTGCAGAGGAGGGGGCCAGGACTGGGAAACGCATTTAAGAATGCCAGTCTCGTGGAAAGAGCTGAAGGATTGTGGTGTCAGTCATAAGTGTCCTGGCAGATTCTGCAAAGAAACTCAACATACCGTCACTATCCCCAGTTGGGTCGGCCTCACCCACCGCCATGCCACCCACTTGAACGGCCATCAGGGCCGAGATGCGTTCCTCGAACGGTGTCAGGACCTGCAGGTCTGAGTCCCCTCCTCCGGTCCGCATCTGCTCCCTGTGTTTGTGGTTAAGCTTGTCTTGTGAGATGAAAGAGAATGTCTGAGTTAGAGGCCTTCTATCAGTATGTCCCAAGTGCCTTACATAGCTTAGTACATGTAACTGTATGAGTGTCTTCACAGTTCGATATAATTTCCATTCGCTGCCGTGGTGTTGCTGTGGCAATGCTTGCATTCGGGGGCCAGGACCTAACAGTAATGGGGAGGCTACCGTCTTCAAGGCGCATATGAAGACCGAGGAGTCAACAACATGAGGGGTGAGTCGACAGAACCGAGTAGCAATGATAACAGCGAATGCAGGCCCTTCAGTGAGTGAGGCTTCAAATGGGAATCTTCCATCTGGCCTCACCCATGTAGAGCATGGATTCCCAGCCACTACATTGAGAGAGTGCACAGTGAGATCAGAGCTTAGCATCTTGACTGTTCAAATGTAAGATACTCGCCCTCACCAGCCGCATCATGTCCTTCCACTTTTGTGCGCATTCAGTGGCTGCCATGGCCACCGTGTCAATCACAGAAACTTGTTGTGAAATTTGCCTCCATAGATGCGCTAAGTGGGCCGATATGTGTTGGCTCAACATCCGGGACTTAGGCATCATTTGGAGCCAGACATAGTGATGCCACCTGGATTGAATTGAAACATTGATTGGCCGGCTCAGTTGCCAGCCGGTGCCTCTCCAGGGCATCAAGGAGTGTATCCAGGGTGACGTCCGAGAACCGATGGCACGCTGAGGAGCTGCTGGGTCTGCCATGCTCACTTCTGAGTGAGTGCGTCGGAAGCGAATATAGCCACAAGGCATTGAGCCGGCCAATCAATGTTTCAATTCAATCCAGGTGGCATCACTATGTCTGGCTCCAACTGATGCCTAAGTCCCGGATATTGAGCCAACACTTATCGGCCCACTTAGCGCATCTAGGTAAGTGTGCTGCCATGATTTAATGCTGCTATCAATTCTTTAGGTGTCAACACTGAGTTTGGGGAGCACGCCTGAAGTGAGACGTTAAAAATTTCTCTCATGCGGTGACAACGAATCAAAAATGGTGGTACCAAATTTCGACCCCAATGAATCAGAAGGTTAGATTGCATGTGCAGGCAGTGGAGATGGTTTCCATGCATTCTATTGAAATTAATTTTATTTGGTTTCTCAACTTTTATTTACTGGAAGTACTCAGCTACAAGCTACTAATTACTTTCCCTTGCTGCAGAATGATGGCTCTCTCGGCTCCACTTCCCCTCTTTCCTGTGTACCCTCCTCCTGATATGGGGCTGGAGGACCTTCTCCATCTTCTTCATTATCACTATTCCATTAGCTTCAGGAAATAGTATCCCTTTCTGCATCATAGGCAGTCCCTCAAAATCGAGGAAGACTTGCTTCCACTCCTAAAGTGAATTCTTTGGTGGCTGAGCAGCCCAACACAAGAGCCACAGACCCTGTCACAGATGGGACAGACATTCGTCGGGGGAAGGGGGATGGTTCCTTCCGCAGACTGTGCCTGATCTCTTCACGCTCGTAGCGTTGAGATTCGAAGAGCTCAACGCCCTCCCGGATGCACTTTCTCCACCTTGGGCGGTCTTCAGCCAGGGTCTCCCAGGCATCCGTGGTGATGTCGCAATTCACCAGGGAGGCTTTGAGGGTGCATAGTGATATTGGCTACAGCAAGCTACAATGATTCTGGAAACTTGCTGGCCATACTACAGGGCTCCACCACCTTTATTCAGGCATCTCAGACTTCAGAATACTAATGGTCTGTTCTATGCTAGTTCTTGTAGTTCATTGGGCCTAATTATGCCTACTTCACCTCCTATCTGTTGATACCACACTGGAGTACCAAGTCAAAAAGGGGGACAAGTCCGACTGCGGCAACTACAGAGGAATCCCCCTGCTGTCGGCCACTGGAAAAGTCATCGCCAGAATCCTACTCAACCGTCTTCTCCCTGTGACTGAAGAGCTCCTCCCAGAGTCACAATGCAGATTCCATCCACTAAGGGGTACAACGGACATGATCTTCACTGTGCAACAACTACAAGAGAAATGCAGGGAACAGCACCAACCCCTTGTACATAGCCTTCATTGACCTCAACCATGAGGGACTATGGACCTCAACCGTTTCGGCTGCCCCCAAAAGTTTGTCACCATCCTCCGCCTGCTCCACGACAACATGCAAGCCGTGATCCTGACCAACAGATCCACCACAGACCCAATCCACGTCCGGACCGGAGTCAAGCAGGGCTGCATCATCGCAACAACGCTCTTCTCGATCTTCCTTGTTGCAATGCTCCATCTCATTCTCCGCAAGCTCCCAGCTAAAGTGGAACTAAACTATGGAACCAATGGAAACCTGTTCAACCTTCGTCACCTCCAGGCTAGATCCAAGGTCGTCCCATTCTCTGTCAGTCATTGAACTACAGTACGCAGATGACGCTTGTGTCTGCGCATATTCAGAGGCCAAACTTCAAGCCATCGTCAACATCTTCACCGAGGCGTACGAAAGCATAGGCCTTACATTAAACATCCGTAAGACAAAGGTCCTCCACCAACCTGACCCCACCTCACAGCACTGCACCCGGTCATCAAAATTCACGGCGCGGCCTTGGACAACGTGAACCACTTTCCATACCTCAGCAAGGGCAGACATCGACGACGAGGTCCAACACGGCTCCAGTGTGCCAGCGCAGCTTTCGGTCGCCTTAGGAAGAGAGTGTTTGAAAACCAGGACCTCAAATCTGGCATCGTGTTTATGGTCTGCAGGGCAGTAGTGATACGCACCCTCCTATATGGCTCAGAGACGTGGACCATATACAGTAGACATCTCAAAGCCCTGGAGAAGTACCACCAGCGCTGCCTCCGCAGAATCCTGCAAATCCACTGGGAGGATAGATGCACCATCAGTGTTCTCGATCAGGCCAACATCCCCAGCATTGAAGCACTGATCACACTCGACCAGCCCCGTTGGGCAGGCCACATCGTCCGCATGCCTGACACAAAACCCCTAAGCAAGCGCTCTACTCGGAACTCCTACGTGGCAAGCGAGCCCCAGGTGGACAAAGGAAATGTTTCAAGGACACCCTCAAAGTCTCCTTGATAAAGTGCAACATCCCCACAGGCACCTGGGAATCCATGGACCAAGACCGCCCCAAGTGGTGGAAGAGTATCCGGGAGGGCGCTGAGCACCTCGAGTTTCATCGCTGAGAGCATGCAGAAACCAAACGCAGACAGCAGAAGGAGTGTGCCGAAAACCAGACCCCGCCCACCCTTTCCTTCAATCACTCTCTATCCCACCTGTGACAGAGACTGTAATGCCCGTATTGGACAGTACAGTCACCTGAGAACTCACTTTTAAAGTGGAAGCAAGTCTTCCTCGATTTCGAGGGACTGCCTATGATGATACACAACTATATCATAACTTAGTCATCATTAAGGGCTAGTTTGGTGGATTGGAACATCATGAAATCATCATAACATTCCAAGGTAATGAGTATTTATGAAAAGATTATTACACACTCACTGCACAGTAATTGAATGAAAATTTTTCCGGTTCATTAAATTGATATGATTATCATATGGGGCTTTCATTGTCACGTAAATTCTATCAATTGCTCCTTGCACCAATGGCAGCACTGTCAGTCAGTAGAATTCAATTGCTCTCTCACTTTATTTCACAAGTTCCATGTAGAAGATAATAAACTGTGAGGCCCCTCTAAGGAGAACACCTGTGACTTTCTTTATACAATGCCAAGCTGCTGCCTGAATAATATAACAAAGGTCACCCTAGGCTGCCTAAAAAGATCCACTGGGGGAAAAAAGATTCAAGTCAGAGGTCACTTTAACTGCTACAAGAAAATGCTATTATTTGGTCTTCAGCCAGAAAGTGGCATCACTCCCCAGTAGCCTCCGGGGGGGGGGGGGGGTAACTGCAGCCTTCTGAAGCACTGATGGGCAAAGAGTTCCAAGTAATTCGTAGGTCTGTAAATACTGTTGAGTGCATATCTAGTTATTGGAAACCTAGATAAACTTATCTAGGTATCTATGCAAGGCATTTCTGAACTTAAAACAGCAACCCAACACGAGAGCAAGAAAGCAGCTCCACAGACGGCTGAAGGCCGAGATCCAACAAAAAATCTGTGACCTAAAAAAGAGATGGTGAAGAAAGCGCAGCAGATCCAGCAGTTAGCCGACAACCACGATGTGCATGGATTCTTCAACGCAGTCAAGACCACCTACACCCAAGCACCAAAGGCCCTACCCCACTGCTGGCCAAGAACAGTGAGATACTCATCAAGGACAGAGAGGCAGTCACTGCCCATTGGAAGGAGCATTTCGAAGATCTCCTTAACCGAGACTCTGTCCTTGACGCGAGTGTCCTCGACTCCATCCTGCAGCATGGTACCCGCCACCATCTCAGCACAACCCCAGCCCGGCATGAAGTAGAAAAGGCCATCCATCAGCTGAAGAATAACAAGGCAACAGCAGCAGATGGAATTCCCACCCAAGTACTAAAGCATGATGGAGAAGCACTATTGGCACGAATACATGACCTCATTTCTCTTATCTGGAAGGAGGAGACCATGCCAGGAGATCTCAGGGACGCCTTAATCGTGACCATCTTCAAAAAAGGGGACATGTCCGACTGCGGTAACTACAGGGGAATCGACCTGCTGTTGACCACGGGGAAAGTCATTGCAAGAATCCTCCTCAACCGTCTTCTCCCTGTGGCTGAAGAGCTCCTCCCGGAGTCGCAATGTGGATTCCGTCCACTAAGGGGTACAATGGACATGATCTTCACCGCGCGACAACTACAAGAAAAATGCAGGGAAAAGCACCAACCCTTGTACATGGCCTTCTTTGATCTCACAAAAGCCTGTGACACTGCCAACCATGAGGGATTATGGAGTGTCCTCCTCCATTTTGGTCACCCTCAAAAGTTTGTCACCTTCCTCCGTCTTCTCTACGATGACATGCAAGCCGCGATCCTGACCAATGGATCCCCCACAGACCCAATGCAAAAGCAAAATACTGTGGATGCAGACCCAATCCACATCCGGGTGCAAGCAAGGCTGCATTATCGCACCAACACTCTTTTCGATCGTCCTTGCTGCAATGCTTCATCTCATCCTTAGCAAACTCCCCGCTGGAGTGGAACTAAATTATTGGAACAGATAGGAATCTGCTCAACCTCCGCCACCTCCAGGCCAGATCCAAGGTCGTCCCATCCTCTGTCATTGCACTATTCTACGCAGATGACGCTTGCGTCTGCGCATACTTGGAGGTCGAACTCCAAACCATCGTCAACACCTTCACCGAAGCATACGAGAGCATGGGCCTTACAGTAAACATCCGTGAGATCACATAGTTAAGGTTGGGGTGGAGTGTAGTTGTTTTCAGTATAAGGGGTGTCGCAATTGTGTGAGGCGGACTGGTTGGGCTGGGTGCTCTTTGCCTTTCCGTCATTGTTCATAGATTTATATGTAACCTTTAAGGCTGCTGACCAAGGGCCGTGCGGCTCTTTGTCGGCCGGCGCGGATATGATGGGTCGAAATGGCCTCCTTCTGCACTGTAAATTTCTATGTGAGACAAAGGTCCTCTACCAACCTGACTCCACCACACAGCACTGCCCCCCGGTTATCAAAATCCATGACGAGGCCTTGGACAACATGGACCATTTTCTATACCTCGGGAGCCTACTGTCAGCAAGAGCAGACATTGACGACGAGGTTCAACATCGCCTTCAGTGCGCCAGCGCAGCCTTCGGTCGCCTGAGGAAGAGAGTGTTTAAGACCAAGACCTCAAATCCGGCACTAAGCTCATGGTTTACAGGGCAGTAGTGATACCCGCCCTCCTACATGGCTCAGAGATATGGACTCGATACAGCAGACACCTCAAAACATTGGAGAAGTACCACCAGTGCTGCCTCCGCAAGATCCTGCAAATCCATTGGCAGGATAGACACACCAACATCAATGTTCTCGCTCAGGCCAACATCCCCAGCATCGAAGCATTGACCCACTCGATCAGCTCTGTTGGGTGGGCCACATGCCTGTCACGAGACTCCCAAAGCCAGCGCTCTACATGGAGCTTCAACACGACAAGCGAGCCCCAGGTGGGCAGAGGAAGCACTTCAAGGGCACTCTCAAAGCCTCTGATAAAGTGCAACATCTCCATCTCCTGGGAATCCCTGGCCCACGACCGCCCAAAGTGGAGGAAGAGCATCCGGGAAGGCACTGAGCACCTCGATCCCATCGCCGAGAACAAGCAGAAACCAAGTGTAGACAGCGGAAGGAGCATGCGTCAACCCAGGCTACCCACCCACCCTTTCCTTCAAACACTGTCTGCCCCACCTGTGATAGAGACTGTAGGTCCCGCATTGGACTCTTCACCGGAGAACTCACTTTTAGAGTGAAAGCAAGTCATCCTCAACTCCGAGGGACTGCCTATGATGATGATTGGAAACAAATGTTGTGCATGATGCCTCATTTAAAATTCCTAGTCAATTCCATGTTCTCTTCCTCCTACTCCTCAGAACACAGGAATTACCCATTTCTCCAGTCCAGTGTTGTAAAAATACACATAATAAGCAAAGGTTTTAGATAAATAGGTAAAATCGGTTCTAGGCAAGCTTTTGCAAAATGGGCTGCCAAGGTTCACATCAATGATTTCAACAAAAGAACAGATCACCATAAGAACTTGCATAATCTGGCTCCAGACTCATTAAGATCTACATCGAAAATAGGTGCAGGAGTAGGCCATTCGGCCCTTCGAGCCTGCACCACCATTCAATATGATCATGGCTGATCATGCAACTTCAGCACCCCACTCCTGCCTTCTCTCCATACCCCCTGATCCCTTTAACCATAAGGGGCACATCTAACTCCCTTTTGACTATATCCAACGAACTGGACTCAACAACTTTCTGTGGTAGAGAATTCCACAGGTTCACAATTCTCTGGGTGAAAAAGTTTCTCCTCATCTCGGTCCTATATGGCTTACCCCTTATTCTTAGACCGTGACCCCTGGTTCTGGACTTCTCCAACATCGGGAACATAGAAGCATAGAAACATAGAAAATAGGTGCAGGAGTAGGCCATTCGGCCCTTCGAGCCTGCACCGACCAAGACGTACGAGGAGCTCATAACACTGATCCATAAGCAACTCAAGCCCAAAGAGAGCATCCTCACAGCCAGACACTGGTTCTACACCCACTGACGGCCCGAAGGCCAGGAAATCGCAAAATATACTGCAGACCTCAGGAGGCTGGTGGCACCGTGTGATTTCGGCGACTACCTCAACGATGCGCTGCGGGACATTTTTGTCATTGGAATTGGCCATGAGGGCCTTCTTCATAAGCTACTGTCGGCGGATAGCACAGTCACACTGCAGAAGGCCATCTCTGTGAGTCAGGCATTCACAACCTCGACCTGCGGTTCGAGGCAGATGACTCACCCTCAGGACTGTGCACCGAGTAGTGCCTTTTAGAGGCTGGACTGTAGAATGCGAACCCTCTCAGGGGAGAGAGAACAGGGCCCAAGTCCCTTTACTCAGAGTCCGCCAAGGGGGGCTAATCGAGTAGCTCCATGCTGGTGTTACGGAGGGAATCACAGGGCTCACCAGTGCCACTTTAAAGACTAAGTATGCAAGGGCTGCAGCATAAAGGGCCACCTCCAGCGAATGTGTAAGAGAAATATGATTCTCTGTCAATGAAGAATCTGCAGATGGCCATGAATCCAGCATGGATTATGAAATGATCGGCAGAGAGACAGCTCAGCCCCACGATGAGATATATAGCATGTTTACCTGCACCACCGAATGTTCTCCGTTGAGGACGGAAGTCGAGATAGATAGCATTCCAGTCTTCATGGAAGTGGACACGGGGGCGAGCCAGTCAGCAATGAATCAAGAAGCCTTTGAGAGGCTATGGGACAATCAAGCTGAACGACCCAAGTTGGTCCAGGTTCAGGCAAAGCTGCACACCTACACCGATGAAATTATTCCAGTCATTGGTAGTGTGAATGTAAAGGTACTCTATGATGCGCGGTGCACAAGTTACCTCTGTGGATTGTTGCAGGTGATGGACCAACGCTACTCAGAAGAAGGTGGATGGAGAAGATCCATTGGAAGTGGGAAGACTTCACCCCTCCAGCGATCGACGTCCTCCGTGTTCGGAGGTACAGCAAACCCACACTTGAGGGTGGACCCGGCACCAGACCAGCACAGCACCCGACGCACAGAGCGCTCAGCATGACTGCGTGGAGATGATCCAGCTGAGACGACCCAAATGCACCTTCCAGGCTCCAGTGGCAGGACTCCGGAGGAAGAAAATTGGATCCAAAGGCTACTTTCCATCTTCGATGGCAGAACCCGGGGAGAAGAGGATCACCGCAGTCGACATCGTGGATGGAGGAAAGATGGCACCTGAACCACGAGGTAATGCGCTGAAGAAAAAGATGGCCGCGGCCAGACCACGAGTTGCAGCACTGATGGAGCAACACATGGCACCAAACAGAGAAGAGGATTGGGGTAAAGAAAGCAAGGCTCCTTAAAGGAGGCCTGCAACCCACCACACTTAAAGGGTTCAGTTCCACACACTCAAGCAATGTAATAGCAACTGTAAGTTAGAGATAAAATGTGTAATTGATGATCAAAATTGTGCACATGCAACCAGCGAAGAAAAGTCACGCGATCACGATCAGAGCTACAGAGTATCCACAATAAGCAATGAAAAGTTGTGCGATGTAGGATTTCAACTGCACGCAGCCAATGCAGCGGGCAGACACCCATTGGGAGCACACAGGTCCAGCGAGCTACCCAATGCTGTAGCCTGCGTCCCTATGACCAGAGTTATGCACCATGGAGTGTGGCCACAAGCAGCCAATACACACGAGCTGCAGAGCAAGCGATCTCAGGAGGGCAACGACACCGGTATCGATACCCTGCCTCTGATCGGCTCCACCTCTCAGGCACCCGATGACACCAACAGCCACGAGCCTGAAAGAGTAAACTGTGCTAAGGCACAGCTCCCAGACCGCATCACCACCGAGCCAATACGCGGAAATGAAGGATCACTTGCTACAGTCCTCCCAAAGGGGACCTGGACCAGCCAGGATCCCAAACCAAACAACGCCCAGGCTAGCGAGTCAGCAGTTCCCTGTGCACTGCTAGACGACAGCCCCTCAGTAAGCAGCAGTGACCCAGGGTGCAAAAAAAGGACAGGGAGGTCACAGGCATCTGTGAACCTGCCCGTCGCTAGGAACCATGGCAACAGCCCCAAGAGCAAGCAACTTGAGCCAACTGGGTTCCCACTGTCAGCACTGGGCACTGTGCCACCACCAGACCTCCTGGACACCATCCAGCAGTTCTGGAACTAGTTTGTCCTTACGCACCGGTCACCGATCCCCAGCACGCATCGATAATGTATCTCACCAGTCTAACGTACCGGTCTCACAACTGAACCACAAATGAATGCAAACTTGTTTTTCTGAACTTAAATGTATATGAACGCACTGAGCCTCCGGCATAACCTATATGTGGGAGGGGGAGAATGGAGTGGTCAGGGATACACACAAACAGCAACCACCAGCACTCTACTGCACCAACCACTTACCCAAGATTGAAACGACCCACCAAGAGTCAACCAGATAAAGCTAAGCCCAGAGCACAGTAAATGCAGAGGCGATTTGCACTAAAGGCTTGGGGGAGAGTGATGTCATGTATCCTACATGACTACTGTTTGTACTATCACAAGGTGTGGCACCAGAGGGCACAGCAGTGGGAGACTTGAAGGTTACCTGTACAGGTTCCTGGCCTAGTATAAAAGGCAGGCCACCAGGTGTGATCCTCACTCTGGAGTTAACAAATAAAGGACAAAGGTCACTACAGTTCAAGTACAACACATTGCCTCGTGGAGTCATTATTAAAGCATCCAAGGACATAACAAAACCCTGCAGTTACAGCAAGACAAGGACTGCTGGATCCAGGAGGTAAGGCCTTTACACCTACCTCTTCGATCCAGGGTCCCTGACTAACTTACCTCCCACGATCGGAGACGCCCCTTGAGATCTACAATCACTCCACGAGGCGTTCCCCCCCCCTGCCCTCCGATCACTACACGAAGCCTCCCACTCCCCAGCCTCCAATCACTCCACGAGGATCTCCCCCTCCCCAGGCATCGAATCCCCCCCGGCTCTCCCAGTCCTGCTCCTCTGGCCCCCAATCCTCTTTGGAGCCCTGACCCCCTCAATCTTTTCCCAATCCAACCCCTGATGTTCTGCCCAACTCGCCTGCCACCCCCGCCCCCCCCCCCCGCCCCCCGCTCAATCCTCTTCCCAGCCCAGACCCCCCTCCAACCCTCTGATCTTCCCAGCTTGACCCCCAAGCGAGCCCTCTCTCTCCTGTGCGGTCTAGTGCAATAGGCCTACCTACCCAAGCTACCGAGCCTCTCAATCTCGCTGGCTGACAGTGGGAAACAGAGGCTTTGCATGCAAATCAGGCCGTTAAAGTCAGCAGAGCCTGCTGGAAACAGGTTGACAAGTGCCAAGGCTTCGAGACCCCTAAATGTGATCAGTGTACTGCTGGAGTTTAGCCACCTAAAACTATGCAGCTTACCAACAAAGAGCATGAATAAGAACATGCATAAGAACTTAAGAAATATGGGCAAGAGTAGGCTATTCGGCTCTTCGAGCCTGCTCTGCCATTCAATAAGATCATGGCTGATCTTCTATCTCAACTCCACCTTCCTGCACCATCCCGACCATTGTGATATCTGGAAAGCATGCAGTCCCATGTTCCGCCACCAGGGAGCTCATCCCCTGAAATCCCAAGGGAGCCCAGCATCCCTTGGGAGCACTGTATATAAGCCGGCCCCTAAGGCCTGTTCCTCACTCTGGAGTGTCTTATTAAAGACTGAGGTCACTGTTCCTTTAACCTCCCTGTGTGCAGCCTCACCTGTGTTAGGAACACAATAACTGGCGATGAGAATACAAATACAACGCAAAGATGCAGCAAACTGTGGGCATCCTGGAGAAGTTCTCGGAAGGTGAGGACTGGGAAGCCTATGTCGAACGGCTAGACCAGTACTTTGTAGCCAACGAGCTGGACGGAGAAGGAAGCGCTGCAAAAAGGAGAGCGGTCCTCCTCACAATGTGCGGGGCACCGACCTATAGTCTCATGAAGAATCTTCTGGCTCTGGTGAAACCCACAGATGAGTCGTATGAGGAGCTGTGTACGCTGGTTTGGGAGCATCGTAACCCGAGGGAGAACATGCTGATGGCGAGGTATCAGTTTGACACATGCCAGCGATGTGCAGGTCAGGAAGTGGCGAGCTATGTCGCCGAGCTAAGGCGACTTGCAGGACAATGTGAGTTTGATGGCTACCTGGAGCAAATGCTCAGAGACTTTTTTATACTGGGCATTGGCCACGAGACCATCCTATGAAAACTTTTGACTGTAGAGACACCCGTCCCTCAGTAAGGCCATTGCGATAGCACAGGCATTTATGTCCACCAGTGAAAACACCAAACAAATCTCTCAACACACAAGTGCAATGTTCATAAATTAACTGGAACTGTGTTTGCGAGCAGAAATGTACAGGGCAGAACCCACGAGTCTGCAACTGCCAGCAGGCCTCAGGTGACCCAGATGACTCAGAGTCCCCAACAAAGGATGAATGCCATGCAATTCACAATTTGTTGGCGTTGTGGAGGCTTCCATTCAGCCTATTCATACCGCTTCAAAGGATATGTTTGCAAGAGCTGTGGAACAATGGGGCACCTCCAACAAGCTTGCAAATGAGCTGCAAGCTCTGCAAAACCTGCTAACCACCACGTGGCAGAGGAAGATCGGTCCATGGTGGATCAAAGCAATTTCGAGCCTCAGAGAGAGGAGGCAGATGCTGAAGTACACGGGGTGTACACATTTTCGACGAAATGTCCACCTATAATGCTTAACATAAAATTGAACGGCTTACCTGTAGCCATGGAACTGGACACTAGCGCTAGCCAATCCATCATGAGTAAAAAGATGTTTGAGAGACTGTGATGCAACAAGGCATTCAGACCAGCCCTGAGCCCCATCCACACGAAACTGAGAACGTAGACCAAAGAGCTTTTCACTGTCCTGGGCAGCGCCATGGTCAAGGTCACCTACGAGGGCACGGTGCACAAACTGCCACTCTGGATTGTCCCAGGCGATGGCCCCACACTGCTTGGACGGAGCTGGCTGGGCAAAATCCACTGGAACTGGGATGACATCTGAGCACTATCACATGTCAATGAGGCCTCATGTACCCAGGTTCTCAACAAATTTCCTTCCCTTTTTGAGCCAGGCATTGGAAACTTTTCCGGGGCGAAGGTACGAATCCACTTGGTCCCAGAGGCACGACCCATTCACCACAAGGCTGCAACGCAAGGGCATCATCTCCCCAGTGGAATTCAGCGAGTGGGCCAGCCCGATTGTTCCAGTACTCAAAAGTGATGGCACGGTCAGGATTTGCGGTGATTATAACTATTAATCGTTTCTCACTACAGGACCAATACCCACTACCTAAGGCAGACGAACTAGTTGCAACGATGGCAGGAGGCAAGACGTTCACCAAGCTCGACCTGACTTCGGCCTACATGACGCAGGAGCTGGAGGAGTCTTCGAAGGGCCTCACCTGCATCAACACGCACAAGGGACTGTTCATCTACAACAGATGCCCGTTTGGAATTCGGTCGGCTGCAACGATCTTCCAGAGAAACATGGAGAGCCTACTCAAGTCGGTACCGCACACGGTGGTCACAGGTCGGGACACCGCCGAGCACCTACAAAACCTGGAGGAGGTCCTCCAGCGACTGGATCGCGTAGGGCTGCGGCTGAAGAGGTTGAAATGCGTCTTCATGGCAACAGAAGTGGAGTTTTTGGGGAGAAAGATCGCGGCGGATGGCATTCGGCCCACAGATGCCAAGACAGAGGCTATCAGGAACGCACCCAGGCTACAGAACGTCATGGAGCTGCGATCGTTCCTGGGACTCCTCAACTATTTTGTTAACTTCCTACCAGGGTTAAGCACACTTTTAGAGCTCCAACATGTGTTATTGCACAAAGATGAGAACTGGGTATGGGGATAAAACCAAGGAATTGCTTTTGAGAAATCCAGAAACATTTTATGCTCCAACAAGCTGCTTATATTGTATAATCCGTGTAAAAGACTTGTGCTAGCATGTGATGCGTCGTCGTACGGAGTCGGGTGTGTATTACAACAAGCTAACGTTGCGGGGAAGTTGCAACCTGTCGCCTATGTTTCCAGGAACTTGTCTAAGGCTGAGAGAGCCTACAGCATGATTGAGAAAGAGGCATTAGCGTGTGTGTTCGGGGTAAAGAAAATACATCAGTACCTGTTTGGCCTCAAATTTGAGCTGGAAACCGATCACAAGCCCCTCACATCCATGTTCGCTGAAAACAAGGGAATAAATACTTATGCCTCAGCCTGCATACAAAGGTGGGCACTCACGCTATCAGCATATAACTATACCATCCGCCACAGGCCAGGCACCGAGAACTGTGCGGATGCTCTCAGTCGGCTACCATTGCCCACCACGGGGATGGAAATGGCGCAGCCTGCAAACTTATTGATGGTGGCGCAGCACGCAGACTTGTTGATGGTCATGGAAGCGTTTGGAAATGACAAATCACCTGTCATGGTCCGCCAGATTAGGACTTGGACCAGCCAACGTCCAAGTCCATCCCTTGGGAGCACTGTATATAAGCCGGCCCCTAAGGCCTGTTCCTTACTCTGGAGTGTCTTATTAAAGACTGAGGTCACTGCTACTTTAACCTCCCTGTGTGCAGTCTCATCTGTGTTAGGAACACAATAACTACGTTCTTTAATTCCCTTCATTCCCCAAAATTCATCGACCTCTGTCTTGAATATACTCAACGACTGAGCATCCACAGCTCTCTTGGGTAGAGAACTCCAAAGCTTCACAATCCTTTGAGTGAAGAAATTTCTCCTCATCTCAGTCCTAAATGGCTGACCCCTTATTCTGAGACTGTGACCCAGTGTTCTAGATTCCCCAGCCAGGGGAAACATTTTCTCAGCATTAACCCTGTCAAGCCCCTTAAGAATGTTATATGTTTCAATTAGATCACCTCACTTTCTTCTAAACTCTCGGGAATATAGCCCGAGTCTACTCACAATCGCCTCATCCCAGGAACCAGTCTAGTGAACCTTTGTTTTCCTTAGGTAAAGAGACCAGAACTATACACAGTCCTCCATCTGTGGCCTCAGCAATGCCCTGTATAATTGTAGTAAGACTTCTTTACTCTTATACGCAAATCCCTTTTGTAATAAAAGTAAATATACCATTTGCTTTCCTAATTGCTTGCTGTACCTGCATGTTAACTTTCTATGAATCATGTGCAAGGACACTCAGGTTCCTCTGAATGCAAGCATTTCCCAGTCTCGCTATTCAACAAATATTCTGCTGTTTTGTTCTTCCTACCAAAGTGGATAACTTCACACTTCCCCACATTGTATTCTATTTGCCATGTTCTTGCCCACTCAGTCAACCTGTCTACATCTCTCTGCAAACTTTATGTCCTCCTCACAGCTTATTTTCCCACCTAACTTTGTATCATCAGCAAACTTGGATACATTACACTCAGTCCCTTCATCTAAGTAATTAATATAGATTGTAACTAGCTGAGGCCCAAGTGCTGATCCTTGCATTACCCAGCTAGTTACAGCCTGCCAACCTGAAAAAGTCCCGTTTATTCCTACTCTCTGTTTTCTATCCATTAACCAATCCTCAATCCATGCTAATATATTACCCCCAATCCCATGAGTCCTAATTTTTAATAACCTTTTGTGTGGCACCTTATCAAATGCTTTTTGAAAATTCAAATACACTACATCCACTAGTTCCCCGTTATCCACTGCCTCTTCAGCCTATACTACACTACCAATTAGGACATTGGCTTGCTGAGTTATCTGGAGTTGAGTGGGAAGAATCCCAACTCTTGGTGATAGGTCTACCTCTGCAAGTTCTGTGAATGAACCAAGCTGTCAAATCAATTTAGATGAAGGAATTGAGTGTAATATCTCCAAGTTTGTAGATGACACTAAACTGGGTGGCAGTGTGAGCTGTGAGGAGGAAGCTAAAAGGTTGCAGGGTGACTTAGACAGGTTAGGTGAGTGGGCAAATGCATGGCAAATGCAGTATAATGTGGATAAATGTGAGGTTATCCACTTTGGTGGTAAAAACAGAGAGACAGACTATTATCTGAATGGTGACAGATTAGGAAAAGGGGAGGTGCAACGAGACCTGGGTGTCATGGTTCATCGGTCATTGAAAGTTGGCATGCAGGTACAGCAGGCGGTGAAGAAGGCAAATGGTATGTTGGCCTTCATAACTAGGGGATTTGAGTATAGAAGCACGGAGGTCTTACTGCAGTTGTACAGGGCCTTGGTGAGGCCTCATCTGGAATATTGTGTTCAGTTTTGGTCTCCTAATCTAAGGAAGGACATTCTTGCTATTGAGGGAGTGCAGTGAAGGTTCACCAGACTGATTCACGGGATGGCGGGACTGACATATGAGGAGAGACTGGATCGACTGGGCCTTTATACACTGGAGTTTAGAAGGATGAGAGGGGATCTCATAGAAACTTACAAGATTCTGACCGGATGGGACAGGTTAGATGCGGGAAGAATGTTCCCGGTGACGGAAAGTCCAGAACCAGGGGACACAGTCTTCGGATAAGGGGTAGGCCATTTAGGACTGAGATGAGGAGAAACTTCTTCACTCAGAGAATTGTTAACCTGTGGAATTCCCTACCACAGAGAGTTCTTGATGCCAGTTCATTGGATATATTCAAGAGGGAGTTAGATATGGCCCTTACAGCTAAAGGGATCAAGGGGTATGGAGAGAAAGCAGGAAAGGGGTACTGAGGGAATGATCAACCATGAGCATATTGAATGGTGGTGCAGGCTCGAAGGGCCGAATGGCCTACTCCTGCACCTATTTTCTATGTTTCTATGTTTCAAACATCAATTGTGCCCTTGAGTACAGTAGAGCTGCCAGGTTCATTTATCAGATTGCAAAGTCTGCCATGGAGGAGGGGGTCATAGTTGACTGAGTTCCCATCTTCCATCATCAGGATGCTCATTTTTGAGTGAGCATCACGCCATACAAATTCCTATTACGTACACACCGAGAAACATTAGTCATTAGGTTGTTAGCAGATAACGAACAGGCACAGGTTTGAGCTCTCATTCGATGAACAGCAGGTATCAAAAATTCTTCAAGAGTGTTGTTGTATACAGCACACCTCACCATAAAATATGGGAGTGTATTGCCACTACTTCCTGATAAGAGCATGAACACACACCACACTACACTGCAATACCTCCACCAGTTGGAGGTGGCGGGAAGTAGGGAAGAGGATCGGGGCCAGAAGAAGCCCAATAGTTTATTTTTTTACTTTAATTATGGAGCCAGCAGGAGCACGATCCCACAAGGAAAGCTTTGGCCTCCTCTGCCATAAACTTGTTCCCTTTACTAATCTCGAGACCCCCGCTAGATGGCCGTGGCAGCCAATTACGCCACCTTCCTAACGTCAGCGGGTGGTCTCTGGATTGTGTGATTTTCCTGCCAACGCTGCCTGGCACAGATGCAAAGTCAGCTGGTTGGATTTAAATTTGGCCCAGGAGTTGAAATAGCCAGTCTTCATTTCTGGATTAGTGGGTGAGTTTCTAACTCACACAGCTACTCACTCACCCAGAGTTCAAATTGGACCCATGCCACAGCTTTGTTCTGGATCTCACACATCAGGCAAAGGGAGGCCTGCCGATGGCTTCTGAACCATGAGAAGGGGTAGAATCATTTTTAAATATGATTTTGATCTTATCTATCAGAATGGGGGACAGATAGTTATCTCATGGAATATACTTCCTTCGACCTTTCCTCCCATCTACGAGGTGAAAGGAGACAGTAAAATTATGCAAACCACATTTACATCATGTGGTATAGGGTCACTCTGTACCATGCCTACAGTGACATGAAAATAGCATTTTTGCACTTGGATGCAAGTTAGCTGTCATTTTATTTGCACAAGCATACAAGAAAATAACATGCTTGGAATTTTAGAAGTGCCTCGCTTCAGTTGTCAGCTTGTGGTTGATAGCCCCTAAAACTACTGAAGCATTTACAGCTTGTCATATGAGAAATATCTGTCTTCATGCCTGCAAATTAACTCAATTTTATATCCAATAGGTCACTTGGATCAAAATGAAGACTGTGCTAGAAAATTAAATTACTTACATAGGGCCTAAAGTTGGCCCTCCGTTTTTTTTCGGCGCACTTACCTGAGGTGCGCTGACTTTCTGCTCCCAAAACGGCGCCGAAAATGTAGCTCCGTATTCCCCCCACTCTGTGGCCTCTCCCATGGCTTGGCGTGGCGTGGTCTGTCCATTAGGGGGCGGAGCTAGGGCCCAACGTGATAAACAGTGCCGGCAGCTCAACGAATGCATACTCGAGGTTTCGCGCATGTGCAGTAGCTCCTGCCCCCAGCCGGAGGTCCCTCGGAGAAGTCCCCGGCCTGGAGAAGTCCCTGGAAGAAGTCCAGTCCAGCCCTCGGAGAAGTCCAGTCCTTGGAGAAGTCCCTTGGAGAGAGAGTCGGTGCGTTCTCCCGCCCCAGCCCTGGCTGAAGGGCTTGCCGGTGCGTTCTCCCGCCCCTATCCCCAGCCAAGTGGCCTCCCGCACCGGCCGGTCCGGCCCGCTGACTTCCCTAGCCAGGTAGGACTTAAGTTTTATTTGTATTTATTGATGGTTGTGCTTTGTTTTGATGGGAGGTGGGGGGGAAGGTGCAGGGGGAGGAGAGTTTTGACATCAAGGTAGGACTTAAGTTTTATTATTTATTTATTTATTTTTAATTTATTACTGATGGTTTTTATGCTTCTTGAATGTTGTTGTGAAGGTGTTTAGTGCTTTGCAAGGTCCTCTGTGCTTCCCTTCTCCCGCCCCCTCCCCCCCACTCCCCTATGTCTGGCTACCTGCGCTGATTTCTTAACTTCTGTGCGGCCACAAGTGGCCACATACACTGGCCTAAGTTACTTTGGAGCAACTATTAGCTATCCAAACTGGCTTAAATGGCCAAAACAGGCATAGGTGGCTAGTAATGCCCCCTTTTGGAAAAAAAAACGAAACAAAATAAATCCTAACTAACTCACTTACACCGGCGGAAATTAAATGTGCAGAATGGAGATTTTTAAGATACTCCAGAAAAATCAAGTTGCTCCAAAAAAAACGGAGCAACTCCTGGGCAAATTTGGGCCCTATATAATGAGTACTTAGCCCTCTGCTGTTATAGACATTGCTAGAGGGAACACTGACTCTCTCAATTCTTAGCTTTTGTCTGATAGCTAAATGGATTTTTAAAAAGAAGCTAAATTTTGAGAGAATTTTATGTGACTAGATTATTATGTTAGTTTTACATGCCGATGTGTCTATTTTTCGCCTCACAATTTGACTAACTTTTGAATGAGTGTTGTAATCTTCCCGATCAATACGGGAATGGCGTTTTTACAATGTATTCAGGAATTCTTTCTTACCCAGAACATAAGGAGCCCAACAGGGGAGAGGGAGAACTGTATCCAATAATAGGAAGTAAACCAGAGCAGATAAGAGAAGTAAGCTTAGGGGAACATCTAGGCAACAGCGATCATAAAATAATAAGGTTTAAAATAATGATTGAGAAAGACATAAGACATAGACTAAAATATAATTTTGAGGGAATGAGAATGGAACTAGGGAAGATAAACTGGGAAAAAAATGACAGATAGAACAAAAGTAGGACATATTTCAAATAGTGATCAATAGAGTTCAGGAGAAATATATTCCTCTAAAAAAACAAGAACAAACTATCCAATAATGAAACATGAATAAAGAGGTGTGGGTAAAATTGAAACTAAAGAAGAAGGCATATGTTAAGTGCATAGACAATAAACAAAAGGGTGACAAAAGGGAATATGAAAAGGTTAGGAGAGAAATAAAAAAAATTAGAAAAGTAAAGAGGAACTACAAACTTAAATTATCAAGGAATATAAAAAGAAATATTAAAGTATTCTATAGACACATAAATAACAAAAGAAAATCAGGTTAGGGATAGGGCCTCTCACAAGCTAAACTCACATGTCATGACAGCGAAATGGCAGAAATATTGAATACCTACTTTGCTTCAGTATTTAGCAGGGAGGCTAACAAGGTGGGCATTCCATTAGAAGAAGAGATCCAAAAAGATATAAAAACATTTAGGGACCGAAATTGTCCCCCTCCATAAGCTCCATTACTGCCTTTAAAAGGCGAGAATGGAGTGGAGAGGCCTTACCGACCAGAGGCAGACAGATGGGCCGACCCGACCAACATTGCCCCCGGGCACAAAACGGCGGGAACGGGTTTCTGCTCCATTCATTTTCCTGCACGTCGGGCATGTGCCGACTTTACCGAATGGCGGTGACCCACTTCCCGACCACCATGGGAAATTACCCCACGGGAAATTGCTCCATGTGGAATTGCCCCGCGGGAGTGGTGCCGCCACCGTTTGGTACCACCGACAGCTTTCTCCAGCGGGGAACTGTCTGTGGCTGGGCAGCGCGTCGGCCCTTAAAGGAGAGCTCGTGCTGCCAGCGATTCCATCGGCCCGACAGTTATGCCCACGGGTTTGGCCAGGCCATCAGTGCGGCACTGATGAACGTTCGGGGCAGCCGACCCACTGCAAAGGCACTTCGACCCCTCAGCTGCCACAACATTCGCCCCGACCCCCAAAAAAATCCATCGATTGGGGCGGAGAAAACCTTTAAAAAACGGTAGGTGCACCCCGTTTGAGGAACGGCTCAATTTCGACCCTTTAAAATAGAACGTTAAGATAGAAAGGAGAAAATAAACTAATCAACTTTAGAGAAGATAAAATTTCTGGGGCTAGAACCTCCACTTTTTATAACGTTCTGCTGTAAAGTGTGGCCATCCTTAGCAATGGCATGACAACGCTCGATTCCCCCGATTCAGGAGGTCAAGGGTCATCATGACACGTGCAGACAAGGAGACAGAGAGAGAGGGAGCTCAGAGGGACTGAAGGCGCATCTGGGTGTGGTGTGGCTGCTTTGAGAGGAAGGAGGGAGACCTTAGAGCTTCACAACAAGTAGGCCAACAAAAAGTAGCTGTTACCAGCCACACATTTGCCCGAATTTGGCCTATAATGGAGAGAGGAGGAGGCATCACAGCACGCTGTGGAGACTGACGCTGGAAGGAGCAGTGAGGTGGGAGAGGAGCACATTGGAGGGCGCAAAAGAGACAGGAGGTTCTTGGACGAGGCAAATGCCTCCCTCCTGCAGGAGATCGAGTCACGCTGGGGTGATTTGACACAGGGAGGGCGTGAGAAACCCACCCCAAAGGCATACCAGAGGCTATGGACCGAGATAGCAGAGGTGGTCTCGTCGGCGACCAACGAGGTTCGTGAGGGCAACCAATGCCACAAACGATGGAACGACCTTGTGGGATCCGCAAGAGTAAATATTACTTGATTTACATGTACTTATCTATTTATATAATTTGATTTGTAACAGTCATGAGTGACTATGATCAGATGTGAGGTCTTTCACTTTTACCGGGAATGTTTTACTCAAAGCCTGCGGTCAAGTTCTACATCTTTAGGTAAAGAATGATCATTTTCATAACCGACAGATGTAATCATGATTATTATGTGTTGTATCAGCCTCTGTGACAGTACCTAGCAATGATATCATGCAATGATCTCATGCCATGTCATCCTGTCACCTTTTACAGAAGAGGTCCGTGCAGAGGCGAACGGGTAAGGGGCCACCAGTCCCCAGCGACATCACTGAGATGGAGGAGCGGGTGCTCGCACTCGTGGGGAAGCACCCCCGGACAGCCACGGACGCATCTGCAGACCCTGAAATGATGTCACGTGAGTAAAGCTTACACCATTGCGTGATGTTGTCAATAGATGCCACACCTACTCATATCCGAACAATCATATATGATAGATGATTTCTTAAATTGTCATAGAAATAATGATGACCTAATGAAAATCATTGGAATGCAAATGTCTTGATAGTCATGAAATGTGATGCCTGCGATGATTTTGAGAGCGGTGGTACTTTTGTTGTGCATATGCTGTGTGTCGTGCTGGACTCACCTTGTGACCCAAGCACCCCTTCTCCTCTAATAACCTAATTTGTGTTTTGCAGCTCAGCCAGCAGCGCGTCCCAAGGCAAGACCACAGAGGCCAGAAGGTGGGGCCACGGGGCCCAACTCTCCGGACAATCCAACATCTGGTGCTGAGGAGCTCCGATTCTCACCCGTCAATCCGCTGGGTCTGTTCTCCACGGATGAGAGTGCAGACTTCGAGGAACCTGCATCGACACACTCCAGAAGCCATTCCACCCCACGGGCATCTAGTAGGCCTCCGGTCATTCCTACTGCCACTCTGGAGGTACCGGTCCCAAGCACCTCGCCACAGGGCACCCCATTTGTCCCCGGGACGGCGCTGACCCCGCGGAGGTCTCGTGGATGCGGCAGGTCTGTTCCACGAGCACCACATGACAGTGGAGAGATGGTACAGTTGTCCAGGAGGACTGTAGACATTGGTGACCAGCTCATCAAAGCATTGGGAGACATATTCTGACAGCTGGCCACCATGACTGAGTACATTCCGCAGATGGCGGAGGCCCTGGATGCGATAGGCAGGAACACTGCTGCCACAGGCCTCCCAGTGGTCCCCGAACGCAGCACTCCAACCCTAGGTTCCACACCACCACTGCGAACGACAGATGAGAGCAAGGACCAAGATCCTGCTTCTGCATCAGAGAATGTTGCCCCCTCGGCACCCCCCACTTCTGTATCCGTGCAACGACCGCATCTGCCTTAATCCCCCCCCCAATGAGGCACTGCCTGAGGAGCTCCTCGGCCAGGCACATGGAACGAGGAGAGGAAGGGGTAGAGATGGGGAGAAGGAAAGGGAGGTGCATGTCCGCAGGTGATGGCTGTGTTATATCTCCTTCTGGGTGTATGCAATTTGTTGTAATGTATGGGGGGAGGGGACCACCCTCCTGCTTTGCCTTTGTATTCTGTGTTGCTGGACATGTTGAACATTTGATTGATGTCAATGGTGGAAAAAGTGGGGTGTGGGTGGGGGTTGGGTGTTAATAGCTGTGATACTTATGATTTCAGACCAATGTTAGTATAACATTTTTGTTATTGAACATAACCTTGTTGCGAATTGTCTCAGATAGCTGCACCGTTAAACACCGGTGATTCCTTAACATGAAAGGGTTAAACACAATTTAACATCAATCAACGTAAACTTTAACTGGCACCAAGGTGATGAGCACCATTGATGTCTAAGCTGCACACACACAGCAGTGTGTCAGCGTTGTCAACGCTCTTTCAGGCAAATCGTTCAGATATCAACTCCTCACATAAGAGTGCGATTTTAAAAATGCCAGCTACACCGCTGGCGTTCGTTCAGAACAGTTCCCTTTTTATGGGCAGTTTTTTGGGCGAGCGATATTGTGGGCAATATGTGTGCGAGGTGGTGAAAGTGACAGTGGGCGATCTCCTAGGCGTTAGTTTCGCCAGATGTGCTCTTTACGACAAAAATAGTGGGCGGGCGGTATTATTGATTCTTGCCGTTAATTCCATGCGGAAAGTAACGCTGGGCAATATTATGGCCGTTGATTTCGCCCATTCTGATGGTTCTGCCCAAAAAAAGTGGGCGGGCGGTAATATTTTTTCCCGGCGTTAAGCACATGAGGAAAGGAATGTTCGGCGATAAGTTTCCTAAAAATGCCCATCAGTTTCCATTTTGTGCCCAAATGGCCGATATATGGGCGTTATACGTCATTTCAGCGGTAAAATGGGCGTTAAGTGGTCATTAAGCATGCAAAAAAAGTGGAGGTACTAGCCCCTGGTGTGGATGGATTGCATCCGCGCATATGAAAAGAAGTTAAAGAACAGATAATAGAGACACTAATACATATATATAAAAATCCATTCGAAAAGGACATTTCTGCAGGACACCGAATGTTATTTCTATATTTAAAAGAGAGATAGAGCAAGCATAGACTAGCTAGCCTAACGTAGTGAACTAGAAAATTTCATTCACTTTGCTTCCAATTTCCACCCTTCCCTCACCTTCACATGGTCCATCTCTGAATCTTCCCTTCCATTCCTCGACTTGTCTGTCTCCATTTCTGGGGATAGACTATCGACCAGTGCCTACTATAAGCCCACTTACTCCCACAGCTACCCAGACTACACTTCCCCCCACCCTGCATGCTGTAAGGACTCTGTTCCATTCTCCCAGTTTCTCCATCTCCATCGCATCTGCTCTGACGACGCCACCTTTCACACCAGTGCCTCTGACATGTCTTCCTTTTTCCTCAACCGAGGAATCCCCTCCACCATGGTTAACATGGCCCTCGACCGTATCTGTTCTAGTTCCCGCACCTCTGCTCACACCCCTTCCCTCCCTCACAACAGGGTTTCCGTTGCCCTCGCCTTTCACCCCACCAGCCTCCACATTCAATGGATCATCTTCCGCCATTTCAGCTACCTCCAGCGTGATCCCACCACCAATCACATCTTCCCCTCCCCTCCCCTCCCATCTCAGCATTCCGAAGGGACCACTCCCTCCGCGACACCCTGGTCCATCCGCAGCCATCCCTAGCATCCCCTCCCCTTTCCACAGAACTTTCCGTGCAAGTGCAAGAGATGCAACCCCTGCCCTTTTACCTCCTCCCTTCCCACTATCCAGGTCCTAAATATTCTTTCCAGGTAAAACAGCGATTGTACTTCTTTCAATTTAGTATACTGTATTCGCTGCTCACGATGTGGTCTCCTCTACATTGGGGAGACCAAACGCAGATTGGGTGACTGCTTTGCGGAACCTCCATTCTGTCCGCAAGTGTGACCCTAAGCTTCCGATCGCCTGTCACTTTAATTCTCCACTCCACTCCCACTCCGACATCTCCGTCCTTGGCCTCCTACACTGTTTTAATGAAGCTCAATGCAAGCTTGAGGAACAGCACCTCATCTTTCGTTCAGACACTTTACAGTCTTCTGGACTCAACATTGAGTTCAACAACTTCAGATAACCCCTGCCCATTTTTGGCTTCCTCCTCCCCCCCCCCCCGCCACCTCCGCCCCGCCCCAAATTGTATGTTTTTTTCTCTTTGTCTCCAATGGCAGCTGGTCATTATTCAGCCATTCACATCCAATCCGGACTAATCTTTTTCTAACTTCTGCCATTACCATTTCAATTTGGCCCATCATCCCTTTTATCTCTCTAATCTCTCCTGCCTTCCACCCTATCACAGACCTTTCCCTTTTGTTCTTTCTTCCCCTCACCCTTTCAGTGCTCCTTAAGAATGTTGTTTTCTAACATTCGCCAATTCTGACGAAGTTCTGAAACGTTAACTTTGTTTTTCTCTCCACAGATGCTGCCTGACCCGCTGAGATTTCCAGCATTTTCTGTTTTTATTTCAGATTCCAGCACCGCAGTATTTTGCTTTTGTATTAGAACCTAACATTGGTGGTAGCCTTTGGCCTACTATTCTCCATGACATCTCTGCAGCTCCTGACTTACTAAATCACTACCTCGCCACCACCTTTGATGCCCTTGTCCCCACTAAAATCATTACACTCTCTCACTCTAGTCATTCCTCCTGGTATACCCCCTCAACTCAGTTCTCTTAATCCATTGGACGCAGAGTTGAACATCTTTGGTGGACAACTGGCCTAATCAACCACCACCAGATTTGGCTAGATCATATAAAGCACTACCAGGTCCTGCTGTCCATCACTAAAACTGCCCACTATTCTAAGATCACCAGGATGCCAAAAATAACACCAGGCTTCTCTTGTCCACCACTTGTCTTTTCAAACCACCATTCCCTGCCTCCTCCTCCCTCACCTCTGACAATAAATGAGAGGTGCTCATGGACTTCTTTGTTAAAAAGTTCGACAACATCCATTCAACCGCTTCTGTTTTCAATTTCCTCCTTCCCCCTAGCTCACCGGATCTTATTTCCTCTCCATTTGCCCCCTACCCTAACCCGAAAGTTGCATATTTCTCTCATTTATCTCCTATCTCCCCCTTGCCCTTTCAAAGCTCATCTTGTCAAAGAGACCGACCTCCTGCTCTCGCGACCCCATTTCTACTAAATTGCTGACAACCTAACCTTTCTTCCTGGCTCCCATGTTAGCAAATATTGTTAATGGTTCTCGCTCCTCCGGTACTATCCCCCATTCCTCCAAATCTACCATCATCAACCCTCTCCTCAAAAAAACAACCCTCGACCCCTCCGTCCTTGCTAACTATCGCCCCATCTCGATCCTCCCTTTCCTCTCCAAAGTTCTTGAATGTGTTGTCGCCTCCCAAATCCGTGAACCATCTTTTCCAGAACTCCTTGTTTGAATCCCTCCAATCAAGCTTCCTCCCCTGCCACAAATGACGTCCTACTTGACTGCAACAAAGTCATCTATCCCTTCTCATCCTTCTGGTCCTGTCTACAGCTGTTGACATGGTTGAACACAAAATTCTGCTCCACCATCATCAAACTGGATGGGACTGCACTCGCCTGGTATAATTCCTATCTTTCAACCATAACCAAAGAATCATCTGCAATGGAACTCACCTAGTTTCATTCTTATCTATCTAATCGTAGCCAAAAAATCACCTGCAATGGCTTCTCTTCCCACTCACACATCTTTACCTCTGGTGTCCCTCATAGATCTATCCTTGGCCCCCTCCTATTTCTCACCTACATGCTGCCCCTTGATGACATCCTCCAGCAACACAATGTGAGTTTTCACATGTACACTGATGATACCTAGCTCTACCTCTCCTTCACCTCTCTTGAACCTTCCACCATCTCTATACTATCAGACTGCTTGTCCGATATCCAGCACTAGATCAGTAGAAATTTCCTCCAATTACATATCAGATAGAGCGAAGCCATTGTCTTCAGTTCACACCACAAACTCCATTCCCTTTCCATTGATTCAATCTCTCTCCCCGGCAACTGTCTAAGGCTGACCAAGTCTGTTCGCAACCTTGGTGTCATTTTTGATCACGAATTGAGCTTCCTACCTCTTTTCCATTCTATCACTAAGACTGCCCATTTTCATCTTCGTAATATCACCCATCTCCGCCTTTACATCGAAACATAGAAAATAGGTGCAGCAGTAGGCCATTCGGCCCTTCGAGCCTGCACCACCATTCAATAAGATCATGGCTGATCATGCATTTCAATATCCCATTCCTGCTTTCTCTCCATACCCCTTGATCCCTTTAGCCGTAAGGGCCACTTCTAACTCCCTTTTGAATATATCTGACGAACTGGCCTCAACAATTTTCTGTGGTAGAGAATTCCACATGCTCACAACTCTCTGAGTGAAGAAGTTTCTCCTCATCTCGGTCCAAAAGCCCCTTATCCTTAGACTGTGACCCCTGGTTCTGGACTTCCCCAACATCGGGAACATTCTTCCTGCATCTAACCTGTCCAATCCTGTCAGAATTTTATATGCTTATATGCCCTTTGGTGTTCCGCAGCTCTACCCATACAGATTCCACCTCATCCACGCTAATGTCTTTCCTTACTATTGCGTTAATCTCCTCTTTAACCAGCAACGCTACCCCATCTCCTTTTCCTTTCAGTCTATCTTTCCAGAATATTGAATACCCCTGGATGTTGAGTTCCCAGCCTTGGTCACCCTGGAGCCATGTCTCCGTAATCCCAATTACATCATATCCATTAACAGCTATCTGCGCAGTTAATTCATCTACCTTATTATGAATGCTCCTCGCGTTGAGACACACCGCCTTCAGGCTTGTTTTTTTAACACTCTTTGTCCTTTTAGAATTATGTTGTAATGTGGCCCTTTTTGATTTTTGCCTTTGATTTTTCTGCCCTCCACTTTTACTTTTCTCCTTTATACCTTTTGCTTCTGCCCCCATTTTACTTCCCTCTGTCTCCCTGCATAGGTTCCCATCCCCTGCCCTATTAGTTTAAATCCTTTCCAACAGCACTAGCAAACACTACCCCTAGGACATTGGTTCCAGTTCTGCCCAGGTGCAAATCGTCCGGTTTGTACTGGTCCCACCTCCCCCAGAACCGGTTCCAATATCCCAAGAATTTGAATCCCTCCCTCTTGCACCATTCCTTAAGCCACATATTCATCTTAACTATCCTGCTATTTCTACTCTGACTAGCACGTTGCACTGATAGCAATCCTGAGGTTACTACCTTTGAGGTCCTACTTTTTAATTTAACTCCTAGCTCCCTCAACTTATGTGCTGCTGAAACCCTCACCCATGCCTTTATCACCTCTAGACTTGACTATTCCCAGGCACTCCTGGCCGGCCTCCCTAGAACTACCCTCCATAAACTTGAGATCATTCAAAACTCTGCCATCTGTGTGCTAACTCGCAACAAATCCGCTCACCAATCACCCCTGTGCTTGCTGACCTACATTGGCTCCCAGTTAAGCAACACCTCTATTTTAAAATTCTCATCCTTGTTTTCAAATCCCTTCATGGCCTCAGCCCCCAACTCGCCCCCCCCCCCCCCCGCACCTCTCCATCTCTGTATAAGCCCCTAGACCTCTGCACTCCGCCTATTCTGACCATTTGAACATCTCCAATTTTAAATGCTTCACCATTGAAGGTTGTGCCTTTAGCTGCCTAGGTCCTAAGCTCTGGAATTCCCTCCCGAAATTTCTCCACCTCTCTACTTCTCTTTCCTCCTTTAAGACTCTCCTTAAAACCTACCTCTTCGACCAAGCTTTTGGTCATCTGCCCGAACATCTTATATGGCGCAGTATCAAATTTTCTCTTTTTTTGCTCCTGTGAAGCACCTTAGGATATTTTATTATGTTAAAGGTACTATATAAATATAAGTTGTTGTTAAGTTGTTGTTGAAAAATAATGAAATCTTTACTCAAAATATAATAGAAAAACAATAGAAACCAAATATATAATAAACAGTACACAACACGGATTTCTATGAAGAATTAACAGAAAGGGTAGACAAGGGTAATGCAGTATATGTTGTCCACATGGACTTGCAGAAGGCCTCTGATAAGGTACCGCATAGTAGATTTATAACTAAGGTCAGAACATGTGGAGTCAGGGAAAAGGGAGCAGAATGAATAGCAAGCTGGCTACAAAACAGAAATCAGAGAATAGGGGGTTAAGGGTAGCTACTCAGACCGGCAACAAATGGGAAATGTGTTCCACAGGAATCGATGCTGGGAACAATTTTCACAATTTTCATTAACGATTTGTACTCGGGAATCCGAAGTACAATTGGGGAAATTGATGGGATTGAAGGCCGATAAATCCCCAGGGCCTGATGGACTGCATCCCAGAGTACTTAAGGAGGTGGCCTTGGAAATAGCGGATGCATTGACAGTCATTTTCCAACATTCCATAGACTCTGGATCAGTTCCTATCGAGTGGAGGGTAGCCAATGTAACCCCACTTTTTAAAAAAGGAGGGAGAGAGAAAACAGGGAATTTTAGACTGGTGAGCCTGACATCGGTAGTGGGTAAAATGATGGAATCAATTACTAAGGATGTCATAGCAGCGCATTTTGGAAAGAGGTGACATGATAGGTCCAAGTCAGCATGGATTTGTGAAAGGGAAATCATGCTTGACAAATCTTCTGGAATTTTTTGGAGGATGTTTCCAGTAGAGTGGACAAGGGAGAACCAGTTGATGTGGTGTATTTGGACTTTCAGAAGGCTTTCGACAAGGTCCCACACAAGAGATTAATGTGCAAAGTTAAAGCACATTGGATTGGGGGTAGTGTGCTGATGTGGATTGAGAACTGGTTGTCAGACAGGAAGCAAAGAATAGGAGTAAATGGGTACTTTTCAGAATGGCAGGCAGTGACTAGTGGGGTACCGCAAGGTTCTGTGCTGGGGCCCCAGCTGTTTACATTGTACATTAATGATTTAGATGAGGGGATTAAATGTAGTATCTCCAAATTTGCAGATGACACTAAGTTGGGTGGCAGTGTGAGCTGCGAGGAGGATGCTATGAGGCTGCAGAGTGACTTGGATAGGTTAGGTGAGTGGGTAAATGCATGGCAGATGAAGTATAATGTGGATAAATGTGAGGTTATCCACTTTGGTGGTAAAAACAGAGAGACAGACTATTATCTGAATGGTGACAGATTAGGAAAAGGGGAGGTGCAATGAGACCTGGGTGTCATGGTACATCAGTCATTGAAGGTTGGCATGCAGGTTCAGCAGGCGGTTAAGAAAGCAAATGGCATGTTGGCCTTCATAGCGAGGGGATTTGATACAGGGAGGTGTTACTACAGTTGTACAGGGCCTTGGTGAGGCCACACCTGGAGTATTGTATCCAGTTTTGTTCTCCTAACTTGAGGAAGGACATTCTTGCTATTGAGGGAGTGCAGCGAAGGTTCACCAGACTGATTCCCGGGATGGCGGGACTGACATATCAAGAAAGACTGGATCAACTGGGCTTATATTCACTGGAGTTCAGAAGAATGAGAGGGGATCTCATAGAAACGTTTAAAATTCTGACGGATTTAGACAGGTTAGATGCAGGAAGAATGTTCCCAACGTTGCGGAAGTCCAGAACCAGGGGTCACAGTCTAAGGATAAGGGGTAAGCCATTTAGGACCGAGATGAGGAGAAACTTCTTCACCCAGAGAGTGGTGAACCTGTGGAATTCTCTACCACAGAAAGTTGTTGAGGCCAATTCACTAAATATATTCAAAAAGGAGTTAGATGTACTCCTTACTACTAGGGGGATCAAGTGGTATTGTGAGAAAGCAGTAATAGGGTACTGAAGTTACATGTTCAGCCATGAACTCATTGAATGGTGGTGCAGGCTCGAAGGGCCGAATGGCCTACTCCTGCACCTATTTTCTATGTTTCTATGTTTCTATCTAAATTGGCGGAGCAAACCAAATTGGGGGTATAGTTACAATACAAAGGAACAATGCGACTAAATACAAGAAGACATTAATAAATTTGTAGAATCGCCATGTAATTGGCAAATTAATTTCAATATAGATAAATGTGAGATGGTGCATTTTGGTAGGAATAATGAGGAGGCCACATTCTGCTTGGATAAAAAGAGTCTAAATGGGGTAGAGGAGCAAAGGGATATCGGGGAACAGATAAACATCACTAAAAATTGCGACACAAGTTAATAAGGGCATAAAAATGCAATCAAAGCATTGGGTTTAATTTCTAGAGGGACAGAATTGAAAAGCAGGGAAATCATGTTAAACTTATATAGAACCTTGTTGGTCCACCCTTGAAGTACTGTGTACAGTTCTGATCTCCATGTTATAGAAAGGATGTAGAAGCATATGAAGGTTTTATATACATATATATATATATATTATATCAGGAAAGATTGAACACTTTGGGACTCTTTCCTCTAGAAAAGAGAAGGCTGAGGGGTAACCTATAGGGGAGGACGAAAACCCCCTCATTTTACCCAGAAGGAAAAGAGCTGTGGGATCTGTCTGTGCTGCAATGTGAATTGAAACCGAGACGGTTTGACCTTGGCAGAGCAGTGATTGGACGGGGGAGGACACCGGAAGGCCAATGGTGGGACAGAGTCAGCCCGAAGCATGGGGTTTTCAAGCCAATGGGAGAGCACTTGATTGAAAACTGTGGGACTGACTCATCGTCATTATCGGGCTATTGTCTTCCCCATGTTTACTCTATGGAGGGAAATTATGCAGATCTTCAGAAAACTGGGGAACCCAAAACAAACCAAGGGCCTACACAATGGCTACAGGAGGCCAACCCAATCAACACCTACTCAAACCTTGAGTAGGTTAGGAAAACTGAATTGGAGGGAAATTATGCAGACCTTCAGGAAACTAGGGAACCCAAAACAACCCAAGGACCTACACAATGGCTACAGGAGGCCAACACACTCAACACCTACTCAAACCTTGAGTAGGTTAACATCAGTGGAAAAAAACCCCGCAATAATGTAAAACTGCTGCATTTTTCAAAATCACAAAGCCCACCAATGGGAAGGATCGATTTCAGCATGAGAGGCGGACTGAATATCTGGTTATAAAAAGGGGTTTCTGACCCAGTGTGTGTGTGTTCTGTTCTCGTGATCCAACAACCAGCAAGCCTCTCGACACTGAATAAAAACCAGTGTCCGAAGACACCGAAGATAGAAGAAACAAACCACCAGACTGCAGAAGGCACAGTAGTGAGTATAACCTCTGGTCCCCAGAACTCCCAACTCAGTTAGGCCAGGAAAGGTGGGAGGTTGGGCATTGTACTGCTAAACTTGTATAAAAATTTCCGTTGTGTCCGTTTAGTGGGATTTAGGGGGATTGCTTTGTTGGTGTATTGCTGTTTGTTGAGATACACCTTGTCAAATAAATTGGAAGCCTAAGTTCCTCTTGGTATCACCTTGTCTCAGTTCTATTGTATTACATCTCCTGATCGTGAGTCTTATGTCAGAACAGTGTAAGGGAAGCTAGGAGTGCCTCGAAAATGCTCAACTGTGTGTCATAGGCAAGGGAAGAAGGGGGTTAGGAGTGTTTAACACTCACAGGTGCCTCACAGGCTAGGCATAAGCTGTGGGGACGCACGAGTCTCAAAATCCCTTCATAAGCTGTGGACACAGTCTCTCCAGGGGTGCTCTTACAGCACTCAGGGTACCTCACAGGCCAGGCATAAGCTGTGAGGGCAGAAGCCCAGAGAGAGACACCCAAGGCATAACAACATTCCCCGAGAACCCCTTACAGAACATGGTGACCGCGGCAGGACATAAGCAAACAGGAGATGTTAATATAACAGATGAGGTGATAAGAGAGGAAACTAAGATGGAGGAGAGAATTTCCTCATACATTTTTGGCAAGGTGAACCTCACCAAACCTTGGGTGCAAGCCCTCACATGGGCAGAGCGCCCAGTGGATGCTCATGCTCAGTGGACAGCAGGGAAGGACAGCAGGGAAGGACCACAACCGCAGGCTGGAAAAGGCTATCTGGCTTATCTGCTTCACCCGCCAAGTCTGAAAGCTCGACCAGCGGGTGAAGGACTTGGAACAGAGTCTTCAGAAATCAGAGGAGCTCTCTGCTATCCGGGCTGCGGTTGGGGACAACCTGCTGGCCAAATTAGCTGAAGAGCAGCAAGGGAAGAGGCAGTTGGAGGAGACCTTCCGAAATAGCCGGGACTATCTTCAGTGTCAGGTCACTGAGGCCAAGGATAGTGAGGAGTCGTTCCGGGAACAGAACTCTCGGTACACCCAGAAAATTTGGGAACTAGAGAATAAAATAAAAGACGTACAGGCAGCCTATAAAGTGGCCAGTAGCAGTGAGTTTGCAGACCACGATCCCTGCCAGGAGAGGATTAAAACTCTCACCCACGCTCTATCCCAGGCAAAGGGGATGGTCGCCCTGATAGGACCTGGAGAGTCCACAGGGGACAAAGGAGAGTATTGGGGGGTAGAGGAGAATCCAAAGGCAAGAGACGCCCGACCACCTCCTGAGGCACCGGTGGTTTGTCCGGTGGAGTATCAGGAGGAGCGGGGCGCGCAGGTAGTAGCATACCCAGGGCTGGGGGCAGGACCAATGTGTCCCGCTCGGCAACAGTGATGTGAGGCTCCCGCCGAGGGTCAGTTAAGGGCTGGATCAGGTGACCAGGCACTGTCTGCTGCACCGGGTATGGTGGGACAGCCGGAGGTAGAGGGACCAGCGCAGAAAGATCCTGAACTAGGGCGGATGTGCCCGGTCAGGCAGCGCAAGTACGGTCCTCCACAGGGAGGTGGTCAAGGTCAGGGAGCGCTAGAGAGCGACTTTATTATTCCCCATGCAGTTCAATCACTCAGGGCCATGGTGGCCCATTTGGCCAAACTCACTCGCAGCGGGGACCCGTCTATCCACTTCATGGAGGTGATGCAGGCAGGGGAAATTAATGGGTGCGATGAGGAAGAGACAGCCAAGCTGCTGCTCTTCTCTCTGGACAGCAAATTGTACCAGGCCCTACTGGCAGAATGCCGGAGGGGACAGCGCACATTTACTGAGGTCCAGAGGGCCGTCCTTGAGGCTATGGGCTTCGATGACGGCAGTCCTTTCGAACTGGTCGAAAGGACATGGCAGCTCGCAGGGGAAACCCCGCAGGCGTTTGCGGACAGGCTGTGGGTGGTATACCGCGCAGCCTGTGGGGAGCTCCTCGACCGGGCGAATCTTTCCGCGGTACAGACTGGCCACTGGCTGAAGATGCTGGTGGCAAACTGCTTGCCCTGGCTCAAGGCCAGGGCAGAACTGTGGTTCGATTCCCGGGACCCCAACCTCACCGAGGAAGCAGTGGTCAGGCAACTGGCACTGGTCCAACGGAATGGAGGAGGGGAGGAGGAGAAAACCTCCAAAGGTCAGGTAAATGAAGTAAAACCCAACTCGAGGGTGTATTGGGTACTTACCTTTTGGACACTGGTGCTTCCAGCACGATAGTCCATTCGGAGGACCCCGCAACCTCACCTCCATCAAACGGGGTGCCGTATCAACTAGTTGGGTTCACAGGAAATGAGAAGGCTGGGTTTTTCTCAGTCCTGCTCGCAGTTCATTTCGGAGCACTCCAAACACAATGGAAGTGCATCCTGATGAACTGGGAGCAGGTGGGAAAAGGGATCTTGGGGGCTGATTTCATCATCGTTCGCCAGATCCTAGTAGACTTGAGGAATCTCTGTCTATGGGGCACAGTGGGCACGGGAGCAGAGGGAGAAGTCATGGTTATTGATAAGAAACAGGGAAAAGGGACTCTGTGTACAATGAAGCCAAAAGGGGGTTACGACCTGGAGGTTCTGGTCGGTAACACCCCGGCCGAGTACCGGGCCTATGTGCAAGCAAACCTTGCAGCATTTGCCACCCATAAACACGATTGTGGGAGAGTCACAGGAATGGAAGTTAGAATAGATGGGGATCTCATGTCCCGCCCGCAAAAGCAGTATGGCTTTCCCCGAGAGGCAGAAGCAGACTTGGAGACAGCTTTAAGCTCGCTTGTCAAGCAGGGTGTTTTGAGACTCATAGCCACCCATGTCAACTCCCCACTTTGGCCGGTTAGGAAACTGGACAATTCTTGGAGGGCTACGGTGGATTATAGGGTGCTCAATAAAAACATCCCAGCTTGTGCCCCCACAGTAGCGGCGGTTGCGGATCTGATAGGGGAAATCCCTGCAACCGCAACCACGTTCAGTGTTGGACATATCCAACGGGTTCTGGTCTATCCCTGTACGGAGGGAAGACCAGTACAAGTTTGCCTTCACCTTCCGGGAACAGCAGTATACATGGAACTGCCTCCCACAGGGCTTTCATAATAGTCCCAGCATCTTTCACCAATGCATGGCGAACTGCTTAAAAAGCTTCAGCCAACCACACCAGCTGGTCTAGTATGTGGACGACCTGTTGTTGTTCACAGACAGCAGTGAGGAACACGGTCCACTGCTGGCCGAACTGCTGGTCTTACTGAAGGAAGGGGGTTTTAAAGTTAACCCCAAGAAAGCCCAGATAGATCTAGGAGAAGTAAAATTCCTGGGCCTGACGATAAGGGCAGGAGAAAGGGCCATTGATGAGGCTAGAAGAAAGGCAGTGCAGGAACTCCCTGTCCCTAGGGATGTGTCGGGGGTAAGGTCTTTCCTGGGAATCACTGGCTACTGTAGGGACTTCATCGAGGACTATACAGCCATTGCCGCCCCTCTGCTCAGACTCCTACATAAGGGGGTCGAGTGGGAATGGGACAAGGGCTGTGAGGCAGCATTTGTCCGTCTTAAGAGAGACCTGCAGGTAGCACCAGCCCCAGGGACAATTGATGGGGGGGAGGAATTTTTCCTGGAGGTGGCAGCCAGTGGCGACAGCTTAAGTGCAGTGTTGCTCCAGGAGTGAAACGGTCAGCTGAGACCAGCAGTGTACTCCTCCAGGGCCCTCACGGAGGTAGAAAAGGGATACTCCAATTGTGAGAGGCACTTACTGACCACCCACTGGGCAGTAAAGAGAGCTCAGATCTTTACCGGAATATCCCCCATTACACTCCTCACCCATCATACCCCGATGCAGATGCTGTTGGACGGGAGGATTAAGGACGGGACAGTGAGCAGTGCTAGAATCATTCGCTGGACCCTCCTCCTCTCCCAAATGACTTTAAAGGTCAAGGGCCTCTGCGAGCCCAGGCTCGCAGCAAATTTAATCTATCCAGGGCAGCCGCATAGATACTCTGTGGAGGGGGTATGGGACATCAACTTTGGATTTCGGGCAGGGATACACCCCACAGGCCGCGAGATCTACATTGATGGCTCCAGTTCAGTGTCCACGGGTACAAGACTCACGGGCTGCGGAGTTTGGGATCCCAAGGCAGGGATTGCCTTGGCTCTTAAACTCCCATGCACCCTGAGCGCCCAGCAGGCGGAACTCTCGGCGGTGATGTATGTGGTCACACACCCCGAGGAATTCCCTACCCCATACACGATTTGCTTGGACAGCATGTTCACTTGCAATTCGTGTACAGAGTATCTGGCGATTTGGTCACGCCGGGGGTACACCTCTGCGGATGGGAAGCCCCTTGTGACCAAACCCCTGCTAGAAAAGATCGTGGCTGCAGCGGGAGAAACCGGGGATGTATATATCCATAAGGTAAAGGCCCACTCCAAAACTGAGCCACGGGGGGAAGGTAACCAGCAGCCAGACCTGCTGGCAAGGGAAGATGCTCGTACAGGTCGCCCATGGGACCCATACGAGGCAGGCAGGATAGCAGCAGCAAGAAGCAAGCCAGGGACACAAGGGAGTGTAGGGGTGGCTGCGGCCCCGGACCTTAAAGTAGTCCAGATGCAGGATCCGGTCCTGAAGGCTGCCTTGGCTGCTATCAAAAATGGAGAAAAGGCTGAGGGCCCATACAGTGCTGCAGATATTGCTGTGCGGGAAGGCATGTTGTTTAAAGGGGACAAATGGGTAGTGCCGCCACAACACCGGAGGGAATTCCTTCAGCTGGCCCATGAGGGTCCAGGTGCGGGACATCCCGGGCCGGAATCTACCTGGCAACGGGTAGAAAAGACAGGGTGGTGGCCAGGCCTCCGTGAAGACGTCCGCGACTTCTGTGCGTGCTGTCTGGTTTGTGCTGCAAACAACCCAGACCCTCAGAAAAGGAAGGTGTCCATGGGACACGTCAGGCAGGTAGAGGGACCATGGCAGTCGATCCAGATCGACTACATCGGACCCCTACCGGCCGCTCAGGGAGGTTATAAATACTGCCTCGTTCTGGTGGATGTGTTTTCCAAGTGGGTGGAAGCCTTCCCTTGCCGAACAGCTACCGCGGTGGAGACTGGAAAAATCCTGGTAAGGGAGGTGTTCTCTCGGTGGGGTCTACCTCAAATCGTGGAGTCCGACCAGGGAAGCCACTTCACTGGCTAGGTGATGCAGGCCACCCTAAAGGTGCTGGGGATAAGAGCCAAATGGCATGTCGCCTACAACCCTCAGTCCTCAGGCCCCATAGAACGCCTGAACCGGACCCTAAAGGAAAGGCTGCGCAAGGAGATGGGAGACTCACCGAACAAGTGGGTGGAGGTCTTACGTTGGTCCTCATGGGAATCCGGGCCAGTCAGTCAAAGAGCACAGGGTACTCACCCCATGAGCTGATGACTGGCCGGATCATGAGAACCCCAGTGCATGTGTTGGCGCCGGTTCTCACCGAAGGGCAGCTTCGAGAGGTGAACCGGGACCGCTTCATCAGGAATCTGTTTGAACAGCTTCAACAGATTCACTGGCAGGCGGCCAACAACATGGGTAAACAGCACCGTGCCAATCGGCTGCTGCTGGAACCCCGCAGTCACCATGATTGGGAGGTGGGCGACCAGGTGATGGTGAGAAGCTTCGCCCGGGTCGGGATATTTGAACCACTGTATATGGGACTATACAGCATAGTCGACAAGGCTAGCCCTATGGTCTATGTGGTTCAATTGCCTCGCCGGGTGAAGTGGTATCACATTAATCAGTGTAAATTGTTTGACCCCAAAAGAGGTAAAAAACAGAGGGGACGAGCAAGGGAAGGGAATCAGGCACTGGGGGAAGAATAGGCCCCGGTGGATTTGGAGGCTCTGGAGGAGGCAGCGGGCCCCGAAGCTCGACAGCCAGGGCTGGTACACTGCTCCTGTAAGGCTATCCCACCACTGGGTAGAGGTTCTCAGCCCATTATCAGAAGTAGGGAGAAAGGCTCTACCATTAGCAAGGTCCAAGGGGAAGCTGAACCTCCCATGGTAGATCAGCTGGGGCTAACCCAAGAGGTGGAGGAGATAGCATTGCAGCCCATAACGTGGGACTCTGCACCGACAGTAAGGAGGAGTGACAGAGTGCCACAGCCCAGGGCGCCGTGGTCCCCTCTTTACTTAGCTCCCCGCCCCAGACTGAGAAGGCGAAAGACAACAGGGAGGGTGCTCTGTTGCGCTAGCAAGGGTCTCCCACCGATTATCCGGGGCTCGGGAGGGCCTTGGAGGGCAGCACAAGACTCATTAAGCGGGGCTATACGAGCCCCTCAGCGGAGGACATCCTGGTCCTCAGGGTACGGTCAGCTGAGTGGTCGACGACGCCTGTACAGTGACAGGATGTAGCCTGGCCACCCGGGGACGGGTGGTAGTGTGTTTATTTTCCCTTCCTGTTTTGTTACTTTGTGTTGTGTGCATATGTGTTTAGGTAAGGCAGTGACGGTTGGGTACAGCATTTTTGTGTTTGGAACATGTTACGCGGGCCGAGCCTGGAGAGGTCTCTCAAGGCAAGGCCATGTTCTTCTGCCTTTCAGATGTCAACACCTCCCTACTGGACGTTAGTGATGCTGGTATCGCTAAGGATCTGCACCGGGCACCGAGGACTCCCTGGTTTTCGGATGCTCCGGGGGCAGAGTGCCGACAGTGACCATAGGAGAAGGGACTCCGGCGGCGGATGGCCAGGTCACCTACTCCCACGAGGGGAGATGGCCTGGGTGGTTGGGCTCGAACTCCACCAAGTACTCCAACCATAAGGAGTTTACCTACGGAGAGACTTCTATTTCCTGCCCGGAGAGCACTGTGGCCACTTCCAGAGTGGGAGTGACAGAAGGCAGGAAGGTATGCCTAACTTGCCAAGGGGACATACCTCTGGGACGGTGGTGGTGGCTCAGAAAGCTCAAGAGGGACGTGGGAGACCGACACTCGGACTGGGAACATCTGGATAATGATACCTATCGAACCATCATGGGGTCATCTGGCGGGGTCACGGTGTGCTGGAAGAAATGGTGGGCGTACGACCAAGGAATTTATTTGTGTATGTGGGGATCCACTCGCGTGTGTTCAGAGGGGGTCTCCATTGCTTTCTATAGGTAGTGGTCAGGATGCCCGTGATGGGGGCATCCCCACGACCAGCACCCCTGTACCGAGTGGAGAATGTGGGAGTCATTCGTGGAGGGGTGCATATTCGATTCCAAGAGGTCCCACCTTATGTCACAATGTGGGAGCACACTGTGACAGGTACAGACCTCTCGGGTTGTCGGAGCAGGGGAGCACAGGTAATCCTGTGCCCCTAGCACTTGAACGCTTTTGCAAGACCACAATGCGGGTTCAGCACTGCTGGGGCAGAGCCTATCAATTGCACAATGGAGATAATGGCCCCTAACCACATGCCTCCACAGGTAGCATATGTAGGCGGTGGGACATATTGTGTCACCACAAGTGCCCAACGGTATGAACACGGACCGGGAAGGTGGTGTCCAATACCGTACAGCAGCTTTTGCTTTAAACCGAGGGCAGAGGTTCAAGTGGCACACACCAGAATCACATCCATCCCTGAACCTTCCACGATTCACCTCACGGTACAAAACAACCTCAGCCACCTACAACAATATGTCACCCATTTTGGCTATCCCATTGCCCCACTACCTGAGAAACTTACAACCCTCCTCCAGGCAGTGGATTTGTCTCAAAAACATTTTTACACCATGGAGCAGAAAACTGAAATTCTAGCAGGGGAGATTGCCCAGATTAAACCCCCAGCATGGTGGGATTTGGGGATACGGGCAGACATACCTGCGTGGATCCGGGTGGGATCGCATGCCTTAGTAATCGGCCAACTCCTGATTGTAGCATATCTGCTAGTTACAAGCTGTAAGCTCAGGAGAAAAAGAAAAAGAAAGCAGTTCCTCAGGCTACTACACAGACAGGAGAGCCGTTGCTAAACACTCAAGGCGTGTGAACAAAGCTTGACCGCGACACTTAGGCGGGTTTGTTATTCCCAGGGATGACTGTGTTTTCATACATGGCCCCTGGGGAGTTTGCAGGGTAGGTTTCTTTGTTTTACGGTTAAGGCTGAAATGAGACTCAATGTACAATTACTGCTGTAACCTTAAGTACATATATGTATATTGCTGTCGTATATTGTAACCTGTTGGATTCTGTGTTTTGTACCACGTTAAAAGGAATTACGATATATATCGACGGGATCAGTTTAGAGTTAAACTGGGGAAAGTTGGGCAATTTGGGAGGCCTAGGGTTTTCTCACCACCCTGAACTTTGACACACTCGAGTGGTGTCTGACTGTGTCAGATGGGGGATTATGTAGGGGAGGACGAAAACCCCCTCATTTTACCCAGAAGGAAAAGAGCTGTGGGATCTGTCTGTGCTGCAATGTGAATTGAAACCGAGACGGTTTGACCTTGGCAGAGCAGTGATTGGACGGGGGAGGACACCGGAGGCCAATGTGGGACAGAGTCAGCCCGAAGCATGGGATTTTCAAGCTAATGGGAGAGCACTTGCTCGAAAACTGTGGGACTGACTCATCGCCATTATCGGGCTATTGTCTTCCCCATGCTTACTCCATGGAGGGAAATTATGCAGACCTTCAGAAAACTAGGGAACCCAAAACAACCCAAGGACCTACACAATGGCTACAGGAGGCCAACGCAATCAACACCTACTCAAACCTTGAGTAGGTTAACATCAGTGGAAATAAAACCCGCAATAATCTAAAACTGCTGCAATTTCAAAATCACAAAGCCCACCAATGGGAAGGATCGATTTCAGCACAAGAGGCGGTCTGGATATCTGGCTATAAAAAGGGATTTCTGACCCAGTGTGTGTGTTTTCTGCTCTCATGATCCAACAACCAGCAAGCCTCTCAACCCTGAAGGAAAACCAGTGTCCGAAGACACCGAAGATAGAAGAAACAAACCACCAGATTGCAGAAGGCACAATAGTGAGTATAACCTCTGGTCCCCAGAACTCCCAACTCATTTAGGCCAGGAAAGGTGGGAGGTTGGGCATTGTACTGCTAAACTTGTGTAAAAATTTTCGTTGTGTCCGTTTAGTGGGATTTAGGGGGATTGTTTTGTTGGTGTATTGCTGTTTGTTGAGATACACCTTGTCAAATAAATTGGAAGCCTAAGTTCCTCTTGGAATCACCTTGTCTCAGTTCTATTGTATTACATCTCCTGATCGTGAGTCTTATGTCAGAACAGTGTAAGGAAAGCTAGGAGTGCCTCGAAAACGCTCAACTGTGTGTCACAGGCTAGGGAAGAAGGAGGTTAGGAGTGTTTGACACTCACAGGTGCCTCACAGGCTAGGCATAAGCTGTGGGGACGCACGAGTCTCAAAACCCCCTTCATAAGCTGTGGACACAGTCTCTCCAGGGGTGCTCTTGCAGTAATCAGGGTACCTCACAGGCCAGGCATAAGCTGTGAGGACAGAAGCCCAGAGAGAGACACCCGAGGCACAACAACACTCCCCGAGAACCCCTTACAAACCTGATAGACGTCTTTAAGATAATGAAAGGATTTGATAGGGTAGACGTGGAGAAAATGTTTCCATCTATGGGGAGACCAAAACCAGAGCCCAGAAATATAACATAGTCACTAATAAATCCAATAGGGATTTCAGGAGAAACTTCTTTACCTAAAGAATGGTAAGAATGTGGAACGCACTACCACAAGGAGTCGTTTAGCCAAATAGCATAGATCCATTTAAAGGGAAGATAGATAAGCGCATGAGGGAGAAAGGAATAGAAGGGTATGCTGATAGGGTTAGATGAAGAAGGGTGGGAGGAGGCTCGTGTGGAGCATAAATGGCAGCCTAGACCTAATGGCCCGTTTCTGTGCTGTAGATTTGATGTAACTCGATGTAACGGGGCCGAAATTCAGGCCCGCCAGAAACCTGGCGCACCTACGATTTTTTAACTGTTCTTACCGCCGTATGGGAAGAGGTCGACTCTTGATTGATATTCAGGTTCTTTGTCATTTTTTTTCAACCGGACCGGAAGTTGTCATAATAGGGACGGAAGTGCAGTGGTAAGTGCTGGTGAGGGGCGGAAGTTGGGGTGGGACTGAATCTCCGCCGCTGTCACTCAACGGCGGAGCGGTGATGATGTCAGTGTGCGTGTACGTCACCACACCTCTCCCCTCATTAAAAGAGGAGAGAACCAGCGATTTTGTAGGTTCGGCCACTGGGCCACCAGGGAGGGGGTGCCAGGCTGCCTGTTGGCGACCCCAACGATCCCAGAGCCATAATTGTCTGGACAATCGTGAAGTCAGCCAGCAAAAAAAAGCATGGTGGCCGCAGCAGAGTGCCTTCCCCTTGAAGGGCCATTGTGCTGTGATGGCTTACACACACAAAACAAGGTGCCCCGACAGAAAAAGCTGTCGGGGCACCGCATGGCGGATCAAGGATTTTGGTTGGTAAATTTTGTGCGGACTGGGATGTAGACGCGGGAGATCGGCGGCGCGTGCTTTGATGACGTGTTTGCGGCGGTCGGCAGCAGTGGGGCGGAAGTGGGTCAAAAAATCGCCGAGCTGACTTTGATTGTGGCGGCCAATCAACTGCAACGCGGCAGCCACTCAATTCCGCCACATGGCCACCGCAAAACGGCGGTAACAGGTCTTATCCGGACCCTGAATTTCGGCCCCAACATCTCTTCAGAGACAATTTGTGCAATGAGTTAATTTTTGTTCACTATTGTGGAAAAATGTTACATGCAATGTGAGCCACAACAATTATGTTTACCAGGAAATAGAAACATTTCCTATTGGTCTTTTGTTCTCCAAAGGCTCATTTCTTAATGAAAAATAAAATACTTATTTGACCAGTCTTTAGAAAAGCGAGAATGCAAGTAATGTTGTGAAGAAATCCAAACAGACATACATTATTTGGATGAACAAAGTCAGCTTTGAATATTTAAATACAGTAAACAATGGAAGACACACAGCAAAAGAAACAAAATAGGCAATGTCACCAAATTACATTTTAACGTGATTTTTAAAAACTTTCTGTCTTACTTCATCCCTTTTTGTAACCACATTTCAATCCAGAAACTGTCTTAATTTGTTCCTGATTATAGTCAGCACTGATATATTTCAGGTACTTATCCATCTGCTCCTAAGTACAGTTTAGCTCAGTTGTTAATACTCTGAGTCAGAAGTTTGTGGATTTTAAGCCCCACTTCAGATTTAAGCATATATTCTTGGCTCACACTTCAGTACAGTACTGAGGAAGTGTTGCATTGTCAGAGGTGCATCTGCCTGTTCAGGTGTATGGAAAAGATCCATGGCACTATTGGAAGAAGAGCAGGTAGTTCTCCCGGTGCGCTGGCCAACATTCATCCCTCAAGCAACATCACCAAAACCGAATAATTGGTTATTTATCTAATTGATTGTTTGGAGGATCTTGCTGTGCATTTGACAACAGTGACTACATTTCCAAAAGTAACTCATTAGTTATGAAGCACTTTGAAATGTCCTAAGGACAAGAAAGATGCTATATGAATGTATTTTCTTTCATCTAGTTCTGAATTACCTTTTGTCTATCCCAACTATCATATAGGATAAGGTTTCACTGTATTTTCTACCAATGCCAGCCTTTTAACCACAAAATATAAATGATAAACTATAGAAATTCCTGGGGGTAATTTTAACATTTGGCGATGTATCACCCATTTTACACCATTGTCGAAAGTTAAAATTACCCCCTCTTGGTGTTCACCACATACACCACATAGTATATAAATGAAAACGCATGCAGCAAACATTTCACATATTTTGTTTTCTCTTTTATTCATTTTCTTTCAGGCCCAGTCATTTCCTTGTACAATTTTGCTCATTGTGTCTTGTGTGAATTTACTTTCTTCTCCATCATCTCTTACTTATTGTTTCTCACTTAGTTTCTCTTTTTTTTTACCTTTTCTTGCGTTCATTCCATTTCTTAATCCCTATATCTCAGAACTGGAAATTATTATAGATGAATGGTTTATAACATGAAGGGGGAGAAATTAATTGATGCCCTGTTTCGGGGCGGTAACTTTTAAAAGCAGGGAAACAGCGGCAGGCGCTAATATTTTCCCGTTCTCAAAAAATTGCCGTTAGTGCTCCAGGAAGCGCTAAAGGACATGAGCAGGGTGGAAACCTCAGCAGCGTTGCACACTGGGCCATGAAGCATGCCGCATACAAAGGGCCCTTCCCCCCTTAAAGGGAAGGGCCATCGCTGCAGGCTCTACAAATAAAAAAGGACTTACCTGGACCACTGAGGGAGCAGCGAAACCGCGCGATCGCGGGCAGGAACCCGTGAAGAAAACGGCATCAATAAAGGTAAGTTTTTTTTTACTTACCTCGGCCACCTCGCCTTTAATCATTGCCCCCGGTAGCGACCGACCACCCGAACCAAGCCTCCTGCAGCTGCCGGTGTTTTTACCTGATGCTGCTGCAGGGGGGGAAAGTGAATTTTGGGTTCGGGGCGCTAAGGGGGTGATGTGGATGGCGATGACGTCACAATCCTGCTACAACTGTACAGGGTATTGGTGAGGCCACACCTCGAGTACTGCGTACAGTTTTGGTTTCCGTATTTAAGGAAGGATATTCTTGCATTGGAGGCTGCTCAGAGAAGGTTCACTAGGTTGATTCCGGAGATGAGGGGGTTGACTTATGAAGCTAGGTTGGGTCGGTTAGGCCTATACACATTGGAATTCAGAAGAATGAGAGGTGATCTTATTGAAACTTATAAGATAATGAGGGAGCTCGACAAGGTGGATGCAGGGAGGATATTTCCACTCATAGGGGAAACTAAAACTAGGGGACATAGTCTCAGAATAAGGGGCTGCCCATTTAAAACTGAGATGAGGAGGAATCTCTTCTCCGACGGTTGTAAATCTATGGAATTCTCTGCACCAGAGAGCTGTGGAGACTGGGTCTTTGAATATACTTAAGGCGGAGATAGACAGATTTTTGAGAAATAAGGGAATAAAGGGTTATGGGGAGCGGGCAGAGAAATGGAACGGAGTCCATGATCAGATCAGCCATGATCTTATTAAATGGCAGAGCAAGCTTGAGGGGCCAGGTCGCCTACTCCTGCTCCTATTTCTTATGATCTCTAGGCGCAGGAGATCGGGGTACAACGCTGTAGCGCCGCCACTAAACTTCCACCTAATATGGCAGGATTCAATGTCAGCGTGACGCCCGGTTGCAAAGGCATTTGCACCCATGCACTCAATTTCTAGCCCGAACTGACGAAGGAGATTAACGTTTTTCCTGAAACATTAACTTTATCCCTCTCTCCACAGATGCTGCCTGACCTACTGAGCACTTTCTGTTCGTGTTTCAAATTTACAACATATGCAGTAAATTTTTTTGAGGAAATAAAAAGCTAGATTTTCTGCCCATTGACTCTTACTAGACAGAATTGTCCTTTATTGTCTGTCCTTGTGACTGTTAATGTTCCATTCTACTAAGTAATTAATATGCTGTCCAGTCACAACTAAGTAATCAGCTGACACCAATTCCCAACCCCAGTCACAAGGGAAGAACTATATTAAAACTATATGACTTTGTTTTTGTTAGTGCAGTATTTAAAGAGCCAATGACATTTTGCACAACATCTGATTATTGCTTGCAGGCAGGAGTTATTTAAGGTCTGGAATGGGAGTTTAATCCTGATTGTGGGATTTTCAGTTTCTGATACACAATATTCACTGCATGTGATATAAATACTCTCAGCCCACCAGGTGTTTGGAATTAGACATAGAAACATAGAAAATAGGTGCAGGAGTAGACCATTCGGCCCTTTGAGCCTGCACCGCTATTCAATAAGATCATGGCTGATCATTCACCTCAGACAAATGAGCTCCCTCTAAACATACAGGTGTAGAAATTAGTCATCGTTGAACCTCTTTTCCAAGCAAAGAGGGAGGCAAAACTGATCAAATTTGCAGGGCTATGACCTGCACCCAAAGATGCCTGAAAAATATCCAACACCAGATTGGTCTCGAATGATTTTCAGGCATCCAAGGCAGCCGCTCAAAACAGGCATCTGTTGCCTATGCTAATGAGGGACCTCAGGGAATTGGTGTGCCTTACCTTCTCCGTTCTGGTCTTGCTGGTGTGGATACGGTTTAGCAAGTGGCCATCATCAAATAGGTAAATAAAAATGTTTCTTCTTGTAATGTGGAGCCAGGAGGACCAAGATTGCGACTCTCATCTCCGCTGCATTCCTGGTGTCCTCCCCCACATTGTCCAGGGCTTACCTGAGGCTGCTAATGACAAGGCTCTCAGCCCAAAATTCAGTCCACCTGAAGGGCGAGCTGCCAGAACCTATGGAGGCTCCAACACCTCGCCTGGATTACTCAGTTGAGGCCCGAGGGCCAATTTCTGGCTGCCCTTGAGCCTTTTGGTGCAGGCACGTGAGAGTCTGTGCCTGAAAACAGGCCAGGCTGAATTTCTAGGTCACTCTTCTAACCCACATTCTAACATACAGTGTGCTAAATGCAGGGACTATTCCCATGGACTGGAAGAATGCTCATGTAGTTCCAATTTTTAAAAGGGTGACAAAGCAGCACCAGGAAACTATAGGCCCATTAGTTTGACTTCAGTTATTGTTAAGACGGTAAAAGATATCATTAGAGAGGCACTGTATGATCGCCCTCTTGTATGGCTCAGAGACATGGACCATGTACAGTAAACACCTCAAGTCACTGGGAAAATACCATCAACGATGTCTCCGCAAGATCCTGCAAATCCCCTGGGAGGACAGATGCACCAACGTTAGCGTCCTCGACCAGACCAACATCCCCAACTTGATCAGCTCCACTGGGCAGGCCATATTGTTCGCATGCCAGACACAAGACTCCCAAAGCAAGCGCTCTACTCGGAACTCCTTCACGGCAAACGAGCCAAAGGTGGGCAGAGGAAATGTTACAAGGATACCCTCAAAGCTTCCCTGATAAAATGCAACATCCTCACTGACACCTGGGAGTCCCCGGCCACAGACCGCCCTAAGTGGAGGAAGTGTATCCGAGAGGGCGCTGAGCACCTCAAGTCTCATCGCTGAGAGCATGCAGAAATCAAGCGCAGGCAGCGGAAAGAGCATGCGGCAAACCAGTTCCACCCACCCGTTCCCTCAATGACTGTCTGTCCCACCTGCGACAGAGACTGTGGTTCTCGTATTGGACTGTTCAGCCACCTAAGGACTTATTTTTAGAGTGGAAGCAAGTCTTCCTTGATTTCGAGGGACTGCCAATGATGATGATAACTATGATCACCTAGAGGTGATTCAGAGGGAGGTGGAGAGGCAAAGGGGTGTCGGGACTGAATTTCAGAGTGTGGGGCCTAATCTGCTGAAGGCATGGTGCCCAATGGAAAGGGAGGACGATCCACAAGTTGGAGCAAAGCAGAGTTTTGGGGAGTGTTGGGCTGGAGAAATAGGTCGGGATGAGGCCATGAAAAGATTTAAAAACGAGCATGAGAATTTGAAGTTGGAGGTATTGGGGGATCGTGAGGTAATGTAGGTCAGCAAGGTGAGGGGTGATTGATAGGGGAACAGTACTCGGTGAGGGCTACGATATAGGCAGCAGAGTTTTGGATGAGCTGAAATTTAGAGTGTGTAGGAAGGGAGGCTGGCCAGAGGAGCATTTTGAATAGTCAAGCCTGGAAATGGATGAAGGATTCACCAGCAGATGGGCTCAAACAGTGGCACAGGTGGATGATGTTATGAAGATGTAAGTTGAACTGTGTACTGTCAACATACTCCATGGGGGAGGAATTCGGCTGCTTAGCGCCTCCCGTTAGTGCCTACAGGGCACTAACAGGGCATCAAGGGGTTAACGACCGGGCGTGGTGAATGCAGCGACACCCGTGAACTTCAGTGCCGGTTTCTCTTACCGCCTGGGCCTCTAGTACTTCACAGATTGTGACGTCATAAAGTGTGCAGCACCCCGTTACCGCCCAGGGTGTGAAATTGCCTCCCGACCCCTGCTGTATCGCCGGGCATCAACAACAGTAGGAAGAGGAGGTGTTCTCAACTCAGGAATGGTTTGCACCAGTCTGGTACCTGCTCAAAGTTGTTGATGCTTCAATGCTGCAAGATGTCGAAGCCCTCCACTTTGTGAGAGCGTTTAGGCTGTAATGGCAGTCACGCAGGTTGCCTTGCAACACAAAGCTGCCAGCAAGTAGGTTGTGCACCGTCATTGGCCCTTCCCTTTAAGCGAGGAAAGCAGCCTCTACACCGTTAGCAAATTGTTCAGCGCTCTGCCACTACCGCCCCGCTCTCGGACGTTAGCGCCCTATGAGAAGTGGTTAGCGCTTGATTTAGCGCTCCACTTCTCTCTTGGAGCACTAAAGCTGCATTATCCAGCAGGAGAGAATCATTAGCACCCCACGCTTCTTTTTCTACATTTCAAAAGTTAGCACCCCAACCGGAGCGTTACGGAATTTCTAGCCCCAAGACTTCAGATGATGTCACCAAGGGGCAAAATATAGATGAGGAAAAGGATGCAGGGGTTGAGGGAAGCTTTTTTGAGGAAGGGGCTGAAAGAGATGAGGACAGTAGCTGACAAGATGGACTTATTTACAATGTCAGTGTGCATGGGAGCCAGGAAGAAAAATAGGGTGATAAGAATAAGAATGGTGAAAGATACAGTTATGGTTCCATGATCAAACTGAGAAGCTGATTTGCCTAATTTATTAATATGTGGGTAGCAAATATTTATATGTTTCCCACATTTCAGTTTGAGCCAATTTAAGAGGCTTCATTAGTTTAAAAATAAAAATGTGAGCCAACTCCTGCCTCCGTTTGAAAGGGGGGATAAAGGGAATGAATGTATTGTTAATAGTGTAAAGGCATAAGCTGTGCAGAAGCATACTGTGCATTAATCTGGAACCGGAAGCTTCTTTTTTCCACAGAGCATTTTTGACTGGCAGTTCTCCTCACTGCCCGTTCCCTCCCAGCATTTGTGAAGCAGCCCGCTCCCTCCCGGCATTTTTCCTGCTCCCTCCCGGCATTTTTCCTGCTGCCTCCCAACATTTTTCCTGCTCCCTCCTGGCATTTTTGAAGCAGCCTGCCCCCTCCTGACATTTACATTTTTTTAACGAACCTGCTCCCGTGACAAACCGGCAGTCGCATCCCTTCTAAAATGTAACACAAGTACAAATACGTTTTTGTAAAATTTTTAAAACATGTTTGAATTAGTTCAGTGTTTGATTTTAAACATCTTTGGATATATTTGTCTCGTACTTTGGTTGTTAAATTGGTAATCAAACATGTTCATCATGCATTTTGTTTTATTGGATCCCGGACTAAATTGAGTAGATTTGCATCTAATAACATTCCTACATATGAACATACGAATTGACGGGCAGGAATAGACCAGCTGGTCCATCAAATCTATCCTACACCATGACGGCCAGAGCAATATGACTAAACACTTTGGGGGCTAAATTGGATAGCCCTGAAAATGGGCACGGGGATCATGAAGTGCGATTAACCCGCACCCTTTGTTTGAAATGCAGGCAGCATGCCATCTTCATGAAATCATTAGCATGATTTCTGGCTCACATTTTTATTTTTAAACATTGGCTGCATGCATCAACAAAGGGCCCAAAATTGTAACTTCCTAGCACTTCTTACAGCTAGCCTGCACTGCTTAAAGCTAGCCTGCACCTCTTAAAGGGGAGGTGCATTGTGGCTGGAGTAGGTGCAGGGAGTTGTCCAGGGAATAAATCTAACCTGGGAAACAGTAAAGAATGGCACAACATGGGAGAGCACAGGCTCCAAGGTTTTCCGCACTGGAGGTCTTGGTGGCGGAGTTAGAAAGGCAGAACAATGTCCTGTATCTGCAGGGGGCTCACCTACCCATCAACAATCTCGACCAGTCAAGACACATATCTAATATTCATAAGCTTCACTATGCCCTCACACACTTAGTAGTGCTGCAAGCCCCACACCCACATCTCACAGCTTGTACACACTGCCAGCTATTCAACCATGACAGCCACATCACCCAAACACATTCCACAACACTCACTGACTCACTTCCCTCTCTCTTGCAGGACAAGGTGGCACACAACCAGAGACAGCACCAACTAACCAGAGGAGGGCAGGTGTGCCTGCATGTCCTAACCCCAATGGAGGAGACAGCGTTGACCATTATTGGAATGGCGATTGCTGAGGCCGTGGCCAGCGGTGCGGCTGTAACCATTGAAGATGACGATATCCTGATACCTAAACCTCCTACTCACATGCGACTTGCCCCTCATCCTACAATCTCTTCTGACTTATGAGCTGTGGATGGTGTAAGCAGGCACCTCTTGCTTTCTTGCTTCCTCATCACAATGTTACCTTTGTGCCTTTTACCTTTCAGATACACAAGAACTGCAACCTGGCCAGGCAGTGGAAAAACACCAAGAAGACAATGATGATGAGGATACATCGACACTTGATTTCGCACTCGCAACCACAAGCTCAGATACTGACACTGAGCGTATCTTGGAGGATAGCATAGAGGTTGGATTGGGACATGGTGAGACACCAGGCATAAGTGCGCTGTAGCCAGGGCAGGGGCAAGGATAGTTCAAATGCCAGCTCATTGGAAGGTGAGGTCTCACATGAGTTCTGCTGCAGAGCACTCACATGAGGACTTTGATGGGGCAGGCTACAGAAGAAGGCTTATGGGCACACACAACAAAAAGCTTGGCGCTTTGGGATGCCTGCCAGAAAACCTGTGTTCAATGTTGAGGAATATGGAAGAGTCCGGCCCCAAGTTGGCACATGACTTTGCGCAGAGCTTGAAGCCTATCCTTTCTACCATGGAAGTGGTGGCCAACTCCATGAACACACTTGTGGACACAACCTTGATGCAGCACCCGATGGCTGATGTCTCAGCTTCTTTTGCAGCACAAGCAGCATCCGCACACCGTCTAAGTGCTGCAGTGGTAGTTCAAATTGCTGCCATCATGGCTCTGGATGCCAGTGTGAAAAGGTTCTCCAGGGCATCATAGCACTCCTGGAAACTGCTTTCCAACAGATCTGTTCCCTAAAGACCCTCTGCAGATATGACCTCCTGCTGAGATCCAATGTCCCCCCTTCTAGCAGCTTGTCCTGTTCTATGCTCTTTGTGGCCTCTGCTTATTCTCCCAGTCATGCTCAATGCCAAGAGGAAGCCCTACGAGGCCATCATGTCGGGGAGCAAATTGTTTGTGCAGAAGCCTTCAAGTCAGTAAAGAATCCTTCAGCACCTGCCACACCAATCCCTGTAGACTTTTGAAACTTGAAACCACTCTGAAAAGTATCAAACACGTGTAGAATTGTACCACCAGCCAGAAGAAATCAACTAACCTGTAAGTAATTGATGATCCTTTTAAAGAGCGCTGATGGGAAATCCTTCATGCTGCTTAACACGTCTTCAGCTGTGCGAGGTTAAGAGATAGTATCAGCTGGAGTGTGGAGCTCCAAAATGAGAGTGCTGGCGTCAATTCAGTGTTGCACGCTGATTGATGACATGATCAGCCTGCTCTGCATACTTCTGACAGATACTAGCTGCATGTACACTAGCACCTTCACCAATATGGCGCCTTACGCGATTCATGGTAGAAGTGTGTGCATGTGTCGCGGTCGCCATTTTGGTCCCCAAATAGCACCCATAGCTCCCAAACGAGCGCTACCAAGTCCAATTTCGCGCCCTTTGTTTTCACCCACTGCCTCTCATATAAGGAGTAGTTTTCCTCACTTTGTTACCAATCACATGCATCTATTTCTAAGTTACCATGATTATATTAATTCTAATATGATCACCTATATTTACAATGGGAACATAGGATTAGATTAAAAAAGAGCATGGTTCATCTACTTCAGTTTCTGGTATTATGGTACATGATACAACTATAATAGAGTTGTTGATTAATTATGGCAATCAATCTCTATCAACCCAGACATGAGGCAATAAAAACACCCAGTGGTGGAAAATTTTGGGAAACATAGGTCCAAAGTCACCCATTCCTCCCAAGCATGCTACACATACCATGGGTTAAAAATTGTGTAGTTGGGGCGATAGCTTTTGCAGGAACGCAAAAGTATCTTTAGGCACTAAACAATTGATTCCGGTGGGAACTTACGCTTTAGCGCTCCAAGAGGGAAGTGGAGCACAAAATCAAACGCTACCACTTCCCTTAGAGCGCTAAATATGTCAAAAATATTATTTTCTGAAAGAAATCACTGTGGGACCCATTTCGCTAGTGACAAGAAGGTGAAAACTGCATATCTGCTATGCTGGAGTAATAAGAACATAAGAACATAAGAATTAGGAACAGGAGTAGGCCATCTAGCCCCTCGAGCCTGCTCCGTCATTCAATAAGATCATGGCTGATCTGGCCGTGGACTCAGCTCCACTTACCCGCCCTCTCCCCGTAACCCTTAATTCCCTTATTGGTTAAAAATCTATCTATCTGTGACTTGAATACATTCAATGAGCTAGCCTCAACTGCTTCCTTGGGCAGAGAATTCCACAGATTCACAACCCTCTGGGAGAAAAAATTCCTTCTCAACTCGGTCTTAATTTGGCTCCCCCGTATTTTGAGGCTGTGCCCCCTAGTTCTAGCCTCCCCTACCAGTGGAAACAACCTCTCTGCCTCTATCTTGTCTATCCCTTTCATGATTTTAAATGTTTCTATAAGATCACCCCTCATCCTTCTGAACTCTGTAAAATCTGTATAATGGATTCTAGCAAAATACATAATTATAAATAAAGAGATTGCTTTCATGTTTCAAACTTAAAGGGAAAGGAAAGTCCAGGTGAAATACTTTTTGTTCAAAATACTCCCCTTTTTATAAGAAAATTGAATCAGAAGAATTTTGATCGACATTAAAAAAATAAGATTCTTGTCCAAGCATCCTAAGAATGCTGCAGGGCTACCAGTCCCTGCGCTCGTACAGAAATGGAAATGAGGGAGATGGTGGCGTCAATTAGTGCAACGCTGATTTGACGGACGATCTGTCATTTTCAGGAAGGTGCCCCCAGCAGCGTTATTTAAAGGGATCAACAACTTGCAGCTGACATACTTTTTCAGTTCTACTGGCTCTCTTCATTTTTCTGCAACTCTTGGAACTTTCAAAACTTGTTTAAAGTTGCTGAGGTCACAGAGTGTTGCTGCAAGTGGAGAATGCCTTGGTTCTGATTTAAAGGCTTCTGCTCACACCACTTGCTTGCAGTCATGGGGACTCTACTTGCAGACCCCTCGCGCTTAAGTATCTTCGGGCAATGGAACAGAGGCAGCAAAGAAAAGGAGAAGATACTCAGGCAGGGAGGAGGAGAGCCAGGAGGGCTCTCAGCAGGAGGGCTTAACCACCTGGGGTCTTGCAAGAGCACTTCTCTTACTTTCACTTAAGCCAGGAACAGTGTATTCTGCAACAAAGCACCTCCCCTTTAAGTAGCGAAGAGAGCCTAGGCCAAACTTTATTGGCCATTAGACTGCACCATATAGTGCTCCTCTCCAATTGAGCACTAAGCCAATCAGCAGCACGTTTAGTGCTGAGATCAGCACTCCAATCATGCTAATGAGCAGGCAGCACAAATTTTGCGTGCTGCCTGCACCACTTAGAAGAGGAGCTGGCAAATAGCGCTGGCCGCTGTCACCGCCCATTTTTGGGCATTATTCAAGTTGCAGGCCATAACGATCAAGTGTCACCTGAGGGCAATATTTTTGAGTGTTAATGTTGGTTCAAAGATAGCACTCTTGCTTCTGAGTCAGAAGGTTGTGGGTCGCACTCCAGAGACTTAAACACATATGGGCTCAATTTTCCCCAATTATCTGCGCTGTTTTTTTGGTGTGCATCGTTTTTTTTTGAGTAAATTAAAATCTCCAACTTTCCCCAAAGTTTCTGCGTCAGCATAGTTCACTTAGGTATGATTTTTTTTTAGGTTACGATTTTTTTAGCTCATTGGGGGTGTAACCTGCCACCCTTGGCAATTAAGCAAGTTTGGTCAACTACGATTTTTTTTAAGATGGCGTATGTGACCGCTCTGAAAAACCTTCTGGGCAGTTAACAAAATCAGCACAGGTAGGTGAATTAGCACAGAAGATCCAGTTCCACGGCCGGGACAGCAGTGGCAGAGAGGGTGGGGGGTTGGGGGGGCATTCGGTCAGGGCTAGGAGCGGCACCGGCTCTGGGCGAGGGGAGGCCTTTCGGTCTGGGCTAGAAATGGCACCGGCACCGGCTCCGGGGGGAGGCAGGCCTTTCGACCCGGGCTAGGAGTGGCACCAGCGGGGGCTGGGAGAGGGAAGGGGGGCGGGGAGAGGGGGACCTTTCCAATTCATACAGTTTATGGGATAGACTTTTGGCACAAAGACACTTTAATATTTTCATGTCGGTAAGCTGCTGCCTTAAATAGCTACAAGGTGCTTGTGCAGGTTGCTGTGAGCTGGCCAGAATGCCTTGTATGTTTCACTTTCCAGCCTCAGTCCACAATGTGTCCCTTGTTACGCTGGCAACCCGATCTTTTTGCCGCATATCTTAGGCTCCACCAACAGAGCTTAAGGACAATGTGCGCCGGGCCACATTCACAAGTTAAAATGGGGAAACTTTCAACTTTCTTTTTTGGCGTAGTCGGGCCCCAAAAAAACGTGCGTAACTCTTCAAATACGCCAAAAAACGGCATTGGGGAAAGTTGAGCCCATAGTCTAGTTTGATTCTTCAATGTAATACTGGGGGAGTGCTGCTTTATCAGAACATTAAACGAAAGCCCATTTGCCCTCTCAGGAATATGTAAATGAACCCAAAGCACTATTTGAAGAAGAGCAGGAGAGTTCATCAGGTGGCTTGGCCAACATTTAGTCCATAAACCACCATCACTAAAACAGATTATTTGGTCATTTATCTCATTGTTGTTTATGTGTGCAAATTGGCTGCCGCATTTCCCTACATTACAACAGTGACTACACTTCAAAAGTACTTCTTTGGCTGCAAAATGCTTTGCAGTGACCTGAGGTCCTGAAAAACACTATAAAAATGCAAATTCTTCCTTTTTTCTTTAAACTAATTAATCTTAAACCTTCTTTCTCATTTAAAATTAAATATAGGATTATATTGGGATACACTTAATTAGATAGTATGATACAAAACTCATGTCTTCAAAAATGATGTCGATGGGAATGGGAGAAATGACAATATATGAACTATAAGGGGTGGAAATTCGGTATGAGGCTAATTAGGGCACTAATGGCAGTGGGACAGTAAATTTTGTGCCAGGAAATGGTTTGCATCTGCCGCCACAAAATTCATCAGCTGGGCTCTGAGTGTGGAGCGCTAAAGGAGTTGTTCCACACCTCTCTTAGGGCGCTAGGCCGGCTGAGCAACTGAAAATCCTGAGTTAAAGAGCCAGCCTCGGAGTGCCCTAAGAGAGACTTCCCTGGAAAAACAAAATCCCCAAAAAACACAAAAATCATTCCCAATACCTTGCTCACCTCACATAAACATAAATTGTAAAAATAAAAACAATCACACCTACCTGATGTATTCATTCCTACCCTCACCGCCGCCGGAACAGTTCGGACTGCCCGCTTTCCCAGGCGGTCTCATTAGGACACGCTACAGGGTGCTACGGGATCCCGCTGCAAACAAATTTCAGAACGGTGTCGCAACCAGGGGAGTTGCACACTGGCTCAACTCTCCCAGGTGGTACTGCTCCATGCTCCCGCAAAACCGGCACCAAATGTCCCGGCGGGGTGATGAAAGCCGGCCACCCGGCCAAAAATCATTTCCACCGCCATTACCGCCCCTCCAGGGTGAGAACAGAGGTGGCAGCAGACCAAAAATCTTTGGAGAATATCATCTATTATACCTAAGGAGAAGTAACCTACCTCTCGAATTAACTGACAAACTGTTCAACAGTTACGTCCATCCAGTAGTGCTTAGTGAAGCATTGCACATTACTACAAGTGGCTGCCTTCCAGATATCTTAGAGTGGCATTTTGCTTAGCTGGTAGTTATGCCCTATTAACTAATATCAAAACAGGATGCAATCAATCCAGCAATGAGACAGTCTTAATGTGGACACCAGAATATCTAATGGTTTTGTTCCTAAAGAACATGATCAGGCCAGCGTCTGATACTTTAAATTCTGTCACCATAGCAACAGAGACCCATTTTAAAACTAACCATTTTAACTAATATTTGTTCTTATACCTGTGAAGACCAAAGTAGCAGTATGACATTGTAACTTCCAGAAACAATTAGATTCTTGACATCACCAAGGCCATGAGAGCATATACAACCAAAGTTTCAATCACATACTATGGAGTTGGACGTGAAGTAAAATTATTTTTTCCAGTCATTTCACAGGGAGATAAATAATAGCCACTGTAAATGCCCAAATAGAACTTGGTTTAAATAAGCAAGGATAAAAATAGTTCAATATTTGTTCTACTTCATAGATTATTTTTCTATGCCTGTATGTACCTTTTATTTCTAAACCCTGATACTGATACTGTTGTATGAACCATTGTCTTGTAGGTTGTGTATCTTTTGTGTGCAAGGGTTGCTGGATGCTAAATAACATGTATGACTTGAGATTTAACTCCCCAGGAAGTAATTTTACTTCTTATATGCATAAGTCATAAATTGGCTTCTTCAACTTATTGGTTAGACTTTGCAATTTCAGTTCCCAGTAGGGATTAAGGAGCTACAGGGATAACTCTTATATCTCTGGCTAGCCATGAATCTTTCCTTCTTGGTTGCCATGCTAGCTGATGTTGTAAATTGGTTCCCTCTTCTCAATTACTCTATCAAAACAGACATCATCAACCCTCCTCACAAAAAAAACAACCTTTGTCTGGAATTTTCTGGGATCCACGCAGGCGCGATTGGAGGCGGATTGGTTGGGAAATTTGAAGAATCTTGTAGCGGGTTGGGAACCCTCCGTCATCCCGCCCCCACGCGCCTTTCCCTCGGGCATGTTTGCCGGCAGGGCAGCGTCCCGAACGGCAGAGACGAGCGAGCTAATTTAAATCATTAATAGCTACTTGTGAGACCTTTGAGAGTCTTTTTAACATTACCTTTCAAATTTCACTGGATTACCACAGGAAGCACGCAGCTCGGGAACCATGTCTGTCAACCTGAGGTGGAAGGTGAGTGGCCATAGATTCAGCTGATTAGTGCACTGCATGGAAAGTACAATAAAAACTCCCACCTCAAAGTACAATAAAAACTCCACCTCAGGCTAAAACTGTTGCTGACTGCATTGCCAGCACAGATTTAGTTATTTACAGGCTGCAAATGTTTCCAGCAAAGCTGCCATCCAGTCTCACCTCATTCACATCTCGACTTGACCTGCCATCTATTCCATCAGCATGGGTGCCATCTATACTGTCTCACCTTGATCCTCAGAATCGGACCATGATGAGCCCCAACACCAGCAGCACCAGGCACACCATCAACACCAACAGCGCCACCAACCTTCTCCTCAACCACCTGATCTTGCACAGGACAGAGAGCATCAATTCAGGGCTGCACCGCGTCGGAGGCGATACCCCCAACACAGGGTATACAGGCAGAGGATGAGCTTCCTCAACATGACTGAGCAGCAGTGCCAAAGGAGGCTCAGGCTATTGCACCAGTTCATTGCAGACATTTGCATATTACTCGAGCAAGACCTGCTGCCCAGAGGAGCAGGTGGACATGCCATACCAGTGGCTGTCAAAGGCACCAGCACTCTCAGCTTCTTCACTTCAGGCTCTATCCAGGGATCTGCAGCAGACATTTGTGGCATCCCGCAGTCAGCAGCCCACAGATGCATCACACAGGTCACCAATGCCCTCTTTGCCAAGTCAGTTAGTTATATCAACTTTGCCACTGATGAAGCCAGTGTTATTGAGCAGACTCTCAGCTTTGCCACTCTGCTGGCTTCCCATGGGTTCACGGCGTCATCGACTGCACACATGTGGCCATCAGGTCTTTGTCAACTGCAAGTGCTTCCACTCCCTCAATGTGCAGCTCGCCTGCAACCATAGGAAGATCATCATGCATGTGTGTGACAAATGCAGCTGCCATGATTCTTTTGCGCCAGTCCACCCTCCCTCAGCTCTTCGCTCCTCCAAACAGACTTTCCGGCTGGCTGCTTGGAGACAAGGACTATCCACTGAAGACATGGCTCATGACACCCTTGAGGAGGCCAAATACTGAGGATCAGGAGAGATATAATGAAAGTGACATTTCCACCAGATGTGTCATAGAGCAGACAATAGGCATGCTGAAAATGCGCTTCAGATGACTTGACAGATCTGGAGGAGCCCTTCAATATTCACCAACCAGAGTCTCCAGAATCATTGTGGTCTGCTGTGCCCTGCAAAACATAGTGCAGCAGCGAGAATTAGCATTGCATGAAGAGCAAGGCACTGACCACACAGCCTCTTCAGAGGAGGAGGAACCTGCGGTCCAGATTCTGCCGCAGCCGAGCACATTGCTGCCCGGGAGGCCAGGATGGGCTCATCATGGCCAGATTTACTTAACTTTACGCAGTACACCCATATGGCTGCCACACGCTGCACCAGGTTCCCACCACCCCACAGCAGCACCATAAAGCATCCCTACACTGACCATTCCTTTCACACTGACCACCATTGCTGGAAGTAACATTATGTTCTGGAACTCCCTCCTGGAACTCCTTCCCTAACAGCGCTGTGGGAGTACCATCACCACACGGACTGCAGCGGTTCAAGAAGGCGGCTCACCACCATCTTCTCGAGGGCAATTAGGAATGGGCAATAAATGCTGGCCTTGCCAGCGACGCCACATCCCGTGAACGAATAAATAAAAATTAAAAAAATGTCTCGCCATTCACTCTAAGTCACTAAGCCACTTCCAAAGGTGCACATAAATTTGTCTATAACCAGAAAGTGGTGAAAATAAAGAATTTTATGTGTGACATTACAGTAGCAGAAAGTACACAATCATTTAACAAAATTTCCAAGTGGCTACCCTTGTGAATCTACTTGTGTTTCATCTTTCTCTTACGCGTGCTTCTACAAGGTGCTATCCTGTGGCTTCAGCAGAGGTAGACGCAGCCTGCTCACTTCCCTGCTGCGACTGCATAGACACTTTTGGTGGATGTCCTCTGGGTCTTGGAGCCTGTGATAGCCCCGCCAAAGTCTGCTCCTCCTGCAATTGTGCAGGGGCAGGCTCGCCCATCGTGATCCGAGGAGACATCTGGGGCTCTGACTGAGGGGTTGGCAACAGGGGAGAAGTGTGAGCGCTTTGAGAGGAGCCCCCACTTCTATGTCCCCTCTCACCATCATCCCTCTCATGGGCCACCCATATTTCCCTGATGTCAAGGAACTGGAGAGCACCTTGTTGCTGGAGCTGAAGAGCACATTTGCAGACATCGCGGTCGCAAAAACTGTCAAAGCCGCCTGCACTTCTTGCTGCACCTCCCAGAAACGTCCTCTTTCTGGAGGGCTCCCAAGGCTCAGCATCTGCATGCAGTTGAGCAAAGCTGGGAGTGTCCTGCTCCCTCCGGTGAGGAATCTCCACTGCTGTCCCTGTTGCCACCATTTGCTCTTGCTCACTTGTGAGTTGTGAGACACCAAGTGATAATACTACTCTATCACACGTAGGACCCACTGAGGCGTGCGTAGCTGTGCTGGTGCTGGGTGCGCTTATGTCTGGTGACGGTGCATCCTCAGAGGCTGGAGGCTCCTCTGAGGAGTCATCTTCCTGTTTCCCTGGGATAGTGGGCCGGGTTCTTGATGGACCTGTGTGAAAGTAAAGAGATGAGTTAGATATGTCATATGAAGAATGGGTACAGATACCATTATGCACATGATGACCATTCAGTGGCTACACACCTCAGCCCTCATATGTGACTGCTGTATGGCATGTATGATATGTAATTCTGTCACAAGGTTGCTGAGTACTGGGGTAAGAGGGAGCTGTTCCATTGGGACGGGCTCCACTTAGACTGTGCTGGGATTAGGGTCCTGGCGAATTGAATAACTAGTGCTGTAGAGAGGGCTTTAAACTAATTAGTGGGGGGGGGGAGGGATCAGGTGAGCGAAAATTTAAAAAGTCAAAGAAGAAGGAGAAGGCAATAGAGCAGGGTAGCACTGGGGGAAATGAAAACCAGAGTGTGACAGGAAGGGACAGAATGTATAAACATAAAAATGAATCAGAAAGTGGGGTTAAAGCAGGATAAATTGGTTAAAAAAATATTTAAAAGCTCTTTATCTATTCGTAACAAAATAGATGAGTTGACAGCACAAATAGATACAAATGGGTATGATCTGATAGCCATTACAGAGTCGTGGTTTCAAGGTGACCAAGGCTGGGAACTAAATATTCAGGGGTATTTGACAATTCAGAAGGACAGACAGAAAGAAAAAGGAGGTGAGGTAGATCTGTTAAAGATGAGATCAATGCGTTAGTGAGAAACGATATTGGCTCAGAAGATCAAGATATTGAATCAGTTTGGGTGGAGATAAGGAATAACAAGGGGAAAAAGTCTCTGGTGGGTGTAGTCTATAGGCCCCATCACAGTAGCTATGTTGTTGGATGGAGTATAAATCAAGAAATAATGGAGGCTTGTAATAAATGAATGGCAATAATCATGGGTGCTTTTAACCTTCATATTAATTGGACAAAGCAAATTGGCTAGAGTAGTCTTGAGGAAGAGTTCATAGAGTGTTTCTGGGATAGTTTCCTTGGACAGTACATTGTGGAACCAACCAGAGATCAGGCTATCTTAGATCGAGTACTGTGTAATGAGACAGGATTAATAAATGATCTCCTAGTAAAGGATCATCCAGGAATGAGTGACCATAACATGGTTGAATTTCAAATTCAGTTGCAGGGTAAGAAAGTTGGATCTCAAACCAGTGTCTTAAGCTTAAATAAAGGAGCCTACAAAAAGTATGACGGCAGAGTTGGCTAAAGTGGACTGGGAAAATCGATTAAAGTGTGGGACGGTTGATGAGCAGTGGCAGACAATTAAGGAGATATTTCATAACTCTCAACAAAAATATAGTCCAATGAGAAGGAAAGACTGTAAGAGAAGTGTAATGACTCAAGAGTCTGGTTACTGTAAACTCACTCAGGCGCAATCTGATCCATCTTTATTCCAGCCCAAGAGTGCCTGCATGACAAAGACACCCAGCTTATATACAGGTGACCAAGCACACATGCCACATGCGTACAGCCCGATGACCTCCGACCACGGCGCTTCTGGTGTCTGGTGACCCCCAAGCATTAATATATAACAATATCCCCCTTTTAAAGTCTTAACAACAGTCTTTTTACAAATTAAGACAGTCTGGGGCTTACCTCTCACGAGTTGATCGTCTCAGTTCAACTTTGGCTCTGAGCAAGCGTTCTGAGTCCGTTGAGACTGAGGGCTGAGTAGCCGATCTGATGGGAGTGGTCATGACCACATCAGAGACTGAAGGTTCAGAGTCAGTAATGTCAGCAGAGTCCTCTGATGAGTGAACAATGGTTGGTTGGTCACTGACTGCATCTTCCTCGGTTCCAATTCATCCGTGTGCCGCAGTTTAACCTGGTCAAGCGGTTTCCTGCATGTTTGCCCATTCTTGAGCATGACAATAAACACTCTGTTACCCTCCTTGGCTGTAACAGTGCCGGCGATCCACTTTGGACCTTGACCATAGTTCAGTACATAAACCGGATTGGTGACCAAGATGTCATGTGAGACGGCAACACGATCATGACACCATTGCTGACTTTGACGTCTGTTTTCAACACGATCATTCGAATCAGGGTGAACAAGAAAAAGCCTTGTCTTGAGACTTCTCTTCATCAGTAGTTCAGCAGGAGGAGCCCCAGTAAGCGTATCAGGTCTTGACCTGTAACTGAGGACAGTGAACCCTGAGTTACACGTTTCATACTTTGCTTGATCGTTTGAACGGCATGCTCTGCTTGACCATTAGAAGCAGGCTTGAATGGAGTTGATCTCACATGTCTGATGCCGTTGAGTTTCGTGAACTCCTGGAACTCAAGTCTTGTGAAGCAAGGTCCGTTGTCGCTCACAACAATGTCAGGCAAACCATGAGTAGCAAACATGATACGAAGGCTCTCAATGGTAGCTGTAGACATGCTGGATGACATAATAACACATTCAATCCACTTGGAATATGCATCTACTATGACAAAAAACATCTTTCCTAGGAACAGGCCCGCAAAATCAATGTGGATCCTCGACCATGGTTTGGATGGCCACAACCAAAGACTCAGCGGAGATTCCGCTGGTACTTTACTTAGCTGCATGCAAGTATTGCACTGATGCACGCATGATTCCAGATCAGAGTCAATTCCAGGCCACCATAGCAATGGATTTCATCATGACAATACCAGGATGAGTGCTATGAAGTTCACGTACAAATTTTTCTCTACCTTTCTTGGGCATGATTACACGATTACCCCACAGTAAACAGTCTGACAAAATGGACAGTTCATCCTTGCGACGGTTGTGAGGTTTGGTCTCCTCACGCATCTCCATAGGTATGGCAGACCAATCACCACTGAGTACACACCATTTCACAACTGATAAAATAGGGTCATGGCTGGTCCAGATCCTAACTTATTGAGCAGTGACAGGGGTTCCTTCGCTCTCAAAAGCATCCATTACTAACAGTAGATCTGCAGGTTGAGGCACCTCCATCTCAGTTGTGGATAAGGGCAGATGACTCAGTGCATTGGCACAATTCTCAGTGCCAGGTCTATGATGAATAACATAATCATAGGCAGACAATGTCAGCGCCCACCTTTGAATGCGGGACGATGCATTGTCATTAATACCTTTGTTTTCCGCAAACAATGAAATGAGTGGCTTGTGTCCGTTTCTGGTTCAAAATGAAGATCAAGCAGGTACTGGTGCATTTTTTTTATCCCATACACACAGACCAAAGCTTCTTTCTCTACCATACTGTAAACTCTTTTTGCTTTAGACAGACTTCTCGAAGCATACGCAACAGGTTGTAGCTTGCCCGATTCATTTGCTTGTTGGAGTACGCAGCCAACCCCATATGATGAAGCATCACAGGCCAATACAAGACGCTTACATGGATCATAATGAACAAGCAACTTGTTTGAACATAGCAGATTCTTGGCTTTCTCAAAGGCTCCATCTTGAGATGCACCCCAGACCCAATTGTCGTCTTTTCTTAGTAACACATGCAGTGGCTCTAGTAAAGTGCTCAATCTGGGTAAGAAATTACCAAAGTAGTTGAGTAGCCCAAGGAATGAACACAGCTCCGTCACATTCTGAGGCCTGGGTACATTTTTGATGGTCTCGGTTTTCGAATCAGTGGGCCTGGTGCCATCAGCAACAACCTTCCTCCCGAGGAATTCGACTTCAGGTGCCATGAGTACACACTTAGAGCATTTCAGCCTGAGTCCCACTTCGTCCAGACGCTGTAGGACTTCTTCAAGATTGTTCAGATGTTCAGCAGTGTCACAACCTGTGACCAGAATGTCATCTTGAAACACGACAGTTCTAGGAACGGACTTCAGTAAACTCTCCATATTCCTCTGAAATATGGCTGCGGCCGAACGAATCCCAAAAGGACACCTGTTTTAGATGAACAGTCCTTTATGGGTGTTGTTGCAGGTGAGTTTCTTCGAAGTGTCAACAAGCTCCTGGGTCATATAGGCCGACGTCAGATCCAGTTTTGTGAACGACTTTCCACCAGCTAGCATGACAAACAGGTCATCAGCCCCCGGTAACGGATACTGATCCCGTTTCGAAAATCGGTTAATCGTAACCTTGTAGTCTCCACAAATCCTGACAGTGCCATCACTCTTCAACACAGGAACAATGGGACTAGCCCACTCATTAAACTCGACCGGTGATATGATCCCGTCACGCTGGAGTCTGTCAAGCTCAATTTCAACCTTCTCCCTCATCATGTACGGAACAGACCGAGCTTTGTGATAGACAGGCCTTGCATTGGAGTCCAGGTGAGTCTGCACCTTGGCTCCCATAAAATTACCAATGTCCGGTTCAAACAAAGAAGGAAACTTTTTCAATACTTGAGCACATGAAGTATCATCCACCGAGGACAATATCTTGACATCATTCCAGTTCAATTTGATTTTCTCGAGCCAATTCCTGCCGAACAGCATTGGACCATTACCTGGGACGATCCATAATGCTAGCTCGTGAACCACACCGTCATATCACACCTCGATTGCTGCACTGCCAAGCACCGGTATGAGTTCCTTAGTGTAAGTACGCAACCTGGCATTGATTGGACTCAGCTTCGGTTTCGCAGCCTCAGTGTCCCACAGCTTGTTGAATGTCCTTTAGCTCATTATCAACTGGCTCGCACCCGTGTCCGGCTCCATTGATTCAGGCACACCATTCAGCTTCACATTAACGACTATCGGCTGGCTCTTGCTCAGGAACAAATACAGTCCATTCACTTCCTCCTCAGATTGAGTTTCCGGGCCATCACTGAACTGGTCCTCATCAACCATGTGGTGAGCCACACCACGCTTGCTCCGTTGTGAACACATCCTGTGAAGATGCCCCACTTTCGAACATCCATTGCATGAGTATTGTCTAAACTGACACTGATGAGGCCGATGATTGCCCCCACAACGCCAACAGGGTGAAATCTGGTTCGAACCAGTTGGCGGGCTCTGAGCAGCAGTAGGTTTCGCGTAAGCAGCTCTGCACGAAGACAATGCCATCTTGTTTACAGTACTTGCCGTGGAACTCCAACTCGTCGATGATATCTGCCTCAAATTATCATCCGTCATGTATGCCTGGGCAGTCACGATGGCCTTTTTCAAATCCAGCGTCTCTGCAGCCAACAGCTTCCTGAGGATCGCATCATGGCTGATGCCTATCACGAAGACATCACTCAGTATGTCTTCCAGCATGTTCCCGAACTTACACGGCTCAGCAAGACGTCGCAAGTCGGCGACGAATCCCGACACGACCTGGCCCTCAGCACGAACATGCATGTAGAAATGGTAGCGTGATATGATGATCCCCTCTTTTGGCTTCAGGTGGTTACCCACCAACGTACACAATTCCTCGTACCCTTTTTCCGCCGGAATTACAGGCGTGAGAAGATTCTTCATGAGGTCGTAAATTTTCGGACCACAAATGATGAGGAGAACTGCCCTGCGCTTAACTGCATAGGCCTCTGCTTCCATGCCGTTGTCCACAAAATACTGATCCAGGCGGTCAACAAAATCCGCCCAATCCTCGCCCTCCCCGAATCTCTCCAGGATTCCAACAGTGCCCATTGTTCATGCGAGGGTTCTTAAATTACCTCGTCGCCAATTGTAATGACTCTAGAGTCTGGTTACTGTAAACTCACTCAGGTGCAACCTGATCCATCTTTATTCCAGCTCAAGAGTGCCTGCATGGCAAAGACACCCAGCTTATATACAGGTGACCAAGCACACATGCCACATGCGTATAGCTCGATGACCTCTGACCGTGGCGCCCTCTGGTGTCTGGTGACCCCCAAGCATTAATACATAACAAGAAGGGATAACCATCCATGGCTGACTAAGGAAATAAGGGATGGTATCACATTGAAAACAAGGGCATACAATGTGGCCGAGATGAGTAGGAGGCATAGGATTGGGAAACTTTTAAAAGCCAGCAAAGAACAACTAAAAAAATAATAAAGAGAGGGAAAATAGATTATGAAAGTAAACTAGCACAAAATATAAAAATAGATAATAAGAGTTTCTACAGATACATAAAAAGGAAAAGAGTGACTAAAGTAAATGTTGGGCCCCTACAGAATGAGACTGGGGAATTAATAATGGGGAACAGGGAAATGGCAGAGACTTTGAACAAATATTTTGTATCGGTCTTCATGGTGGAAGACACTAAAAACATCCCAATAGTGGATAATCAAGGGCTATAGGAAGGGAGGAACTTAATACAATCACAATAACTAAAGAAGCAATAATCAGTAAAATAATGGAACGAAAGGTGGACAAGTCCCCTGGACTTGATAGCTTCAATCCTAGTGTCCTAAAATAAGTGGCTGCAGTGATAATGGATGCATTTGTTGTAATCTACCAAAATTTCCTGGATTCTGTGGAGGTCCCAGCGGATTGAAAAATCACAAATGTAACGCCCCTATTTAAAAAAGGAGGCAGACAAAAAGCAGGAAACTATAGACCAGTTAGCCTAACATCTGTCGCCAGGAAAATGCTGGAGTCCATTATTAAGGAAGCAGCAGTGGGACATTTGGAAAAGCATGATTCAATCAAGCAGAGTCAGTATGGTTTTATGAAAGGGAAATCATGTTTGACAAATTTGCTGGAGTTCTTTGAGGATGTAACGAGCAGGGTGGATAAAGGAGAACCAGTGGATGTGGTGTATTTGGATTGCCAGAAGGCATTCGATGAGGTGTCACATAAAAGGTTACTGCACAAGATAAAAGTACACCGGGTCGGGGGTAATATGGATAGAGGATTGGCTAACTAACAGAAAACAGAGAGTCGGCATAAATGGTTAATTTTCCGGTTGGCAAACAGTAACTAGTGGGGTGCCGCGGGATCGGTGCTGGGGCCTCAACTATTTACAATCTATATTAATGACTTGGATGAAGGGACCGAGTGTAATGTGGCTAAGTTTGCTGATGCTACAAAGCAAATTGTGAGGAGGACACATAAAATCTGCAAAGGGATATAGACAGGCTAAGTGAGTGAGCAAAAACTTAGCAGATGGAGTACAATGTGGGAAAATGTGAGGAAAAAAATAGAAAAGCAATTTAAATGAAGAAAAATTGCGAAGTGCTACATAATAGCGGGACCTGGGGGTCCTTTACATGAAACACAAAAAGTTAGTATGCAGGTACAACAAGTAATCAGGAAGGCAAATGGAATGTTGGCCTTTATTGCAAGAACATAAGAACATAAGAAATAGGAGCAGGAGTAGGCCATACGGCCACTTGAGCCTGCTCCGCCATTTAATACAATCATGGCTGATCCGATCATGGATTCAGGCCCACTTCCCTGTCCGCTCCCCATAACCCTTTATTCCTTTATCAGTTAAGAAACTGTCTATCTCTGTCTTAAATTTATTCAATGACTCAGCTTCCACAGATTTACAACCCTCCGAGAGAAGAAATTTCTCCTCATGTCTGTTTTAAATGGGCGGCCCCTTATTCTAAGATTATGCCCCTCTAGTTCTAGTCTCCCCTATCAGTGGAAACATCCTGTCTGCATCCACCTTGTCAAGCCCCCTCATAACCTTATACGTTTCGATAAGATCACCTCTCATTCTTCTGAATTCCAATGAGTAGATGCCCATCCTACTCAACCTTTCCCTCATAAGTCAACCCCCTTATCTCCGGAATTAACCTAGTGAACCTTCTCTGAACTGCCTCCAAAGCAAGTATATCCTTTCTTAAATATGGAAACCAAAACAGTACGCAGTATTCCAGGTGTGGCCTCACCAATACCTTATATAACTGTAGCAAGACTTCCCTGCTTTTATACTCCATCCCCTTTGTAATAAAGGCCAAGATTCCATTGGCCTTCCTGATCACTTGCTATACCTGCATACTAACCTTTTGTGTTTCTTGCACCAGGACCCCCAGGTCCCGCTGAACTGCAGCACTTTGCAATTTTTCTCCATTTAAATAATAACTTTCTCTTTGATTTTTTTCTGCCAAAGTGCATAACCTCACACTTTCCAACATTATACTCCATCTGCCAAATTTTTGCCCACTCACTTAGCCTGTCTATGTCCTTTTGCAGGTTTTTTGTGTCCTCCTCACACATTGCTTTTGTATCTTTGTATCGTCAGCAAACTTGGCTACGTTAAACTCGATCCCTTCATCCAAGTCGTTAATATAGATTGTAAATAGTTGGGTTCCCAGCACTGATCCCTGCGGCATCCCACTAGTTACTGATTGCTAATCCAAGAATGAACCATTTATCCCGACTCTCTGTTTTCTGTTAGTATAAAAGCAGAGAAGTCCTGCTACAACTGTACAGGGTATTGTTGAGGCCACACCTAGAGTACTGTGTGCAGTTTTGGTCTCCGTATTTAAGGAAGGATATACTTGCATTAGAGGCTGTTCAGAGAAGGTTCATGAGGTTGATTCCGGAGATGAGAGGGTTGACTTATGAAGATAGGTTGAGTAGGTTGGGCCTATGCTCATTGGAGTTCAGAACAATGAGAGATGATTTTATCGAAACGTACAAGATAATGAGGGGGCTCGACAAGATGGATGCAGAGAGGATATTTCAACTCATAGGGGAAACTAAAACTAGGGGGCATCATCTCAGAATAAGGGGCCGCCCATTTAAAACTGAGATGAGAGGTTGTAAATCTGTGGATTTGTCTGCCCCAGAGAGCTGTGGAGTCTGTGTCATTCAATATATTTAAGGTAGAGATAGACAGATTTTTGAACGATAAGGGAATAAAGGGTTATGGGGAGCGGGCAGGGAAGTGGAGCTGAGTCAATGATCAGATCAGCCAAGATCTTATTAAATGGTGGAGCAGGCTCGAGGGGTCAAATGGCCTACTCCTGCTCCTGTTTCTTATGTTCTTCTTATGTTCTTATGAGATCTCCCTCTCTCTTCGTCTCCCACCTCCAGCTGCTGGGTGACTCCAGAAACTGCCAAGGCAGCCTCCTTTACTGAAGTTAGGGTCGCCAGTGATAGCGTTGCACCTCCAGTTCTCTCCCTCTCCCTCTTATTGTGGGTTGTCTTTTCCTGCAAGGAGGGAAAGAAGAGAGGTTTAATTGAGAGTGACGGACTGAGTAACAGGAATGGGTGAGTTACATCTTTAGAGGGTGACTATGATGGCGTGGGGTGCCAAAGCCATAAGTGGCCTCCTTATGTGTTGTTATTTAGTCTGATTGCATTAGGATGAGGGTGAGTGTGAGGGGTGTGAGTATGATTCAGATGGGGATGTGAGTATGGAGATAGAGAGAGAGGGATGGGTAGCCGTGCAAGGTATGTTATGAATAAGGATGGGCAGCAGCAGGTTTGGGAAGGCAAAGTGATAGGGATGTGATGAGACATGCAGGAGGATGAAGTTGAGTGTGTCTTTGCACTCACCATTTAGATCATTGAAATGTTCTGCACCCGGGTCCTCCTGACTACATCCCTGCTCTTTACGTCCTCTGCTATTTGGAGCAAGGCTCTTTTGGTCTCCTGGAGAAGTCTCCAGCCCATTAGAAGGTAAGAGGACCTTCCTGTATGTGGAGGGAGTCATCGGAAAACCAGGGTGCAGCCCACTGTCTCAGTGTAGTCATATTTGGCACTCTTTCCAACAGTTCAGTTGTGCAGCGTGCTGCATGCACACTCATAGATGAACTTTCAGAAGCAAAGTGGCCATGGCTCTTTTAAATATCCTTGCTAAAAACACGTCATCGATGACATCATCAGACCTGCACCATTTAAGTGGGCCGGGTAATGCACAGGGAGGCCTTAATCGACCCCATTAATGCAAAATCGCTCTGAGGAGCGGCATGGAATCAGGAACAGGGTCGCGACCCACCACAGAGACCACCAGCACCTGACCCGCCCACGCATGGGAAATCCAGGCCTTTGTCTTTGCAAACTACTACCCCATCTCCAACCTCCCTTTTTTCTGCAAAGTCTTTGAATGTAATATCACCTCCCAATTTCATGCCCAACTTTCCGACAAATCCAAGTTTGAATCTCTCTAATCAGGTTTCTGCCCTTGCCAGAGTACTGAAATGTCCCTAATGAAAGTCACTAATGACATTCTATGTGACTCTGACCATGGAGCATTTCCCTCCTTGATCTTTCACACGGTCAACAATACCATCCTCCTTCAACACCTTTCTTCCACTGTCCAGCACAGTGGTACTGCCCTCACTTGATTCTACTCTTGCATATCCAGTTATAGCCAGAGCATCTCCAGAAACGACTGCAATTCATTCCCTTTTGTAATGTATTTGCTTCATGGGTTCTTTGTTTAAAAATTCATAGCAACAATTAATAAGCAGTTGGTTTATGAGCAAAATGTTTAACATTCACACTACACATTACCAGTTTATCCACCAGGCTCACAACCACCTGACTCATTGTGGATCCCCCGAACCCAACTGGCTGGGGTTTTATTGAGTCTTGTGAACATCACGTGACTGGCTAAGCCTCTCCCAACTCACAGCTCTACAACTATTTTAGTTGCACCTGTAAAACAATAAATCATTAAATCAAGTGCCCCCTGATTAAAGGGGAGCGGACACTAAAACCGACAAACTTAAGCAAATTAAACTTTAGACATTACGTGGTTCAAATTAAAATTTGGTTGCCGGGGGTGATGATGCACTCCAGTCCCCTCACAGCTCTACAACTATTTTAGTTGTATCAGTAATCAAGTGCCCCCCTGATTAAAGGGGGGAAGGGGGCACACTCCAAAATCTTTTCAAGAGCCCCCTTGTTTTTTTTTGAGGTCACTAAAAACATAAATTATACAAGTGTCTCCTGGCTAAAAGGGGTGGGGGGCACTAAAACCAACAACTTAAAGAAATTAAACTTTGGACATTAAGATCAAACTAAAATGTGGTTGCCGGGTGATGATGCACTCCAGTCTCCTCCCAGCTCGACAACTATTTTGTTGTAATACTTTATTCAAGTGCCCCCTGATTAAAGGGGGGGGGGCATGCTCCAAAAACTTTTCAGGTGCTCCCTTGGTTTTTTTTGTTTTTTGGGGTTTTTTTGAGGGCACCAAAACACAAATTATACAAGTGCCCTTGGCTAAAAGGGGTGGGTCACTAAAACCGGCAAATTAAACAAATAACACTTGCAGGAGTAGGTCATTTGGCCTTTCTTGCCTGCACCACCATTGAATAAGGTCATGGCTGATCATTCAACCTCAGAACCCCTTTCCTGCTTTCTCTCCATACCCCTTGATCCCTTTAGCCATAAAGGCCATTCCAAATCCCTCGTGAACATATCGAACGAACTGGCATCAACAACTCTCTGCGGAAGTGAATTCCATAGGTTAACAACTCTCTGAGTGAAGAAGTTTCTCCTCATCTCAATCCTAAAAGGCTTACCCCTTATCCTTAGAGTGTGACCCCTGGTTCTGGACTCCCCCAACATCGGGAACATTTTTCCTGCATCTAACCTGTTCAGTCTCTCAGAATTTTATATGTTTCTATGAGATCCCCTCTCATTCTTCTAAACTCCAGTGAATGCAGGCCCAGTCGATCCAATCTCTCCTCATATGTCAGTCCTGCCATACCGGGCATCAGTCTGGTGAACCTTTGCTGCACTCCCTCAATAGCAAGAACGTCCTTCCTCACATTAGGGGACCAAAACTGAACACAATATTCTAGGTGAGTTCTCACCAAGGCCCTGTACAACTGCAGCAAGACCTCCCTTCTCCTATACTTAAATCCCCTAGCTATGAAGGCCAACATGCCACTTGCCTTCTTCACCGACTGCTGTACCTGCATGCCAACCTTCAATGACTGATGTACCATGACACCCAGGTCTCGTTGCACCTAACCCTTTTCCTAATCTGCTGCCATTTAGATAATATTCTGCCTTCATGTTTTTGCCACCAATGTGGCTAACCTCTCATTTATCCACATTATACTGCACCTGCCATGCATTTGCCCACTCACCTAACCAGTCCAAGTCACCCTGCAGCCTCTTAGCATCCTCCTCACAGCTCACACCACCACCCAGCTTAGTGTCATCTGCAAACTTGGAGATATTACTCTCAATTCCTTCATCTATATCATTGATGTATATTGTAAATAGCTGGGGTCCCAACACTGAGCCGTGCGGCACTCCACTAGTCACTGCCTGCCATTCTGAAAAGGACCCGTTTATCCTGACTCTCTGCTTCCTGTCTGCCAACCAGTTCTCTATCCACGTCAGTACATTACCTCCAATACTATATGCTTTAATTTTGCACACAAATCTCTTGTGTGGGACCTTATCAAAAGCCTTTTCAAAGTCCAAATACACCACAGTCACTGTTTCTCCCTTGTCCACTCTACTAGTTACATCCTCAAAAAATTCTAGCAGATTTATCAAGCATGATTTTCCTTTCATAAATCCATGCTGACTTGGACCGATCCTGTCACTGCTTTCCAAATGCACTGCTATTTCATCTTTAATAATTGATTCCAACATTTTCCCCACTACTGATGTCAGGCTAACTGGTCTATAACTCCCCGTTTTCTCTCTCCCTCCTTTTTAAAAAAGTGGTGTTACATTAGCTCCCCTGCAGTCCATAGGATCTGATCCAGAGTCGATAGACTGTTGGAAAATGATGACCAATGCACCCATTATTTCTATGGCCACTTCTTTAAGTACTCTGGGATGCAGACTATCAGGCCTTGGGGATTTATCGGCCTTCAATCCCATCAATTTCCCAAACACAATTTCCTGGCTAATAAGGATTTCCTTCAGTTCCTTCTTCTCACTAGTCCCTCGGTCCCCTAGTATTTCCGGAACGCTATTTGTGTCTTCCTTAGTGAAGAAAGAACCAAAGTATTTGTTCAATTGGTCTGTCATTTCTTTGTTCCCCATTATAAATTCACCTGATTCTGACTGCAAGGGACCTACGTTTGTCTTCACTAATCTTTTCCTCTTCACATATCTATAGTAGCTTTTGCAGTCAGTTTTTATGTTCCCAGCAAGCTTCCTCTCATACTCTATTTTCCCCCTCCTAATTAAACCCTTTGACCTCCTCTGCTGAATTCTAAATTTCTCCCAGTCCTCAGGTTTGCTGCTTTTTCTGGCCAATTTATATGCCTCTTCCTTGGATTTAACACTATCCTTAATTTCCCTTGTTAGCCACGGTTGAGCCACCTTCCCTGTTTTATTTTTACTCCAAACAGGGAAGTACAATTGTTGAAGTTCATCCATGTGATCTTTAAATGTTTGCCATTGCCTATCCACCGTCAACCCTTTAAGTATCATTCGCCAGTCTATTCTAGACAATTCACGTCTCACACCATCGAAGTTAGCTTTCCTTAAGCTCAGGACCCTAGTCTCTGAATTAACTGAATTAACTCTCCATCTTAATAAAGAATTTTACCATATTATGGTCACTCTTCCCCAAGGGGCCTCACACAACAAAATTGCTAAATAATCCTTTCTCGTTACACATCACCCAGTCTAGGTTGGCCAGCCCTCTAGTTGGTTCCTCGACATATTGGCCTAGAAAACCATCCCTAATACACTCCAGGAAATCTTCCTCCACCGTACTGCTACCAGTTTGGTGAGTCCAATCTATATGTAGATTAAAGTCGCCCATGATAACTGCTGTACCTTTATTGCACGCATCCCTAATTTCTTGTTTGATGGTGTTCTCAACCTCACTACTACTGTTTGGTGGTCTGTACACAATTCCCACTAGCATTTTCTGCTCTTTGGTAATCCGCAGCTCTACCCATACAGATTCCACATGATTCAAGCTAATGTCCTTCCTTACTATTGCGTTAATTACTTCTTTAACCAGTAACGCTACCCCACCTCCTTTTCCTTTCTGTCTATCCTTCCTGAATGTTGAATATCCCTGGATGTTGAGTTCCCAGCCTTGGTCACCCTGGAGCCATGTTTCTGTATTCCCAATTATATCATATTCGTTAATAGCAGCCTCTGTCTCCCTGCATAGGTTCCCATCACCCTGCCATATTAGTTTAACCCCTCTCCAACAGCACTAGCAAACACTCCCCCTAGGACATTGGTTCCAATCCTGCCCAGGTGCAGACCGTCCGGTTTGTACTGATCCCACCTCCCCCAGAACTGGTTCCAATGTCCCAGGAATTTGAATCCCTCCCTCCCGCACCACACCCCAAGCCATTCATCTTAGGTATTCATCTTAGCTATCCTGCAATTCCTACTCTGACTAGCATGTGACACTGGTAGCAATCCTGAGATTACTGCCTTTGAGGTCCTGCTTTTTAATTTAACTCCTAGCTCCCTAAATTCAGCTTGTAGGACCTCCTCCCGTTTTTTACCTATATCGTTGGTACCTATATGCATCACGACAACTGGCTGTTCATCCTCCCCCTCCAGAATGTCCTGCAGCCACTCCACTCTCATCGTGCTGTCATCACTTAAAAATCTCTAAGTTGAAAAATGTAATGATGTTAATACTAAACTGGTGCTTTTGAAAACCTTGCTTCATAAGAGCATTTCAAAAAAGATGAGATGCTGGTATTGCCACATCATGACAAAGGGGATTTCCATGTTAAAACGAGTTAAGTCATATCAGGAAGTTCTGCAAACGTTTCTCTTCCAAAATTGTGAAAAAAAAATTCAATCCAATAATTACCGTTTAATTTTTTTTCTAAAATGAGGGGTATACTTAAACTCTTACCACACATATCACACATGTAAAATAATTGATTAGCGACAAACATCTAATATTTTATTATTTAATCTATGTTTTTTGATGAACAGTATTCTGAAGATTACAAAACGTATATACATGAACACACAGGACACCCAGACTGGTTTCAGTTTCATTAAAGCACAGGAATCAAGTTACATCGAGTATACAGCACAGAAACAAGCCATTCAGTTCAACTGGTCTATGCCAGCCTTCATGCTCCACATGAGCCTCTTCCCATCCTTCTTTATCTAACCCTATTAGCATACTCTTCTGTTCCTTTCTCCCTCATGTGCTTATCTAGGTGTCCTCCAGTCCTCTGGCACTATTCCCTTTTTAAATGAATTTTTAGACATATATAATAGTGCCTCTGCTGTCTCTACCCTAACTTCTTTTAATATGCAAGGCTGCAATGCATCTGGACCAGAGGTTATATCCTCTCTAATTTTGATTATTTTATCAATTATCTCCCTCCTTTCTATCTTAGATGTCTTGGAGGTTTATTTGGGGGAAAGGGTGAAAACAGGCGCTAAGTGGATGCTGTGCTAATAAGACAAGCCTGTTTAAAAGCCTGGTTTTAGCCCGCAATTTTGGGACTAATGGGTGATTACCATGATTGAAACATGCCCGAGGCACTAAAATGGAGACCTGCAGGTTTAACAGTCAAGCACTGATTGGGAGCAATTTTTGTGGAGCGGTAAATGTAACCTCCACGCACGCAATTCCACAGAAGGTGTAGCGAACAGACAATGGCATGTGCCAGGTTAGCTCAGGGACTGAGGGAGAGGGCTCACAGGTTCCCAGCGACGGGTCTGGAGGTCCTGGTGGAAGTATTACAGTGGAGAAGGGCTGTCCTGTACTTGCAAGGGGGGTGGGGAAGGAGACCACAGAGGCAACTAATGCGGCGGATGTGGGAGGAGATCGCTGAGGAGGTCACAGCCAGGAGCACTGCCCCCAGGAAATGGCTCCAATGCTGCAAAAAAATTAATGATTTGACACGAATGGTCAAGGTAAGCTCTCACAAACACACTTCTCAATAACTGCACCACCATCAGCATCACAACCTCAACACATTGCATTCACCATCTAACTATACACTAACATTCACACAACCCATAATATTACATCCTTCACAGGAACTACCCATACCTTAGATACATTTCACAGCTCTTAAACTATATGAGGCATCACACGCACAAACACACCTGCCAATATACTGATTCACAATCACCAGTCTTTCTCTTCCAGGATCACTTGTGGATAGCCACTGAGGTTCAACTCCAGGGTGAACAGTTTAATATTTATAAGTGCTGTTGGTCGTGTCATGTTTTCATTGCATGTTTTTGCTGTAGATAAAGAGTGATGATGGAAATTGGGTAGTCATCGAATTAGTGGTCTGTTTTATTGTGTTCTTCATGGGGAAGGGGTTGAAAGGATTGAGTGCAGATAGTGGACTTCTTGATGGATCCTCAGTCGTGGAAGGTAAGGCATGGGGAAACAGTGCACCAGAATCTAATGGTGGAGCACGACTCTCAAAAACAGTCTTCAATTTGATGGCGGCGAGCAGCTTTCCCAGGTGCAGACCATCCACCTGGAATCCTCTGATGCTCTCCTTGGTCCCCCATCTCATCCTCCTCCTCCTCCTCCTCTTGTGACCCCTGAGCCTGACCCTCTGGCACAATTGCTGGTAGTAACGGCTGGTCTCTCATGATCGTTAGATTGTGGAGCATGTAGCAAATCACCACAAAGCTGCAGCCCTCCTGTCCCTCCTGTTTCTTTTCTCCCTTTCTCCTACAGCAGCTGGCCTCATCTCCTGCTCTCATTCCTCCTCCATAAGAACATAAGAAATAGGAGCAGGAGTAGGCCAAATGGCCCCTCGAGCCTGCTCCGCCATTCAATAAGACCATGGCTGATCTAATCATGGACTCAGCTCCATTTCTCTGCCCACTCCCCATAACCCCTTATCCCCTTATTATTGAAGAAACTGTCTATTTCTGTCTTAAATTTATTTACTGTCACAGCTTCTACAGCTCTCAGAGGCAGCGAATTCCACAGATTCACAACCCTCTGAGAGAACGAATTTCTCCTTATCTCTGTTCTAAATGGCTGGCCCCTTATCCTAATGCCCCCTAGTTCTAGTCTCCCCCACCAGTGGAAACATCCTCTCTGCATCCACCTTGTCAAGCCCCCTCATAATCTTATATGTTTCTATAAGATCACCTTTCATTCTTCTGAAATCCAATTAGTAGAGGCCCAATCTACTCAACTTTTCCTCATAAATTAACCCATTCATCCCTGGTATCAACCTAATAAACCTTCTCTGAACTGCCTCCAAAGCAAGTATATCCTTTTGTAAATATGGAAACCAAAACTGCACGCAGTATTCCAAGTGTGGCCTCACCAATAAACTGTACAGCTGTAACAAGACTTCCCAGCTTTTATACTCCATCTTTTTTGCAATAAAGGCCAAGATTCCATTGGCCTTCCTGATCACACTGTACCTGCATACTATCCTTTTGTGTTTCATGCACAAGTACCACCAGGTTCTGCCGTACTGCAGCACTTTGCAATCTTTCTCCATTTAAATAATAACTTGCTCTTTGATTTTTTTCTGCCAAAGTTCATGACCTCACATTTTCCAACATGATACTCCATCTGCCAAATTCTTGCCACTCACTTAGCCTGTCTATGTCCTCCTGCAGCCTCTTTATGTCCTCCTCACACATTACCCATCCTCCCATCTTGTATCATCCGCAAACTTGGCTACGTTACACTCAGTCCCGTCTTCCAAGTTGTTAATATAGATTGTAAATAGTTGGGGTCCCAGCACTGATCCCTGCGGCACCCCACTAGTTACTGATTGCCAACCAGAGAATGAACCATTTATCCCGACTCTCTGTTTTCTGTTTGTCAGCCAATCTTCTATCCATGCTAATATATTACCCCCAACCCCGTGAACTTTTATCTTGTGCTGTAACCTTTTGTGCGGCATCTTGTCAAATGCTTTCTGGAAATACAAATACACCACATCCACTGGGCTCCCTTTATCCACCCTATTCGTTACATCTTCAAAGAATTCCAGCAAATTTGTCAAACATGACTTCCCCTTCATAAATCCATGCTGACATTGCCTGGCCAAATTTTGCTTTCCAAATGTCCTGTTACTGCTTCTTTAATAATGGACTCCAACATTTTCCCAACCACAGATGTTAGGCTAACTGGTCTATAGATTCCTGCTTTTTGTCTGCCTCCTTTTTTGAATAGGGGCGTTACATTTGCAGTTTTCCAATCTGCTGGGACCTCCCCAGAATCCAAGGAATTTTGGTAAATGACAACCAATGCATCCACAATCCCTGTCGCTACTTCTCTTAAGACCCTAGGATGCAAGCCATCAGGTCCAGGAGATTTACCTGCCTTTAGTCCTATTATCTTACTGAGCACTGCCTCCTTAGTGTTTGTAATCGTGTTAAGTTCCTCCCCCCGCACCCCCCGCACCCCCCCACCCCCATAGCCCTTTGACTATCCACTGTTGGAATATTGCTAGTGTCTTCTACCGTAAAAACTGGTACAAAATACTTGTTTCGAGTTTCTGCCATCTCCATGTTCCCCATTACTAATTCCCCGGTCTCGTCCTCTAAGGGACCAACATTTACTTTAGCCATTCTTTTCCTTTTTATTTATCTATAGAAACTCTTACTATCTGTTTTTATATTTTGTGCTAGTTTACTTTCATAGACTTTCTTCCCTTTCTTAATCATTTTTTTAGTCATTCTTTGCTGGCTTTTAAAAACTGCCCATTCTTCTGTCCTCCCACTAGTTTTTGCCCACTTTGTATGCCCTTGTTTTAATTGGATACCGTCCTTTATTTCTTTAGTTAGCCATGGATGGCTTTCTTTTCTCTTGCACTCATTCCTCCTTACTGGAATATATTTTTCTTGAGAGATGTGAAATATCTCTTTAAATGTGCACCACTGTTCATCAACCGTCCCACACTTCAATCTGTTTTCACAGTCCACTTTAGCCAACTCAGCCCTTATACCTTCATAGTCCCCTTTATTTAAACTTAGTACGCTGGTTAGTGATCCAACTTTCTCACCCTCCATCTGAATTTGAAACTCAATCGTGCTATGATCACTCATCCCAAGCGGATCCTTTACTAAGAGATTGTTTATTAATCCTGTCTCATTACACAGGACCAGATCTAGGATAGCCTGCCCCCTGGTTGGTTCTGTTCCATACTGCTCAAGGAACCCGTCCCTTATGCACTCTCTGAACTCTTCCTCAAGGCTACCCTGACCAATTTGATTTGTCCAATCAATACTGAGGTTAAAATCACCCATGATTATTGCTGTTCCCTTTTTACAATCCCCCATTATTTCCTGGTTTATGCTCCGACCAACAGTGTTGCTACTGTTAGGGGGCCTATATACTACGCCCACTAGTGACTTTTTTTCCCTTATTATTCCTTATCTGTTTCAACATCTTGATCCTTTGAGCATATATCGTTTCTCACTATTGCAGATCAAGGGGGATTCCTTGCAAGATCCCCATGACCAACCACTTTCTCCTGGTGCCTTATAAGGTCTCCAATAAGGCACAGTGGCATGGCACTCATTCTCTTTAGGTGAAGTCCTCAGGGAATTTACGGAAAAAATGTTGACAGAATATTAGTGAAGTCTAGACAAAGTATCCCAGAAAGTCTACTGATGGCTATCAAAAGTTCTCTTCAAACGCAGTGTAGTCAGTCTATCTCCAGCTGCGAGTGAACATTGAAAACTGAGCATGGCTTTAAGTTGCGCTCGTAATCCTCACCAACAACAGATTGGCAAACTGTAACTAGTGGGGTGCCACAGGGATCAGTGCTGAGTCCTCAACTATTTATAATCTATATTAATCACTTGGATGAAGAGACCGACTGTAATGCAGCCAAATTTGTTGACGATACAAAGATACAAAGATAGAAAGAAAGAAAGAAAGAAAGAAAGAAAGAAAGAAAGAAAGAAAGAAAGAAAGAAAGAAAGAAAGAAAGAAAGAAAGAAAGAAAGACTTGGATTAATATAACGCCTTTCATGACCACCAGACCTTTCAAAGCACTTTACTGCCAATGAAATACTTTTGAGTGTAGTCACTGTGGTAATGTAGGAAATGCGGCAGCCAATTTGCGCACAAGCAAGTCCCAAAAACAGCAATGTGATAATGACCAAATAATCTGTGTTTTTGTTATGTTGATTGAGGGATAAATATTGGCCAGGACACCAGAGATAACTCCCCTGCTCTTCTTCGAAATAGTGCCAAGGGATCTTTTACGTCCACCTGAGACGGCAGACAGGGCCCTGGTTAAATGTCTCATCCGAAAGACGGCACCTCCGGCAGTGCAGCACTCCCTCAGCACTGCACTAGAGTGTAAGCCTAGATTTTCTTGTGCTCAAGTCCCTGGAGTGTGACTTGAATCCAGAGCCTTCTGACTCAGATGATATGTGGGAAAGCAAGTTGTGATGAGGACACAAAGAGTCTGCAAAAGGATATCGATAGGTTAAGTGAGTGGCAAAAATTTGGCAGATGTGGGAAATTGTGAGGTTATCCACTTTGGTAGAAAAGCAAATTATTATTTAAATGGAGAGAGATTACAGAATGCTGAGGTACAGAGGGATCTGGATGTCCTCGTAAATGAAACACAAAAAGTTAGTATGCAGGTACAGCAAGTAATTAGGAAAGCAAATGGAATGTTGGCCTTTATTGCAAGGTGGATGGAGTATAAATGTCGGGAAGTCCTGCTACAACTGTACAGGGCATTGGTGAGACCACACCATGGGCCTAAAAATTTGCCGACCTTGTGACCGTCTTCTTGGCGATATTTCGCCATTTTTGGCGAAAATCCGGTCAGCAGGAAATTCAGTGATGTCTTGCGACAGCGATTTTTAAGTAACGCTGTGGAGCGAACCGCCATAGTGCAAGACTCGAAATATCGCTTTCACCAAAAATTTGGCTCAGTGTGCATCCGTATTTAGCACGAAAAAATACCGTCAGGTAAAAAGCTGCGTTGTAGCCTATGGAACAGCGGTAAGTAGGAAGACCTGCAAAAAAGGTAAGTTAAAGTTTTTATTTTTTAATTCTTTTTCAGCGATTTGATAGTTAAGTGTCTTGTGAATGTGATTTTTTATTTTTTGTTATTGCAGTTTTTGTTTAGTGTTTTCTTCCCTCCCAATGCTTCTCTCGTGGCGGTATTGGCCCCGGAGTAAAGTTGCAGAAAATTCGCGGTTTGCGCCATGAATCCTTGTGCAACGCCGATTTTTATCGCTGCGCAAATTGAAGCTTGAATTTTAGGCCTCGTAGCGGTAGCAAAGCGAAAGTGATATTTTTGGCGGAAAAAATAGCGTTTTCGCCAAAAAACGAATTTCTAGCCCTAGAGTACTGCATGCAGTTTTGGTCTTATGTAAGGAGGGATATACTTGCATTGGAGGCAGTTCAGAGAAGATTCACCAGGTTGATTCCTGGGATGAAGGAATTGTCTTGTGAGGAAAGGATGAGCAGGTTGGGCCTGTACTCATTTAAACATAGAAACATAGAAAATAGGTGCAGGAGTAGGCCATTCGGCCCTTCGAGCCTGCACCACCATTCAATAAGATCATGGCTGATCATTCACCTCAGTACCCCTTTCCTGCTTTCTCTTGATATCCCTTGATCCCTTTAGCCATAAGGGCCATATCCAACTCCCTCGTGAATATATCGAATGAACTGGCATCAACAACTCTCTGCGGAAGAGAATTCCACAGGTTAACAACTCTCTGAGTGAAGAAGTTTCTCCTCATCTCAGTCCTAAATGGCTTACCCCTTATCCTTAGACTGTGACCCCTGGTTCTGGACTCCCCCAACATCGGGAACATTCGTCCTGCATTTAACCTGTCCAGTCCCATCAGAATTTTACATGTTTCTATGAGGTCCCTCTCATTCTTCTAGTGAATACAGGCCCAGTTAATCCAGTCTCTCCTCATATGTCAGTCCTGCAATCCCGGACATCAGTCTGGTGAACCTTCGCTGCACTTCCTCAATAGCAAGAACATCCTTCCTCAGATTAGGAGACCAAAACTGAACACAATATTCCAGGTGAGGCCTCACCAAGGCCCTGTACAGCTTCAGCAAGACCTCCCTGCTCCTATACTCAAATCCCCTAGCTATGAAGTCCAACATACCATTTGCCTTCTTCACCACTTGCTGCACCTGCATGCCAACCTTCAATGACTGATGACACCCAGGTCTCGTTGCACCTCCTCTTTTCCTAATTTGCCGCCATTCAGATAATATTCTGCCTTCATGTTTTTGCCACCAAAGTGGATACATTTATCCACATTATACTGCATCTGCCATGCATTTGCCCACTCACCTAACCTGTCCAAGTCACCCTGCAGCCTCTTAGCATCCTCCTCACAGCTCACACTGCCACTCAGCTTAGTGTCATCTGCAAACCTGGAGATATTACTCTCAATTCCTTCATCTAAATCATTGATGTATATTGTAAATAGCTGGGGGCCCAGCACTGAGCCCTGCGGCACCCCACTAATCACTGCCTGCCATTCTGAAAAGGACCTGTTTATCTCAACTCTCTGCTTCCTGTCTGCCAAACAGTTCTCTATCCATGTCAATACATTACCCCAATACCATGTGCTTTAATTTTGCACACCAATCTCTTGAGTGGTACCTTATCAAAAGCCTTTTGAAATCCAAATACACCGCATCCACTGCTTCTCCCTTGTCCACTCTACTAGTTACATCTCAAAAGTTGGAGTTTAGAAGAATGATAGGTGATCTTATTGAAACATATAAGATTCTGAGGGGGCTTGACAGGGTAGATGCTGAGAGCATGTTTCCCCTTGTCGGGGAATCTAGAACTAGGGGGCATAGTTTTGGAATAAGAGGTCGCCCATTAAGACAGAGATGAGGAGGAATTTCTTCTCTCAGAGGGTCGTGAATCTTTGGAATTCTTTACCCCAAAGAGCTGTGGAGGCGAGTCATTGAATATATTCAAGGCTGAGATAGACAGATTTTTGAACTTTAGGGGAGTCAAGGTGTGATGTATGAATAAAGAGTCTGACCAGATACTGTGAGCTCAAAGTAAAGTGTGACATTAGTCTCTTATTGCAGGTCTCCAGAGTGCCTCTCCAACCTGTGAGGTCTCCTTAAGTACAGGTGCTTCCAAGGGATTGTGGGATTCCTTGGGACTCCAGGGGATGAGCCCTCTTGTGGTTAAACAAGTATTTACAGGTTTCCATATATAACAACACTACCCCCCCCCCCCCCCCCCAAAGTCAATAGTGTAACAGTTTACAAGGTGAGTCGATCTGGGGCCTTTCTTTCCCTGGTTGATTGTCTCAGTGCAAATGCTGGTTTTGGTGAGTCGTTTGTTGGACCGTCGCTGGGCTGCTGTGCAACTGGCTTTGCTGGGCTGCCTGTTGTGATGAGTCCTGCTGGGCTGCTACAGGTGATGGGTTCTGCTTCATGGTCAACCGCTGTGTCGGTTGCCACTGGTGTGTGTATTGGGGGGTCAAAAAAGGTAGAGTCTAGTGTGGGTTGTTCTGGATAGTCCGTGAATCTGAGTTTGGTTTGGTGCAAGTGTTTCCTGTAGATGAGTCCATTTGAAAGTTTGACCCAAAACACCCTACTCCCCTCTTTGGCCACAACAGTGCCGGGAAGCCACAAATACAGGTTCATTAATCTCAATTTTGCGTGACATATTTGCGCTAACATGATATGTACTTTGTTGAAGCAGCCTTCTCTCTACCTGTTCGTGAAGATCAGGGTGGACTATCGAGAGCCTTGTCTTAAGTGCCCTTTTCATGAGCAGTTCCGCGGTGTGCGAGTGGGATCTTGTGCGGTAACTAAGCAGGACTCGAGATAGGCGAGTCTGCAGTGAGCCTTCAGTTACCCTTATGTTCTTATGTTCTTATGTTCTTATGTATGTTCTTATGTATGTTCTTATGTATCAATCTCTGCTTGATTGTTTGCACTGCTCTCTCTGCCTGACCATTGGACGCTGGTTTGAATGGGGCAGATGTAACATGTTTGATCCCATTGCGGGTCATGAACTTTTTGAATTCGGCACTGGTGAAACATGGTCCGTTGTCACTCACAAGGACTTCAGGCAGGCCGTGTGTGGCAAACATGGCCCGCAGGCTTTCAGTGGTGGCAGTGGACGTGCTTGCCGATATTATCTCACATTCAATCCATTTGGAGTACGTATCTACAACCACTAGGAACATTTTTCCCAAGAACGGACCTGCATAGTCAACATAGACCTTAGACCACAGTTTGGAAGGCCAAGACCATAAACTTAGTGGCGCCTCCCTGGGTGCATTGCTTAACTGTGAACATGTGTTACATTTGTGCATGCAGGACTCTAAGTCCGCATCAATACCAGGCCACCACACGTGGGATCTGGCTATCGCTTTCATCATTACAATGCCTGGGTGGGTACTGTGGAGATCACTAATGAAAGTGTCCCTGCCCTTTTTTGGTACCACTACCCGATTACCCCACAGAAGGCAATCTGCCTGTATAGACATTTCATCTTTGTGTCGCTGGTACGGCTTTATTTCTTCCTGCATTTCTAATGGGACACTGGACCAGCTCCCGTGAAGCACACAATTTTTTACTGAGGACAATAAGGGGTCCTGGCTCGTCCAGGTTCTAATTTGTTGGGCGGTAACAGGTGATTGCTCACTCTCGAATGCTTCCATTACCATAACTAAATCTGGGGGCTGTGCCATTTCCACCCCCATGGTGGGCAATGGCAGCTTACTGAGAGCATCGGCATAGTTTTATGTGCCTGGCCTGTGGTGGATGGCGTAGTTGTATGCGGACAACGTGAGCGCCCATCTCTGGATGCGGGCCAATGCATTCGTATTTATCCCCTTGCTTTCCGAAAAGAGGGTTATCAGTGGCTTATGATCAGTTTCTAATTCAAATTTGAGCCCAAACAGATATTGATGCATTTTCTTTACTCCATAAACACACGCTAATGCTTTGTTTTCAATCATGCTGTAGGCTCTCTCAGCCTTAGACAGACTTCTGGATGCATAAGCAACCGGTTGTAATTTCCCAGATTCATTAGCTTGTTGCAATACACACCTAACATTGTATGACGATGCATCACATGCTAGTACCAAATGCTTACATGGATCATACAACACAAGCAATTTGTTTGAGTATAACAGTTTTCTAGCTTTTACTGATATGTCTTTACTATACAGTACAAATGCACACGAGGCCCATACTTGAGAGAAGGTCACTCTGTGACCAGTTACCTTTATTACCAAGACCTCAAGTGATGAAGGTGGGTGGAGCTTCCCCTTTTATACCTGAAAGTCCAGGTTAGGAGTGTCTCCCACAAGTTCACCCCCTTGTGGTCAATGTTCTCAAGGTGTACAACTTAGGTCAGCTTATACATGGGTTACTATGATAGTTGAATACATGACATTTACAAAGGCATTTTCTTGGCTTTTACCCCATACCCATTCGTCTCCTTTATGCAGGAAAGCGTGCAGTGGTTCTAACAGTGTGCTGAGACCCAGTAAAAAGTTACCAAAGTAGTTCAGGAGTCCTAGAAATTACCACAGCTCCATCAAGTTCTGTGGTCTCGGTGCCTTCTCAATTGCCTCCTTCTTTGAATTGGTGGGCCTGATGCCGTCCGCCGTGATTCTTCTCCCCAGGAACTCCACTTCAGGCGCTAGAAAAACGTACTTCGAACATTTTAACCTGAGCCCCACACGATTGAGCCGACTAAGAACCTTCTTCAGGTTCTGCAGATGCTCGACGCTGTCCCAACCTGTAACCAAGATGTCGTCCCGGAAGATCACGGTGAGCGGGACCGACTCCAGTAAGCTTTCCATGTTACTCTGGAATATTACCGTGGCTGATCGAATCCCAAACGGGCATCTGTTTTAAATGAAGAGATCTTTGTGCGTGTTGATGCAGGTGAGGCCCTTCGATAATTTCTCCAGCTCCTGCGTCATGTAGGCTGAGGTCAAGTCCAGCTTCATGAACGTTTTTCTTCCTGCCAGTGTCGCAAATAGGTCATCTGCCTTTAGTGGGTATTGATCCTGCAGGGAAAAATGATTGATAGTTACTTTGTAATCACCACAGATTCTGATGGTGCCGTTTCCCTTGAGGACTGGAACAATCGGACTGGCCCACTCATTGAATTCGATCAGCGAAATGATGCCCTCTCGTTGCAGCCGGTCCAGCTCGATCTCCACCTTCTCTCGCATCATGTACGATACTGCTCTCGCCTTGTGGTGGATGGGTCGCGCCCCCGGAATTAGGTGGCTCTGCACTTTTGCTCCTTGGAACTTCCCGATGCCTGGTTCGAACAGCGAGGAGAACTTGTTTAGGACCTGGGCACATGAAGTGTCGTTAGCGGGCGATAGCGCTCGGACGTCATCCCAGTTCCAGCATATCTTCCCCAGCCAGCTCCTGCCGAGCAGCGTGGGGCCATCGCCCGGTACTAACCAGAGTGGTAATTTGCGCACCGCTCCATCATAGGAGACCTTTATGGTAGCACTGCCAATTACGGAAATCAGTTCCATTGTGTAAGTTCTCAGTTTAGTGCAAATGGGAGTCCGGACTGACCTTGAGACCTTGCTGCACCACAATTTATTGAAAGTCTTTTTGCTCATAATGGATTGGCTCGCGCCCGTGTCCAGCTCCATTGACACTGGGAGTCCATTTAATTCAACCTTCAGCATTATCGGGGGAAATTTTGTGGTAAATGTGTGCACCCCATACACTTTGTGGTAAATGTCTACCTCCTTGGTCTGAGGCTCTGATTCATTGTGAGCCGCCATGGATCTGTCCTCCTCTGCAACATAGTGGTTTGCAGGATTAGCAGGGTTTGCAGCTCGCCTGCACATACGTTGGAGGTGTCCCATTGTTCCACAGCCCTTGCAAACGTATCCTTTGAAGCGGCATGAATGGAAACAATGATCACTCCAGCAGCATCAACAAGGTGTCAATGGCCTAGCATTCATCAGCCTTGATGGTGGACTCTGAGACATCTGTGGACGTGCTGCTGCAGGCATGTGAGACCTGCCCTGTATGTTATGATTTGAAAACAACATTACTTTGTTCACAGTACTTGTAGCAGCACTCGTGTGCTGAGAGATTTTCTTGGTATTGTCACTGGTGGCGATGAACGCCTGGGCTATCGCTATGGCTTTACTCAAAGTTGGGGTCTCTGCAGTCAAGAATTTGTGAAGTATTACTTCATGGCCAATGCCAAGTACAAAGAAGTCCCTGAGCATGTGCTCCAAATGTCCTTCAAATTCACAATGTCCTACAAGGCGTCTTAGCTCGGCGACATAGCTTGCCACTTCCTGGCCTTCAGACTTCTTGCACGTGTAGAACCGGTACCTCGCCATCAGAACGCTTTCCTTCGGGTTAAGATGCTCCCAGACCAGTGTGCACAAATCATCATATGATTTCTCTGTGGGTTTCGCTGCAGCAAGCGGATTTTTCATGAGGCCATACGTTGGTGCACCGCAAACGGTGAAGAGAATCACCCTTCGTTTGGCAGCATTCGCTTCTCCTTCCAGCTCGTTGGCCACGAAGTATTGGTCGAGTCGCTCCACGAAGGTTTCCCAATCATCTCCCCCCCCCCGAAAATCTCTCCAGGATGCCCACTGTTCTCTGCATCGTTGCGGTGTTGTTCAATATCTGTATCTCATCGCCAGTTGTTATGTATGAATAAAAAGTCTGATCAGATACTGTGAGCTCAAAGTAAAGTGTGACCTTAATCTTTTATTGCAGGTCTCCAGTGTCTCTCCAGCCTTGAGGCCTCCTTAAGTACAGGTGCTCGCAAGGAATTGTGGGATCCCTTGGGACTCCAGGTGATGAGCCCTCTGGTGGTTAAGGTTTACATATATAACACAAGGGTTATGTGGAACAGGCAAGAAAGTGGAGTTGAGGCCAAAATCAGATCAACCATGCTCTTATTGAATGACAGAGCAGGCTCGAGGGGCCGTATGGCCTACTCCTGGCCTATTTCTTACGTTCTATGTTGCTGTGAAGAGAGGATGTTAATTGCAGCGCTAGCTAGTAAAATGGCATGCAGGCTCTTTAATGAGTGTTAGGAGCCAATTTAATTTGTCAGCAGAGCCTTAATCATCCTTGGAGCGGCCGTTGCTAGCGCTGCCCAAACTCCTTTACTAAGATGGTGTTTTGCGCTAAATGTAGGCTAAGCAGGCATTGCAGTTCAAGACCCCACCTTGGACATCTCGGAGACACTTTCGAACTTAAATTATCCAGGGTAAATAACTCTCTCTCTACCTTTTTTGATTTCGTCTTCTCATATCATGTCCACCTTTTTAATTTTGCTAGTATATACTGCAGCAAAATAAGTATTCAACATTTCACTGTCACTGACCTCATCTCCTCTGGAGATCTTCCCTCCACAGCCTCCAACCTCATAGAGACCCAATCTTCCACAGCCCACTTCTACCTCCTACCCAAGATGCACAAACAGCACTGCCCTTGTAGACCCATTGTTCTTGCCCCACAGAACTGATTTCTTCCTATCTCAACTCAATTTTTTCTCCACTTGTCCAGTCTCTTCCCACCTACATCCATGACTCTTCCAATTCCGCACCCCCCCCCCCCCCCCAACCACTTTAACAGTTTCCAGTTTCCTGGCCTTAACTGTCTCCTGTTCACCATGGACATGCAATCCCTCTGCACCTCTACCCCCCACCAGGATGGCCTGAGGCCTCTCCGCTTCTTCTTTGAACAGAGGCCCAACCAGTCCCCATTTTTCCACAACCGAGCATTCCCCTCCACTGTGGTTGACATGACCCTCGACCATGTCCTGCACTGCTGCTCTCACCCGGTCCTTCCTGCCCAGAATCACGTTAGGGTTCCCCTTGGTGACACCTTCCTCCCACCAGCCTCCACATTCAATGGATCATCTTATGCCATTTTCACCACCTCCAGTGTGATCCCACCACCAAACACATCTTTCCCTTCCTTCCCTTTCAGCATTTCAAAGGGACTGTTCCCTCCGCAACACCCTGGTCCACTCCTCAATCACCCCCAATGAACTTCCCCTTCCCACAACACCTTCCCTTGCAAGTGCAGGAGATCCAACACCTGCCCTTTTACCTCCTCCCTTCCCACCATCCAGGGCCCCAAATGCTCCTTCCAGCTGAAACATTAATTTACTTGTACCTGTACTTCTTTCAATTTAGTATAGTGTATTCACTGGTCATGATGAGGTCTCCTCTACACTGGGGAGACCAAACACAGATTGGGTGACTGCTCTGTGGAACGCCTCCGTTCAGTCTGCAAGCGTGACCCTGAGCTTCCGGTCGCCTGTCACTTTAATTCTCCACTCCACTCCCACTCTGACATCTCCATCCTTGGCCTCCTACACTATTCCAATGAAGCTCAACATAAGCTTGTGGAACAGCACCTCATCTTTCTATTCGGAACTTTGCAGCCTTCCGAACTCAACACGGTGTGCAACAATTTCAGACCATAAACTCTGTCCCCATTTTTTGGATAGCAACTGTTGACAATGATTCTGCCATTCCCATTTACACCTTCTCTAGACTCATATTTTGTTTCTTTACTTGTCCCATTACCATCTCCTATTGCCTTGAACCTCATCCCTTTTGTCATTTAATCACTCCTGCCTTCCACCCTATCACAGACCTTCCCTTTTGTTCTTTCCTCCCCTCCAAACCCCCTTCCCTGCCTCTGAACTTGCTTAAAAAGCCTGTTTTTAACTTTTTCCAGTTCTAATAAAAGGTCATCCATCTGAAACTGTTTCTCTCTCCACAGATGCTACCTGGCCTGTTGAGTATTTCCAGCATTTTCTGTTTTTATTTCAGTTTTCCAGCATCTGCAGTGCTTTGCTTTTGTATTCACTATTTCTGCTACTTCGCTGTCTTTACCTGTGAGTTTAGCTTGTGCGTCCCTGCGTGGTCCTATCCCCTATCCTGATTTTTCTTTTGTTAGTTATGTATCTGTTGGATACTTTGCTATTTCTTTTTATATTCCTTGATCATTTAATTTCACAGTTCCTCTTTGCAATCCTAATTGCTTTGACTTCTTTCGTGACCTCTTTGAATTCCCCTTAGTCAGCCTCTCCTTTGTCTATGTACTCAGTGCGTTTCTTTTGCTTTAGATTCAGTTTTGTCCTTATCTCTTTATTTATTCATGGTATTTCATTCTTGGCTAGATTTTGGAGTCATCTTTCTCTTGAACTCTGTTGATCACCGTTTTAAATATTTCCCACTGCTGTTCCATCTCTTAGTCAATTTTTCTTCCAATTTACCTTCCGTAGTTCCATTCTCAACCCCTCGAAATTACCCTTTTCCCCCAATCTTGTCTTACTTATGTATTTCTCAATCATTATTTTAAACCTTATTATGTTATGATCGCTGTTGCCGAGATGAAAATTACAAAACGTGTATACGTGAATACGCAGGACACCCAGACTGCTTTAAATTCCCGGAAATATCTTAATACGTGCACGTTCAAACATATAACCCCCCTAAAGGAATGGATCCTTCAAGGTCAGTTATCACATTTCACTTGTTCAAATAAATGAGTTTGATAAGAAACTGCACGGCAATGCCTTTCACTTTCGAGATTATGATGAAGCCGACGCTTGGTGAGCAGCCAATAAGAAATTGCTAATTGAAGGACATTCTGCCTTCGCCAATCGAGTGCGACCTTGCACAGCAGCGGGGCGAGGACGGGCTCAGTTAATTTCATATTCCGCCGGCATCGCAGTGTGAGAACCAGAAATATTCTGCAAACTGCGCAGACATGAAGAGCTGGTGCAGCGGACAGATTCATCTTTATTTTTTTCTGATATTTGAGGTCTTTGCTGAGCGTTGGGCAATAACAGCTTCTCAGACTACAGGTGCGGTTAAGTTTAGACAGTAACAATATATGTATGTTCAGCTATTCTGTAGTATTTTTAGTAACAGTATAGATTTTAAATATTTATTCTGTCAATACATTAATTGCCGTTTTTACGCATGAAATGTTGATTATGTGTGTATGGTATAATATTATCTTCCCGGCTTATATGAAAGAAAACAATTGTCGAGTAAGGCTGGATAGTCCCTGGCTCAAATCCAACTATCTCACAACATCGGTGAAGAAGGAAGTCGGCTGTTTCGAACTGTTTTCTGGACGGTTTTTCGGAATGGACTGGTAATTTCCAGAAAAACCTGTTCCAGCTAAAGATTGTGCTTCTACAAAGGCCTCCATGGACATTTACTTAAAAGTTCGTTTGGAAAAGAACCGCACTCGACTTCAATTTTGAACATTTATTTACCCCTTTCAATTTCTCTCGATTTTGTTCACAATTTCCGGATGCTCATTCCATTTGGACACATGCAACTGGGAGGGTCTTAACTCCATACCTCTTTATGACTGTCTGCCATAAATGTTCACGTGATTTTGCAGCAGGAGATATATTTGGAGCTGGACAAGTGGGACAATGTCACTTAGTCCCTTCTGATACAAAGCATCATATTGCCAATTAGTATGCCATGTGGCATTCTCACTGAGAACTGCCCAACAGTGGCCAACACATTTGCATGGTAGGTGGCCATGTGGTTGAGTTGACAAGGCACAAGTTGAAAGTACAGCATTCTGGAAGCCCCCATTTAGTTGATAAAAATCAAATGGAAGGGTGGCTACTGGGGGAGAAACGTGGATTAACTATTTCCACTCCAAATCTTGATACTTGCCAATGGTTTTGGTTTAATCAGAGTTGCCATTTTACTGTCTTGAGTGCAGCAGATCGATGAGGTCTTGGTTTTATGAGCTTGCTTTATGATGTGTGAGGGAAGAAATGTCAGCAGTGCTTCCTTATCTAATAACCCTATATCTGCTCCTACATGGGCTTTAAAAAGTAATTCCATAATTTAATCTTCATTTTCCATCAAATTATTGGTAAGTATATTTGGGTCCTGCATGAGTTGCCCAGTAGTTCCATCTGCCCTAAGTTTGTGCACAAAATAGTTGCTACTTTATTCTTCACTTTCCAACAAAATTACTTTTTATTGAATTATTCTATTTCGCAATGCAATAGCTTTTATAAATCATCTTGTGTTAAGCATTGTATAACACAAAATGGTACAAAATGTACTGCTTATTATGATAATGAACCTGAAATTATTTTCCACTCTCCACATGTTGATGGGAAATCACTATATGCAGGCACTTTAAACCATGAGCACCATTTTATTTACCATAGTTTGTGTGTAATTGAAGTGGTGAGAGTGGAGGCTTTTCTTTATGCAATCTCCATTGGCACCATTCCCATGACTCACCCATGGAAAACTTTAGTATTGAAATGAAAATACTTTAGAATCATTAAGGGGATTTTTAAGAGTGATGTGTGCCATATAACATAAAGGGAAATAAAATAGTGGCCTACATATTTGTAATAATCTGCATTACTTCTGAGGTGAGGTGGAATTCTAAATAAATGTAATGACCAGCTATCATCCTGTTGCAGAATGCAGTGCAAATGGGGAACAATAAAATGCTTGGTTAATTCCTCCGTTCCAGTTTTCAATTTTGTTTAGTGTGCGGTCCCTCTGTCTTAACTCATAAAAGACCGTGTCAGCCACCCAAAGGAAATTTACTGCTGTCATTACAGAAAATATTTTGTAAATTTGATAATCACATGGAAGCCAGTTTGAAAACCTATGCTTTGGTCAGTTAGACTTTTATAACATGTGTATGAGGTGAACTTTCTCTCTTGTGAAATAATCTGGGTAGTCACATGCTATTGGGTGCGCTTCCTTTTTGTTTGATTTTGTTAATATTTTACTTAAAGTTTGAAATAAAGAAGTGCTTTAATTGTTTGAGTTTCTCATTTCTTTATCCTTCTTTTCCCTTAGGCAATGGCATCTTTACTATCCAGCATCGAAATACTACAAAATGCCTCAAAGTAGATGTCTCTGGAATTACTATGGACAAATGCAATCAGCTAGAACATTTTCAGCAATGGAAATGGGTGTCTGAGCATCGGTTGTTTAATATTGGCATTAAAAAATGCCTTGGCCTTGATTCTTATAAAAAGGAACAACCATTAAAAATGTTTGAGTGTGATACAGAAGTTACAACTTTGTGGTGGCGCTGCAGAGATAGCACAGTGTATGGCTCATCCTCCTATAAACTGACTGTCAAAAATGGCTCTCCAACAGTGAGCATTGATGCAGTTGATGCATGGAAACAAAGTGATTCAGACAGTGATGTTTGTGAGCAATCATATCGTGGTAAGTAAAATTTGTACTGGACACCAAATGTTGATGTAGTTGTAATGTATAGAATGAGTGTTTTGCTAAGCAAGTTATTTATATTGGACATTAAACATGTCTTGAATTCTCCATATTTGTTGAATTTTGACTACAAATCTTTACTGAGGGTTGTTATTTATGACTGTGCTCTAAATGTAGTAAAAATAAAAATGCAATAGTGTATTTGGGAGGGGAATCTTAGACAATGGCAGGATTCAGGTGCCTACATTAGAAGATATGTATCTAAACCCTGTAACTAAACCCTGCCCTTGTCGGGGCTCCAGGGACTTCCCTACAAGGAAGGAGGTGAAATTTGAGATGGAGTTTTCACATCTGTTATGCTAGCTTTATATTATTCAACTTCTTCCAGTAGAAGGCTTGCGAGTCAGCGAATCCCCTGGCTTTTCTACTTCTTCAACATTGGAAACTACCTCATCTATGCTGTTTGTTCAGTAGGATTTTCCAGCCATTTACATGCAATTGTGACCATCCCAAAAACTCAGGTTGGGATCTAAACTGACAATCCTAGGAGACAAATTTATAAACCTAATTGTATCTCATTTGGTCTATATATGAAGATCCATGCACCTATCAATGAGAATTTCTACGTACAGAACATAGAAACATAGAAAATAGGTGCAGGAATAGGCCATTCGGCCCTTTGAGCCTGCACCACCATTCAATAAGATCATGGCTGATCTTTCACCTCAGTACCCCTTTCCTACTTTCTCTCTATACCCCTTGATCCCTTTAGCCATAAGGGCCACATCTAAATCCCTCTTGAATATATCGAATAAACTGGCATCAACAACTCTGCGGTAGGGAATTCCACAGGTTAACAACTCTGAGTGAAGAAGTTTCTCCTCATCTCAGTCCTAAATGGCTTACCCCTTATCCTTAGACTGTGTCCCCTGGTTCTGGACTTCTCCAACATCGGGAACATTCTTCCTGCATCTAACCTGTCCAGTCCCGTCACATTGTGATGAGCTGTGTTTACTATTCTTGTGGAACTTTTAACTCCGGCAGGGGTGTAAAACTGCTGATATCGGATCCCCCCCCCCCCACCTCCCCGCCCCCCCAACCAAAGTTGAAAGTTCCAGCACTTGTTATCAAATCTCTGACATTGTCAATTTAATATTTAGCAGTTTAAGCAGCACCGATAATTTTGATACTGTGTACTTTGAATTGAACTTATTGGCCCAGAATTTGCTGGTAAAAGAACGGGGAATTTAATGCGTGTGCAATTATTAGTGCATTTAAAAAAATAACCCAGCAATTTGTGGCGAGGAAGAGATAGCCATGAGTTGCGAATCTTTACACATTGCTGGACGATTTGTGCTACTCCGCTGTTAGCCTCGTGAAAATAAGAGCTTACTCCTGCTCCTATTTCTTATGTTTTTATGTACACTGCCCTCTCCATACTCTCCTCCAACAACAAACCTGAGGAGCTCATGGACTTCATTGTCACTTAAGATAGAGCCCATCTATTCAGCTACCTGTGCTACTTCCTCCTCATTCCCATTTCCACCTAGTGAAACCTTCCTCCAAGCACCTCCTCACCCCCCCCCCCCCGCCCCTCACCTGCGTTAGACCTGAACCCCAGAATTTCTCTAGTTTCTCTCCATTTCCTCCTATCCCCTCCGGGCTCATCTTGTTCATAAGACCCACCTGCTGCTCCCTTGATCTCTTTCCCACTAAACTTCCAACCACTCAACTTCCTTTCCAACCCCAAGCTATTGGACATAGTAAAACATTCCCTCTCCTTTGGGTACTGTCCGGCTTCCTTTCAAAACCAGCGTCATCATCGCCCCCTTCCCCCTCAACCCCTCTGTCATTGCAAACTGCAAAACCATCCAGAACCTCCCTTTCATTTCCAAAGTCCGTGAACTTTTTGTTGCCGTCCCAATCTGTGCACTGAAATTCTGCAACTCCATGTTTGAACTTTCCTAATCCGGTTTCCACCTCTGCCACAGCACTGAATTGGACCGAACCAAAAGTCACAAATGACATTCACTGTGACTGTAGTGCATAACCGCTCTTCATTGTCCTCAATTGCTCTGCTGCCTTTGTCATTGTTGAACATACTATGTTCCTCCAACGCTTCTCATCTGTTCTCCAGCTCGGCACTACTGCCCTCACTTAATTCCACTTTTGCCAATTCAATCATAGCCAGAGCTTCTCCAGAAATCACTTCTCTTCCAGCCCTCACATCATTATCTCCAGAGTCTGCCAAGGTTCTATCTTTGGCCCCCAGGTGACATCATCAGAAACATGTAATTAGCTGCCACAAGTACACTAATGGCAACCACCTCTACCTCTCCACCACCTCTCCGCTGCCTCTGTGCTGTCAAACTGCTTGTCCAACATCCAGTTTTGGATGAGCCACAATTTCCTCCAGTTAAACATTGGGAAGACAAGTCATTGTCTTCACCTCCTGCCAGAAAGTCTCTACTATTGTAATCGATACCACTCCAGCTGCTATCTTGGGTTGAACCAGACTATTTTGACTCCAAGTTGAGCTTCTGACCCAATATCCTCTTCATCACAAAGGCCACCTTCATAACATTGTCCACCTTTGCCCCTCTTTCTACTGCTGAAACCCTCGTGTGCCTTTTGTCACCTTCATCTCAACTATTCTAATGCTGTCCTGGGTGGCTGCCCATCATCCACCTCCTGCAATTTGTGGCTCATTCAATACTCTGCTGCTCATGTCCTATTCCACAAGTCCTGCTCCTCTATCATCTCAGTCCTTACTGATTTGCATTGGCTCCTGGTCCCACAACGCCTGAAATGTAACATTCTTGTCCTTGTGTTAAAATTCCTTCATGGCCTTGCCCCTCCTTAGCTCTGTAACCCCCCTCCAGCCCAACCATCCTAGAACTCTCCTTTCTTCTGACTCTAGCTGCTTGTGCTTCGTCCCCTTCCTTTTGCCCCATGGTTAGCAGGCGTGCCTTCAGCCATCTAGGCCCCACACTCTAGAATTATCTCCTTAAATCCCCTGCTCATTTAATCACTTGTTAAAACCCTCCTCACCTCTTCCAATATCTCCTCCTTTGCCTGGTGTCTATTTATTTTTTAATTACACCTCCGTGAAGCAATTTGAGATGTATTCGACATTAAGGATGCTGTGTAAATGTTGTTTTTTTATGCAACTTAAAATATGCTATCTGAGCCACTGATTTATGGTGATGTGAATAAGCAAAATTCTTTTTTATTGCAACATATTATGGAAGTGCTAACAGTATTTTTGGATTTAGCTGAAGTGATTGTGACCACACATACTCTTGAGTTGTAAATTGGTGATCTTGATGATGATTATTATATGTTTAGCTATGTAATTAATTTTATGCCATATCTTTTGTCAAAGTACTGGGGGATTGACTAATTTAAATTCTTTTAAAGTTCTTTCACTGTCTTGGAACGAGTGTAATAAATGTTTTAGATACCTTTACAATCAGTTCCTGGACACAGTGGGAATGCGGCAGTCAGGGTTTCTTGGCGGAGGGTTGGCAAGGAGAAACAACATGGATGCTTGGGGTAGCTGGAGATAGGGCTGGGGAGAAAGGAGAACAAAAGCCTTTATGAATTCCCCTCCCTCACTTGGGATTTTACAAAATAATTTCTCGAGCATTGTTTAAATGCATGCTGTTGTACTGTAAACTCTCTTCCCCAGAAGGGGAATCCCAAAGGTTGTGTTACTGGCCATGATTGGGAACTGGTTTTAAGTAAGTTAGGTGTTTGCTTAAATCATTTACTAATGGAAAAAGTTTAGCATATTTCAACAGCTTAATGCCAATTCCCAGCCACATCTTTGTGGGATTTCCTCGGTGCAGAGTGGATGGGAAACAGACAGGTGTTTTGCATGGGGAGGTTGTGACATTGATCAGGGTAGGGGGTGGTAGCAACTAGTGGGGAAAAGCCACCTTGGCAAAGTAGGGGAAGAACCGGAGAAGCCATTTTAAGATTAGGACAGCAGGAGAGGCAAAGCGAGCCAGCAAGGGGAGTATGAGCTCTGCATCTAGACATTGATTGTGTCGTGGAACCCAGTACACTACCCAAAAATAGAAGTTACAGCTCCCCCTACAACATGCCTGCAGGAAAGTAACAAATTAAGATAGAAAATACCTTCCCCAAAAGATTCTGGTCCCATTCCTCTATTTCCCCTCTGACTTCCGTGCCGAGGGCCTGCTCCCAATCTTTGGACTAAGGCCATCACTGAATATTTTTGCTGCTGATTCTGTTTCTAGCTCTACCTTTTTAGAAAGAGGTGAGTGCAAAAATTACAGAGCGGCTTGCGCTCCATTCCAATACATTTGGGATCAACTGGTGCTTTAAAATTATCAGCCACAATAGTGGCTTCAAGACTGGCTGAAGCTCTGCTGGAATTTACAGAAGTGTTGATTCTAGTGCTCTCTAAACCTGTTGGATCTTTTACTGCTGCTCCTGTTGTGGTCGCTACTCCAGCATAGACTGGGAAATTCCAACTGCAGAGCTAAGCGCTAGTCCTTAAATGCACTCACTTCTCAAATTCTGTTGGCAGTCCTGATTATTGAACATCAAAGTGAGCTGCTACCCTGCTCTCCCAAAACAACTGTAAGGGCTACAATGGTTTCGAGCTTGTTTGATCCCTTTTCCCTCTGTGAACCAGAGTCTGGATGTTGCCTACCCTTCTGCTGATTCACACACCCACATGCCACAATGCTGACCTGAATCAACAGCTACCATAGAGGGTCCATATCTGTCTCCAAACATGTGCCAGTTACACTACTGTTCTGCCTGTTATCAGTACAGTTGTGATTTCTTCTGAACCACTGAGCTCCGTGTGTGTGATCCACCTTTCCTGGCTATGTTAAGATAAATTTACCCACTAATCCATCTCTACCAGCTTCAGGGTCAGATATAAGAACGTAAGAAATAAGAGTAGGCCATACGACCTCTCAAGCCCGCTCCGCCATTCAATACGATCATGGCTGATCCGATCATGGACTCGTGCACTTCCCTTCCCACTCCCCATAACCCCTTATCCCATATTGTTTAAGAAACTGCCTATTTCTGTCTTAAATTTATTCAGTGTCCCAGCTTCCACAGCTCTCTGAGGCAGCGAATTCCACAGATTCACAACCCTCCGAGAGAAGAAATTTGTCCCCATCTCAGTTTTAAATGGGCGGTCCCTTATTCTAAGATTATGCCCTCTAGTTCTAGTCTCCCCTATCAGTGGAAACATCCTCTCTGCATCCCCCTTGTCAAGCCCCCTCATAATCTTGTACGTTTCGATTCTTCATTCTCTCATTCTTCTGAATTCCAATGAGTAGAGGCCCAACCTACTCCACTTTTCCTCATAAGTTAACCCCCTCGTCTCCGGAATCAACCTAGTGAACCTTCTCTGAACTGCCTCCAAAGCAAGTATATCCTTTCGTAAATATGGAAACCAAAACTGCACGCAGTATTCCAGGTGTAGCCTCACTAATACCCTGTACAGTTGTAGCAGACTTCTCTGCTTTTATACTCTATCCCCCTTGCAATAAAGGCCAAGATTCCATTTGCCTTCCTGATTACTTGCTGTACCTGCATACTAACTTTTTGTGTTTCATGCACAAGGACCCCCAGGTTCCTCTGTACTGCAGCACTTTGCAATTTTTCTCGATTTCAATTATAATTTACGTTTCTATTATTTCTGCCAATGTGGGTATCCTCACATTTTCCCACATTATACTCCATTCTGCCAAATTTTTGCCCACTCACTTAGCCTGTCTATTATCCCTTTGCAGATTTTTTGTGTGTCCTCCTCACAATTTGCTTTCCCACCCATCTTTGTATCCTCAGCAAACTTGGCTACATTACACTCGGTCCCTTCATCCAAGTCATTAATATAGATTGTAAATAGTTAAGGACCCAGCACCGATCCCTGCGGCACCCCACTTGTCACTGTTTGCCAACCGGAAAATGACCCATTTTTCCCGACTCTCTGTTTTCTGTTAGTTAGCCAATCCTCTATCCATGCTAATATATTACCCCCAATCCCGTGAGCTGGGAGGTTTTTCAGGTGCTGTGCTGGCTCCACCTGGTACACTGCAGCCAACAAAGTGTTGCTGCATTGTCAAGTGATTCATTTAGGTGGAGGGCTTGAATTGCAAATTAAAAAAACCTGAAAATGCTGGGTACACTCAGCAGGTTTAGCAGCATCTGCGGAGAAAACCAAGCAAGTCAACATTTTGGGTGTGAACCCTTCCTAAAAACTGGAGTATATCACAGATGAACAGCTTTTAAATAGGAACATGAGAGAGAGAGAGAGAGAGTATATGAACTCACTGTTGCTCACACATGAAAAGAAAGACTGGCCTTTAAAATGCTTAAGTGAAAAAGAGATAGTAACAGTACTGATATTAGCACCAGACAATAGGAGGGATAGGGTTTTCCACTAAAGCACTTTACACGTCCATCTATTTCTTTCGTGTGCACGCATATGTCTGCATCCGAAACCGGCCCTAATCAGCAGAAACGTTTCTTCCTTTTTACCTCCTGTTTATCTAGCTTCCCCTTAAATGCATCTGCTGTCTCATACTCCTTGTGGTAGTGAGTTCCACATGTGTTTATCTTGCTTCCCTTTAAATGCATCTATGCTATTCGCCTCAAATACTCCTTCCATATTCTAACCACTCTCTGGGTAAATAATTTTCTTCTGAATTCCTTATTGCATTTATTTGGTGACTATCATCAATTTATGGTCCCTAGTTTTGGTCTCCCCTATGTGGAGACATCGGGCTGAATTTTAACACCTAACAACAGGTGGGTTGGAGTCGGGTTAGATGTTAAAATGTTAAAACTCTGAAACCCATCTCCAACTCGCCACCGACTTCCGGGTTTAACTGAGGTGAGACAAGGGACGGGCAGCCAACCTGCTCCCAGGAGGCGGGTTGGCAATTTAAATATTTTAATGAGGCTGGGAACCTCAGATTTGATGGAGTGATTATTTGCAACAACTTTTTGCGCGTCTTAGACTCCACCCCTTTTTTTGCACATGCGTGCTCAATCCGGTCATGCATGCGCAGTTCGATATGAGGAAGCCGGAAGTGCGGCCGAACCACGATTCGCATGGAGCTCATTGCCACTCGAGCTGATTCTAGGGCTTTTGGGTTATCTCCAGGACTTTTGCCGAGAATATCTCTGTGATTACCTATACTTTCATTGCCTTCTGAAAGAGAGAAAAAAAATCAGAGGTGGCAGAGAGAGGGAATTCAGGGAAGATGGATCACGTCCCTCTAACCCCAACCCCTTTACACCCGCACCACTTTCTCCCTCTCCTCCCTCTACACCTGGTTGATTTCTCAGAAAGCTCGGTGAGTGTGTGTGACAAGTGACACAATTGGAGTGGATGAAATCCGGAAGACACAACACTGTCACTATTCACTACATACCCAGTAAACCTGTTATCAATCCGTGACCCACAAACCATGCCCTATCTATGGCGTTGGAGGGGGGGTGGTGGGGGGGGAGGAGAGGAGGGGAAGTGGGGTGGGGGGAGGGGGAGTGGGGTGGGGGGAGTGGGGTGGGGGGAGGGGGAGTGGGGTTGGGGGAGTGGGGTGGGGGGAGAGGGGAGGGGAGGGGGTGCTGGGGGGGAGGGGGAGTGTGGGGGGAGGGGGAGTGGGGAGGGGGGGAGGGGAGTGGGGGGTGGTGGGAGGGGGTGGTGAGGTGGGGGGGAGTGGGGAGTGGGGTGGGGGAGGGGGGGTGGTAGTGGGGGGGGAGGGGGAGTTGGGGGAGGGGGAGTGGGGAGTGGGGGGAGGTGGGGGGAGGGAGAGGGGGTGGTGGGGGGGAGGGGAGAGTGGTGGGGGAGAGTGGTGAAGGGGGGAGGGGAGAGTGGTGGGGGGGAGTGGAGGGGGTGGTGGAGGGTGGGGGAGGGGGAGAGCTGGGGGGGGAGGTGGGGGGGTGGTGGGGGGGAGGCGGAGAGGGGGGGGAGGGGGTGGTGGGGGGGAGGGTGGTGGGGAGGGGGTGGTGGGGGGGAGGGCGGTGAGGGAGGGTGGAGTGGGGGAGGGCGGTGGGGGAGGGGGAGGGTGGAGGAGAGGGAGAGGGAGAGGGTGGGGTGGTGAGGGGGTGGCGGGGAGGGGGGGTGGTGAGGGGGTGGGGGTGGTGAGGAGGTGGGGGTGGCAGAGGGGGTGGGGTGGGGGAGGGGGTGGAGTGGGGGGTGGTGGTGAGTGGCGGGGAGGGGGTGGTGGAGGAGTGTGTGGGAGGAGGGTGTGCTGGGGGGAGGAGGGTGTGGTGGGGAGGGGGGTTGGTGGGGGGGGAGGGGGGGTGGTGGGATTTAAGGTCAGTCACTTGGGTGGGGGTGAATGTTAGAAACTTGGGGGGAGGCGGGAGAATGTGAGAAACTTGGGGGTAGGGGGAAGTTCAGAAACTTGGGCTGGGAGGAACTTCTTTGGGGTGTGGGAGAAGGTCTTTACCTGTGAGAGTAAGCCTTGTCTGTTCCAAGTGAACTCTCTTCTGTCTGAGCTGACCCCGCCTCACAGCCTCATAAGTCAACCCCCTCATCCCCGGAATCAACTTAGTGAATCTTCTTTGAACTGCCCCTCCAAAGCAAGTATCTCCTTTCGTGAATATGGAAACCAATATTGCACAGTGTTCCAGGTGTGGCCTCACCAATACCTTATATAGCTGTAGCAAGACTTCCCTGCTTTTGTACTCCATCCCCTTTGCAATAAAGACCAAGATACCATTGGCCTTCCTGATCATTTGCATACTATCCTTTTGTGTTTCATTCCGAGATCCCTTTGTTCCTCGACCCCACCTAGACTTGCACCCTCCAAGTTATAAGTGACCTCCCTATTCCTACCAAAATGCAATACAGGTACAACATCCGAAATCCGGAATCCTCAGGACCTAGTCCGTTACGGTTTTAGGTTTTTCCGGATTTCAGAAAAGAAAATCAATAGTCTGAAATCGAAAATCTTCGACTGAATCCATGCCAGGCTTTGAGTGGCGAGGTCCGAAACCCGACACGGATTCAGTCGAGGATTCCGGATTTCAGACTTGATTTTCTTGTCTGAAATCTGGAATCCTCGATGGAATCTGTGCCGGATTTTGGATTTTGCTTCAAAAATGTCCTGTTTTCGGGCAATAATTCCGGACGACTCCATCAGCTATGCATAAAATATCTGGTTTTCAGACAGTTCTGGCTTTTGGAGTTCCGGATTTGGGAATTTGCACCTATACCTCACATTTATCATTGTTGAACTTCTTTTGCAAATTATATGCCCATTCTCCAAGTTTATTAATGACCTCCGGTAATTTGTTGCAATCCTCCTCAGTATTGACGATCGCCCCCAGTTTAGTGTCATCCGTAAATTTAGAAATTGTGTGTTTGAATCCCAATCTAAATCGTTGATATAAATCGTTGATATAAATTGTGAACAATAGTTGTCCCAGCACTGATTCTTGTGGAACACCACTACCCACCTTCTGCCACAATGAATAGCTACCTTTTACCCTTACTCTCTCTGCTTTCTGTCCGGAAGCCAGCTTGCTATCCATTCTACTACTTGTCCCCTGACTCCGCATTCTCTGACCTTGTTCATCAGTCTATTATGGGGTACCTTATCGAAGGCCTTTTGAAAATCTAGATAAATTACATCTACTGTATTATCATTGTCTACTCTCTCTTTTACCTCTTCAAAAAATTCAATGAGGTTGGTCAAGCAAGACTTTCCCTTTTGAAATCCATGCTGACTATTCATTATTATACTTTTTGGCTTCTAAATCTTCTTCTATTTTCTCCTTTAGTAAGGATTACATTATTTTTCCTGTTAAGCAGACTGGTCTATAATTTCCTGGACATGTTCTATCCCTCTTAGTCCTCTGGAACTACACCTTTTTCTAATGAATTATTAAATATGCATAGTTATGCCTCTGCTATCTCTTCCCTAGATTATTTTAAAATGAATGGCTGCAATCCATCCAGACTAGGGGGTTTTAACTTCTTTGACTTTGATTAATTTATTTAATATATCCCCTCTCTTTATTTTAAATGTACTTATTACTAATCTCATCATCTAATGACATGATGTCATGTCCACCTGTTCTATTTCCCTGATAAATACTTACTTTCAGGGAGAAGATAAGTGCATTTACAGCACTGCTTGTGGGCCAGGAGGACCCCTTCACCACCCCCCCCCCCCCAATTGGGGATCGGAACTACCTGCTCCTGCAGCCTGCTCTGGAGTCCTCCTTGCCTGACTGGAAGCCAAAGTTTGAGCAAGGCAGAGGGAATTCAGAAGGAAATTCCAGAGTGCAGGGACATGATGGTTTAAGGCCCTGCTACTAATTTAAGGGGAAGTAAAGAACACAGAGCAGAAGATGCAAGCTGGGATGTAGAATTGTAAGAGGCTGCACAGGTAGATTGGGTGAGGCTATGGGAAGATTTATAAACAAGATTGTTGCTTTTAGAAATCTCTGTGCTGGAGTGTCCCATTTTGCTACGTTATAAGGCTCGGTGCATCCTCACAGTTAGAAACATAGAAACATAGAAAATAGGTGCAGGAGTAGGCCATTCGGCCCCTCCAGCCTGCACCGCCATTCAATGAGTCCATGGCTGAACATGCAACTTCAGTACCCCATTCCTGCTTTCTCTTGATCCCCCTAGTAGTAAGGACTTCATCTAACTCCTTTTTGAATATATTTAGTGAATTGGCCTCAACAGCTTTCTGTGGTAGAGAATTCCACAGGTTCACCACTCTCTGGGTGAAGAAGTTTCTCCTCATCTCGGTCCTAAATGGCTTACTCCTTATCCTTAGACTGTGACCCCTGGTTCTGGACTTCCCCAACATTGGGAACATTCTTCCTGCATCTAACCTGTCTAACCCCGTCAGAATTTTAAACGTTTCTATGAGATCCCCTCTCATTCTTCTGAACTCCAGTGAATACAAGCCCAGTTGATCCAGTCTTTCTTGATATGTCAGTCCCGCCATCCCGGGAATCAGTCTGGTGAACCTTCGCTGCACTCCCTCAATAGCAAGAATGTCCTTCCTCAGGTTAGGAGACCAAAACTGTACACAATACTCCAGGTGTGGCCTCACCAAGGCCCTGTACAACTGTAGCAACACCTCCCTGCCCCTGTACTCAAATCCCCTCGCTATGAAGGCCAACATGCCATTTGCTTTCTTAACCGCCTGCTGTACCTGCATGCCAACCTTCAATGACTGATGTACCATGACACCCAGGTCTCGTTGCACCTATCCTTTTCCTAATCTGTCACCATTCAGATAATAGTCTGTCTCTCTGTTTTTACCACCAAAGTGGATAACCTCACATTTATCCACATTATACTTCATCTGCCATGCATTTGCCCACTCACCTAACCTATCCAAGTCGCTCTGAGGGTCATCTCCAAGCCAGTTGGATAGCAGTGGCAAAGGCTGGGTAGCAAATTGTCCAGCCTCCATGTGGAGAATGATGTGTGGCAATAGAGAGAAAAGTGTTGCTGTTGATGTAACAATAGATAAGACGTGAAAAATGCAGAATGCAGGAATAAATGAATAATGGTAAGTAATTGATTTTCACCAGAAGGCATTGACAGCTTGCTGGGATACGGTTCCACAGGTGCCTTGGCAGTACCCTGCCCAAGCAGACATTTTTCATGTGAGCCTAGGCAGTGAATGCCTACAAGCTACATGGGGCTTTAAGTTGAGCCCGCCCCGCCCCTGTTGTCACTGAACATGCGCACTTGCAGCAGGGATTTGCTGGAAAGAGCAGGAAACTTGGCCAATTTTTCTTTATCTAATCAAGGGGCACTAAGGCCAACTGTAATACCCAGTGCCATCTCCATGAAGATCAGCTGATATGCCACAGACCAGGGAGCGAACCTGGTTGTGTTTTCCCTCCCTCTTTGCTCTCTTCCTTTTTAAATGCTGTTCATCTATAATATCTTCCAGTTCTGATGAAGGGTCCATATACGAAACTTTAACTCTTCCGTTCTCTCCACAAGTGTTGCCTGGTCTGCTGAGTGTTTCCAGCAGTTTCATAAGAACATAAAAAATAGGAGGAGGCCATTTGGCTCCTCAAGCCTGCTCTGCCATTCAATAAGATCATGGCTGATCTGATCCTGGCCTCAACTCCACTTCCCCATCCGTTCCCCATAACCCTTGACTCCTTTATCTTTAAAAATTTGTCTATCGCCGCCTTAAATATATTCAATGACCCAGCCTCCACAGCTCTCTGTGGCAGAGAATTCTGTAAGACTTACAACCCTCTGAGAGAAGAAATTCCTCCTCATCATAATTTTAAATGGGCGGCCCCTTATTCTGAGACTATGTCCCCTAGTTTTAGTTTCCACTACGATGGAAATATCCTCTCTGCATCCACCTTGTCGAACCCCCTCATTATCTTAAATGTTTCAATAAGATCACCTCTCATTCTTCTGAACTCCAATGTGTATAGGCTCAATCTACTCAACCTATCTTCATAAGTCAACCCCCTCATCTCCGGAATCAACCGAGTGAACCTTCTCTGAACTGCAAGTATATCCTTCCTTAAATATGGAGACCGAAATTGTACGCAGTACTCTAGGTGTGGGCCTCACCAATATCCTGTACAGTTGTAGCATGACTTCTCTACTTTTATACTCCATCCCCCTTGCAATAAAAGCCAACATTCCATTTGCCTTCCTGATTACTTGCTGTACCTGCATACTAACCCTTTATGTTACATGCACAAGGACCCCCAGGTCCCTCTGTACTGCAGCACGTTGCAATTTTTCTCCATTTAAATTATAATTTGCGTTTCTATTTTTTCTGCCAAAGTGGATAACCTCACATTTCCCACATTATACCCCATCTATGAAATTAAAAAAAAATAGCTTTGAATAAATGGGAATATGAAATTTGTGGTCTTTAAAGTGTATTATAACTTTCGGAATCATTGGAATAGTTTTAGTTATCCGATTGCTGTTGATGAGTATCTGAGCATTGGCTAAAGGTGAAATATGCTTAAGTGGGCGTTCTGCTTTATGCTCTGCTGATTCTTAATCAAGTAGAAATGGAGAGGTCATGTGACTGGCATATCAAGCAGCTGCAGCTTTCATTTTATAAGTTGCCTCTTATTTAAAACACGTTCCATGACAAAACAACTGAACCTTTTGTTTGTTAAATATTGGCAGTATTTTCAATTTCTTCTGAAATTGAGGGGGACATCCTGTCACTGCAGCTGGTGCTTAAAAATGGCAGTGTTCCTGTTGGGAATGGAGTCACCCTTTTGTTTGAACATATCCTGAGGAATTGGGAGGATTTCTCTTAGGAGTTCTTCCTTGTTTGGTAATTTTTCTGTGCCATATCTACTTTTCAATTTCTGTCTGTTAATAGGTCACTGTGAATGTTTATAGGATTGCAAAAACCTTCATTGTTGCTGCTAGTTAAATTGTCAATAAGTTATTTCCTGCCTGGGACTTATTAATATTTCAACAACTGCTTAACCCCAAATAGTAGTAAAACTGCCATTTTTGGAAATGAAAGTGGCGAGGCTGCCCCTTTTTCTCTTCCCCCCCCCCATGCACAGCAGTAAATTATAGGTTTTCCTGGAAAAATGAATGTCGCTGCTGGAAAATGAAGTTATTCCTTCACTTAAAGAGGCTTAAGCTAAGCTGTATTTATGTAATGTAGCTCCTTTTAGCAAATATATAAAGCTAAGATGATGCATCTCAATGCACTTCTGCAGTTTATTCATTTAAATTGTATTTCTTGCCACAGAGATTTACACAACTGAAGGAACTGCTTATGGAAAGCCCTGTGTCTTCCCATTTAAGTATCGAAGAAATTGGTATTATGAATGTACCACTGAGAGAAATGATGGAGAGGAATGGTGTGCAACAACTGCCAACTATGAAAAAGACAGAAAATGGGGAAATTGCTTGAAACCAGGCAAGTAATGAAGTTCACAACTCAAGATTTAAAGTTAGCAGATTAAGATGTTTTCACAATCTCATCGAAAGCATCAAACTTGTCTTTATTTTTTACTCAGAATTTGTAAATTACACATGGTTCTTTGTATTTGGATATGTAGCTCTGTATTTTCAGTAAGAAAGAAAGGAATTTGCAATTTTCAGTGCCAATATTACTATCTAAATAAGTTAGCAGTAATTTTATTGTCTGACTTCTCACACTATCATAATTATGGATTAAGGAGACCAGTTAGCCATTCTTAATTCGCTCATGCAAAAATCTATAGCTGCCCACTGGTTTCCTGAATGATTCCACGGTTTTCACCTCCATTACTCAATGTAGATGTTCATTCCATGTGTTCAACGCTCTGCATGAAGAAAAGCTTCCTGATATCAATCTTAAATTAATATTTTATTGCCTTTTTCCTTTGTCCTACACTTGCACAGGAAAAGCAGAAGGCCATTTCGTCCCTTGAGCCACTTCCACCATTAAATGGTGGCGGGAGTGAATATTTAATGTGGTGAATGGGTGCTAATCAAGTGGGCTGCTTTGTCCTGGATGGTGTCTAGCTTCTTGAGTGTTGTTGGAGCTGCACTCATCCAGGCAAGTGGACAGTATTCCATCACACTCCTGACTGGTGCCTTGTAGATGGTGAAAAGGCTTTGGGGAATCATGATGTGAGACACTCTCCGCAGAATACCCAGCCTCTGACCTGCTCTTGTTGCCACAGTATTTATGTGGCTCGTCCAGTTAAGTTTCTGGTCAACAGTGACCCCCAGGATGTTGATGGTGGGGGATTTGCCGATGGTAATGCTGTTGAATATCAAGGGGAGGTGGTCGCTTGTTGAAGATGGTCATAGCCTGGCACTTGTGTGGCGCAAATGTTACTTGCCACTTATCAGCCCAAACCTGAATGTCGTCCAGGTCTTGCTGCATGTGGGCATCGACTGCTTCATTATCTGCGGAGTTGCGAACAGAACTGAACACTGTGCAATCATCAGCGAACATCCCCACTTCTGATCATCATAGGTGGTCCTTTGAACGAGAATGACTTGCCTCCACACCAAAAGGGATGAGTTCGCAGATGTTTCAGTGAAGGACGCAATATTCCAGTCGTGAACTCCAGGGGTGGAAGATGCCTGTGCGTGGATTTTTTTAACATGTGGTGACCGTTGCACATCAGCCACCTCACAGGCTTGACACAGCTAGGCCTTTATCCAGTGGCAAGGGTTAACCAGGACGACTGGAGACCTGCTCTGCTGCACGGACCTAGTGCGCACACATATCGCAGTGTGAGCTGGCCTGTGCTGCCTCTGGGCCCTCTGCTCTTCTGGGCCCTATACCTTATTTGCCACACCCCTGCTATGATCTCTCACCGCACCTCCGCACCAAACATTCGCCACACCTCCACCACAATCACTCGCTGAATCTCAGCCACAATCTCTCACCGCTCCTCCGCCCCGATCATTTGCTGCATTTCTGCCTTGATCTCTCACTGCATCTCCGCCTCAAACATTCGTCGCACCTCCGACACGATCTCTCGACACTCATTCACCCCGGCCTTCCTGCTCCTTTGTACCTGGGCCCCATGCTCGAAAGGACAACCTGGGTTTTGACGACATCGCTCAGTCACCCACCTCGAAGTCATCGCACACTTGGAGCAGCTCGCTCTGGAAGTTGTAGTGGCTCTTTTATCCTCTTGACCTGCAGTGGTGTCCTCTTGCAGGTCAGGGTGGCCCACTTCTGATATGATGGAGGGAAGGTCACTGATGAAGCAGCTGAAGATGGTTGGGCCGAGGACACTGCCCTGAGGGACACCTGTAGTGATGTCCTTGGGCTGTGATGATTGATCTCCAACAACCACAACCATCTTCCTTTGTGCTAGGTATGACTCCAGCCAGTGGACAGTTTTCCCCCTGATTCCTGTTGACTTCAGTTTTGCTAGGGCTCCTTGATGCCACACTCTGTCAAATGCTGCCTTGAGGTCAAAGGCATTCACCCTCGCCTCACCTCTGGAATTGAGCTCTTATGTCCATGTTTGGACTAAGGCTGTAATGAGGTCTGGAGCCGAGTGGTCCTGGCGGAACACAAACTGGGCATCGGTGAGCAGGTTATTGGTGAGTAAATTGCGACTGATAGCACTGTCGATGACGACTTCCATCACTTTGCTGATGATCGAGGATGTTAAGTCTGTAGCTATATATAGTTGCCACCAGAGGGCGTGACTGTGGGAGTCCTATGGGTCACCCACACCTTGTGCTGTGCCGGTATAAAAGGCTTGCTACCTTGTTGTTTAGACACCCTGGAGTTTGATTCGAGACTAAGGTCTCATCAGGTTGAGCTTACAGTGTACAGTCTTGTGGAGTTATTCTCAGGATTGCTACCAGTGCCACATGCAAGTCAGAGTAGAAATAGCAGGCTAGTTAAGCTGAATACGTGGCTTGAGGAGTGGTGCAAGAGGGAGGGAATCAAATTCCTGGGACATTGGAACCGGTTTGGGGGGGAGGTGGGACCAGTACAAACCGGACGGTCTGCACCTGGGCAGGACCGGAACCAATGTCCGAGGGGGAGTGTTTGCTAGTGCTGTTGAGGAGGAGTTAAACTAACATGGCAGGGGGATGGGAACCTATGCAGGGAGACAGAGGGAAATAAAATGGGGGCAGAAGCAAAAGATAGAAAGGAGAATAGTAAAAGTTTAGGGGAGAGAAACCCAAGGCAAAAATCAAAAAGGGCCACATTACAGCAAAATTCTAAAGGGATAAAGAGTGTTAAAAAGACAAGCCTGAAGGCTCTGTGCCTCAATGCGAGGAGTATTCGTAATAAGGTGGACGAACTAACTGCGCATGCAGCTATTAACGATTATGATGTAATTGGGACTACGGAAGCATGGCTCCAGTTGACCAAGGCTGGGAACTCAACATCCAGGGGTATTCAACATTCAGGAAGGATAGACAGAAAGGAAAAGGAGGTGGGGTAGCATTGCTGGTTAAAGAGGAAATTAACGCAATAGTAAGAAAGGACATTAGCTTGGATGATGTGGAATCTGTATGGGTAGAGCTGCGGAATAACAAAGGGCAGAAAACGCTAGTGGGAGTTGTGTACAGACCTTCAAATAGTAGTAGTGAGGTTGGGGATGGCATCAAACAAGAAATTAGGAATGCGTGCAATAAAGGTACAGCAGTTATCATGGGCGACTTTAATCTACATATAGATTGGGCTAACCAAGCTGGTAGCAATGCGGTGAAGGAGGATTTCCTCAAGTGTATTAGAGATGGCTTTCGAGACCAATATGTCGAGGAACCAACTAGAAAGCTGGCCATCCTAGACTGGGTGTTGTGTAATGAGAGAGGACTAATTAGCAATCTTGTTGTGCAAGGCCTCCTGGGGAAGAGTGACCATAATATAGTAGAATTCTTTATTAAGATGGAGAGTGATAGTATTAATTCAGAGACTAGGGTGCTGAACTTAAGGAAAGGTAACTTCGATGGTATGAGCTGTAAATTGGCTAGGATAGACTGGCAAATGATACTTAAAGGGTTGACAGTGGATCGGCAATGGCAGACATTTATAGATTACATGGATGAACTTCAACAATTGTACATCCCTGTCTGGAGTAAAAATAAAATGGGGAAGGTGGCTTAACTGTGGCTAACAAGGGAAATTAGGGATAGTGTTAAATCCAAGGAAGAGGCATATAAATTGGCCAGAAAAAGCAGCAAACCTTAGGACTGGGAGAAATTTAGAACTCAGCAGAGGAGGACAAAGGGTCTAATTAGGAGGGGGAAAATAGAGTATGAGAGGAAGCTTGAAGGGAACATAAAAACTGACTGCAAAAGCTTCTATAGATATGTGAAGAGAGAAAGATTAGTGAAGACTAAAGCAGATCCTTTGCAGTCAGAATCAGGTGAATTTATAATGAGGAACAAAGAAACGGCAGACCAATTGAACAAATAGGTTCTGTCTTCACGAAGGAAGACACAAATAACCTTCCGGAAATACTAGGGGTTTGAGGGTCTCGCGAAAAGGAGGAACTGAAGGAAATCCTTATTAGTCAGGAAATTGATGGGATTGAAGGCCGATAAATCCCCAAGGCCTGATAGGCTGCATCCCAGAGTACTTAAGAAAGTGGCCCTAGAAATAGTGGATGCATTGGTGATCATTTTCCAACATTCTATTGACTCTGGATCAGTTCCTATGGACTGGAGGGTAGCTAATGTAACACCACTTTTTAAAAAAGGAGGGAGAGAGAAAACAGGGAATTATAAACTGGCTAGCCTGACATTGGTGGTGGGGAAAATGTTGGAATCAATTATTAAAGATTAAATAGCAGCACATTTGGAAAGCAGTGACAGGACCGGGCCAAGTCAGCATGGATTTATGAAAGGGAAATCATGCTTGACAAATCTTCTAGAATTTTTTGAGGATGTAACTAATAGAGTGGACAAGGGAGAACCAGTGGATGTGGTGTATTTGGACTTTCAAAAGGTTTTTGACAAGGTCCCACACAAGAGATTAGTGTGCAAAATTAAAGCACATGGTATTGGGGGTAATGTATTGATGTGGATAGAGAACTGGTTGGAAGACAGGAAGCAGAGAGTTGGAATAAACGGGTCCTTTTCAGAATGGCAGGCAGTGACCAGTGAGTTGCCGCAGGGTTCAGTGCTGGGACCCCAGCTATATACAATATACATCAATGATTTAGATGAAGGAATTGAATGTAATATATCCAAGTTTGCAGATGACTCTAAGCTGGGTGGCGGTGTGAGCTGTGAGGAGGATGCTAAGAGGCTGCAGGGTGACTTGGACAGGTTTGGTGAGTGGATAAATGTGAAGTTATCCACTTTGGTGGCAAAAACAGGAAGTCAGAATATTATCTGAATGGTGACAGATTAGGAAAAGGGGAGGTGCAATGAGACCTAGGTGTCATGGTACATCAGTCATTGAAGTTTGGCATGCAGGTACAGTAGGCGGTAAAGAAGGCAACTGGCATGTTGGCCTTCATAGTTAGAGGATTTGAGTATAGGAGCAGGGAGGTCAAACTGCAGTTGTACAGAGCCTTGGTGAGGCCACACCTGGACTATTGTGTTCAGTTTTAGTCTCCTAATCTGAGGAAGGACCTTCTTGCTAATGAGGGAGTACAGCGAAGGTTCGCCAGATTGATTCCTGGGATGGCAGGACTGACATATGAGGAGAGACTGGATCAACTTGTATCCACTGCAGTTTAGAAGAATGAGAGTGGATCTCATGGAAACATATAAAATTCTGATGGGATTGGACATGTTCGAGGCAGGAAGAATGTTCCCGTTGTTAGGGAGTTCCAGAAACATAGAAACATAGAAAATAGGTGCAGGAGTAGGCCATTCGGCCCTTCTAGCCTGCACCGCCATTCAATGAGTTCATGGCTGAACATGCAACTTCAGTACCCCATTTCTGCTTTCTCGCCATACCCCTTGAACCCTCTAGTAGTAAGGACTTCATCTAACAGGGGTCACAGTCTAAGAATAAGGGGTAAGCCATTTAGGACTGTGATGAGAAACTTCACTGAGAGTTGTTAACCTGTGGAATTCTCTACCGCAGAGAGTTGTTGAGGCCAGTTCGTTAGATATATTCAAAAGGGAGTTGGATATGGCCCTTACAGACAAAGGGATCAAGGGGTATGGAGAGAAAGCAGGAAAGGGGTACTGAGGTTGATAGATCAGCCATGATCTTATTGAATGGCGGTGCAGGTTCGAGGGGCCGAATGGCCTGCACCGCACCTAATTTCAATGTTTCTTTAACAATTGGCGACAAGTAACAGATCACGAACATTCACGCGGTTATGGCTGCCATTGGTATTCTTGAGATATTTGTTGAGGGTGATTATTGGGAAGCCTTCATTGAGCGTCTTGACCAGTACTTCGTGGCCAATGAGCTGGATAAGGACAGTAACGCGATCAAGCGCAGGACAATTCTCCTCACCGTTTGTGGGTCCACGGCATATGGCCTCATCAAAAATCTGCTAGCACCAACAAAACGAACGGACATGTTACATGCAGAGATGTGCATGCTGGTTTGGGAACACCTCAAGCTGAAGGAGAGCATCTTAATGGCCAGGTATTGCTTGTATATGCACCATCACTCCGAGGGCCAAGATGTGGCAAGCTATGTTGCTGACCTAAGGCGCCTTGCGGGACCGTGCAAATTTGCTGGATTTTTGGGGGAAATGTTGCGGGACATTTTCGTGCTTGGAATCGGCCACAAGGTCACTCTTCGCAAACTGCTGTTTGCCGAATTCCTAGATCTGAGCAAGGCCATCACCTTAGCCCAGGCTTTCATGTCCACAAACGATAACATTAAACGGATATCTTCTCTGCATCGAAGCTCACTGGCAAGTACTGTGCATAAAATAATGCCTTCAGCACGCAGAACTGTCTATGGCAGAGCCTGCACGCCAGCAGAGGCCAGACCTAGGATGACAGAGTCTGCCGTGGGGTGTGAATGTGAATCCATTAACACCATGTTGGCCCTGCGGGGGTGATCATAGAGCCCATCAATGTCAATTCAAGCACTATGTGTGCAAAGGCTGTTGAACAATGGGGTACCTCCAGCGAATGTGCAAACGTGCTGCGACTCACCACGTGGCAGAGTCGGCAGAAAATGAACGATCCAGCACGAATCATGCTGAACGAGTAAGAGAGGCAACTCAACCCGAGGCTGAAGTGGAAGTGTATGGGGTACATACCTTCACCACCAAAAGCCCTCCGATAATGTTGAAAGTCAAATTAAATGGCATTCCAGTTTCCATGGAATTGGACACGGGGGCGAGTCAGTCAATTATGAGCCAGAAGGCTTTTGAGAAACTGTGGGGCAATAAGGCACAATGGCCAAAACTAAGCCCGGTTTATACAAAGCTGCGCACTTACACTAAAGAGCTCATACCAGTCATTGGCAGTGCGGCAGTGAAGTTATCATACAATGGAGCTGTGCATGATCTATCACTATAGATTGTACCAGGCGATGGCCCAACGCTGTTCGGCAGAAGCAGGCTAGGAAAGATCCGATGGAACTGGGACGACATCAAAGAACTGTTTTCGGTGGATGACGCCTCGTGCGCTCAAGTGCTAAACAAATTTCCGTCGCTATTTCAAACAGGCATCGGCAACTTCACGGGAGCCAAGGTGCAAATCCACCTAGTCCCGGATGCAAACCTACCCATCACAAGACTCGGACAGTCCCTTATATGATGATGGAGAAAGTCTAGATCGAGCTGGACTGACTTCAACATGAAGGAATCCTTTCGCCTGTTGAGTTCACTGAATGGGCCATTCTCATCATCCCGGTTTTGAAAAGCGACGGCACGGTCCAAATTACCGAAGGTTGACAACCTATTTGCAACGCTGGCGGGCGGGAAGTCGTTTTCCAAGTTAGACCTGACCTCCACCTACATGACTCAAGAGCTGGCTGAATCCTCGAAAAAGCTGATGTGCATCAACACGCACAATGGACTGTTTATTTATCACCGATGCCCTTTGGGATTCGTTCGGCTGCTGCAATATTCCAGAGGAACATGGAGAGCTTGCTAAAATCCATCCCGAGGACTGTCATGTTCCAAGACGACATCCTGATCACCGGTCGCGACACCACAGAACACCTACGCAACCTGGAAGAAGTCCTGCGTTGCCTGGACAGAGTGGGACTCAGGCTGAAACGCTCCAAGTGTGTTTCCCTGGTACCAGAGGTTGAATTTTTGGCGAGAAAGATCACAGCTGATGGCCTCCGTCTTGGAGTCCGTGGGCCTGATGCCATCAAGATTGCACCTAGACCCCAAAATGTGACGGAGCTGCATTCGTTCCTGGGACTCCTCAATTACTTTGGTAACTTTCTACCTGGGTTGAGCACGTTGTTAGAACCTTTGCACAAGTTGCTACGTCAGGGTAATGACTGGGTTTGGAGTAAATCTCAAGAGACGGCCTTCGAGAAGGCTAGGAACCTGTTATGCTCTAATAAGTTACTTTTACTATATGACCCATGCAAACGATTAGTGCTAGATTGTGATGCCTCATCGTACGGGATCGGTTGTATGCTACAGCAAGCCATTGTATCGGGGAAGCTCCACCCGGTCGCATATACGTCCAGGAGCCTTTCCAAGGCTGAAAGAACCTATAGTATGGTTGAAAAAGAGACCTTAGTGTGCGTTTATGCAGTTAGGAAAATGCACCAGTACCTATTTGGCCTGTGATTTGAGCTCGAATCTGACCACAAGCCGCTCATTTATCTGTTCTCTGAAAGCAAAAGTATAAACACCAATGCTTTAGCCCGCATCCAAAGATGGGCACTGACACTCTCCGCATACGACTATGTTATTTGGCACAGACCAGGCACCAACAACTGTGCTGATGCACTCAGCCGGCTTCCACTACCCACCACTAGGGTTGAAATGGAACAGCCCACAGACTTGGTAATGGTCATGGAGGCTTTTGAGAGCGAGGGGTCACCAGTCATGGCTCGACAGATCAAAATCTGGACCAGCTAGGACCTGGTGCTATCTCAAGTAAAGAGTTGTATCCTATGCGAGAACTGGTCAGCCATTCACGGGGAAATACAGGACGAATTTAAACTTTTTCACCGCTGCAAAGATGAAATGTCTATTCAGTCTGACTGCTTATTATGGGGTAATCGCGTGGTTTTGCCAAAAAAAGACGGGGAGACGTGACCTCCACAGTACACACCCAAGCATAGTCATGATGAAGACCATTGCCAGATCGCTTGTGTGGTGGCCCCGCATCGACTTAGATCTTGAATCATGCATGCACCAATGCTACAGTTGCTCACAACTGAGCAATGTGCCCAGGGAGGCTCCCCTGAGCCTGTGCTCATGGCCCTCCAAACCAAGGTCCAGGATTCATGTGGATTATGCCAGTCCTTTCCTTGGGAAAATGTTTCTCGTAGTTGTGGATGCCTACTCTAAATGGATTGAATGTGTGATGATGTCATCCAGCATGCCCGCAGCCACCATTGAAAACCTCAGGGCAATGTTTGTCACCCATTGCCTGCTCGACATCCTTGTCAGTGACAATGGACCCTGTTTCACTAGCTCAGAGTTCAGCGAGTTCATGACCCGCAACGGCATCAAGCATGTCAGGTCTGCTCCTTTCAAGCCCGCCTCCAATGGCCAAGCGGAGCGGGCAGTCCAAACGATTAAGCAAAGCCTGAAGCGAGTGACGGATGGCTCCTTGCAGACCTGATTGTCTCGCGTTCTGCTCGCTTATCGGACACGACCCCACTTGCTTACAGGGGTCCCGCCCGCCGAACTTCTTATGAAGAGGGCCCTCAAGACAAGGCCCAACCCAGACCTCAATGAGTATGTGGAAATCTGGCGGCAAAAGCAGAGCACGTATCATGACCGCGCGGCTTTGATTCGTGATATTGATATGAATGATCCGGTGTTTGTGCTCAACTATGGTCCAGGTCCTAAGTGGGTTGCTGGCACTGTTTTGGCCAAGGAGGGGAGTAGGGTGTTTGTAGTCAAATTGACAAATGGCCAAATGTGCAGAAAGCATATTGATCAGACTAGGTTGCGTTTCACCGGCAATCAGGAACAAACAGAAGAAGACATCAACATTGATGACCCACCACAATACACACAACCAGCAATCGACCCTGCTGAAAACCATGAAGAAGAAACCATCTCTCGGGACAGTCCAGCCAGACCCACTGCACCGCAGTGCAGCGATGCCCTGACCGGCTCACCCACACCCAGTTTTGAACTGAGACGATCAACCCGGGAGCGAAGGGCCCCTGACCATCTCAACCTGTAAATAGTTATAACAAAGACTTTGGAGGGAGTGATGTTATGTATGTAGCTATATATAGTTGCCACCAGAGGGCGTGACTGTGGGAGTCCTACGGGTCACCCACACCTCGTGCTGTGATGGTATAAAAGGCTTGCTAACTTATTGTTTAGACACTCTGGAGTTTTATTAAAGAGACTAAGGTCACATCAGTTTGAGCTTACAGTGTACAGTCTTGTGGAGTTATTCTGAACATAACTGAGAATAGATAGATGGGGTGGTAATTGGTGGATTAGATTTGTCCTGCTTTTTGTGAACAGGACATACCTGGGCAGATAGATGCCAGTGTTGTAGCTGTACTGGAACAGCTTGGTTAGAGGCACGGCTAGTTCTGGAGCACAAATCTTCAGCACGACAACCGGGATGTTGTCAGGGCCCATAGCCTTTGCTGTATCCAGTGCACTCAACCGTTTCTTGATATCACGTGGAGTGAATCGAATTGGTTGAAGACTATCTTCTGTGATGGTAGGGACCTCAGGAGGAGGCCGATATGGATCATCCATTTGCGTTTCTGCTGAAGATGGTTGTAAACGCTTCAGGCTTGTCTTTTGCACTTGTGTGTTGGGATCCGCCATCATTGATGATGGGGATATTCATGGAACTTCCTCCTACCGTTAGTTGTTTAATTGTCCACCACCATTCACAACTGGATGTGGTAAGACTACAGAGCTTTGATCTGATCCATTGATTGTGGGATCACTTAGCTCTATTAATAGCATGCTGCTTCTGCTGTTTATCATGCATGTAGTCCTGTGTTGCAGCATCCCCAGGTTGGTACCTCATTTTTAGGTACACCTGGCATGCTCTTCTGCACTCTTCATTGAATCAAGGTTGGTCCCCTGGCTTGATGATAATAGTAGAATGAGGGATATGTCGGGCCATGAGATTACAGATTGTGGTGGAATACAATTCTGTGCTGATAATGGCCCACAGCACCTCTCGGAGCCCAGTTTTGAGCTGCAAGATCTGTTCTGAATCTTTCCTATTTAACACGGTTGTAGTGCCATACAACACGATGGAGGGCGTCTTCAATGTGAAGACGGGACTTCGTCTGCATAAGGACTGTGCAGTGATCACTGTTACCAATGCTGTCATGGACAGACGCATCTATGACAGGTAGATTGGTGAGGATGAGGTCAAGTAGGTTTTTCCGTCGTGTCGGTTCTCACCACCTGCTGGAGACCCAACCTGGCAGCTCTGTCCTTAAGGTCTTGGTCAGTCGTGTTGCTACCGAGCCACTCTTAGTGATGGACATTGAAGACCCCCACCCAGAGTACACTCTATGCTTTTGCTACCTTCAGCGCTTCTTCCAGTGGTGTTCAACATGGAGGAGTACTGATTCATCAGCTGATGGAGGTCGGTAGGTGGTAATCAGCAGGAGGTTTTCTTGCCCATACTTGACCTGAAGCCATGAAACTTCATGGGGTCCGGAGTCAATGTTGAGGACCCCCAGAGCCACTCCCTCCCGACTGTATATCATTGAGCCACCTCCTCAGGTGGGGCTGTCCTGCCGGTGGGACAGGGATGGTGATGGAGGAGTCTGGGACATTGGCTGAAAGGTATGATTCTGTGAGAATGACTAATCTGTGGGACAGCTCTCCCAATTTTGGTACAAGTCCCCAGATATTATTGAGGAGGACTTGGCAGTCGACTGGGCTGGATGTGCCATTGTCGTATCTGAAGCCGGTGCCGAGGTCGTCCATCTGGTTTTATTCTTATTGTTTCTTGTAGCAGTTTGTTACAACTGAATAGCTTGCTAGGCCATTTCAGAGGGAAGTTAAGAGTCAACCTCCTCTGGGTCTGGAGTCACACATAGGCCAGATTTCCTTCCCTAAAGGACATAAGTGAAGCAGATGGGTTTTTACAACAATCCGGTCGTTTCATGGTCACCATTACTGACACTAGCTTTTTATTCCAGATTTATTTAATTAACTGAATTTAAATTCCCCTGTTGCCATGGTGGGATTTGAACACACACACCTTCAGATTATTAGACCAGGCCTCTGGATTACTCGTCTTGCAACTTAACCACTATGCTACCATTCCCGATGGTTTTGGTTAACAGAAATTTGTCAATCTCGGACTTAAAATTAACAATTGACTCAGCATCGACTGGCATTTGCAGAAGAGAGTTTCAAATTTCTAGCATTCTTTGCAAATAGAAATGCCTCCTAGCTTCACTCCTGAAAAGCCAGGCTATAAATTTTAGGCTATGTCCCCTAGTCCGAGATTCCCCCACCAGCGGAAATAGTTTCTCTCTATCTATCCTAACATTTCCCCTTAATATCTTGAAAACTTCAATCAAATCACCCCTTAATCTTCTAAATTCCAGGGAATATAACCCTAGTTTGTATAATCGCTTCTCGTAATTTAACCCTTGGTGTCCAGATATTCTGGTAAACCTATGCTGCACTCTCTCCAAGGCCAATATAACCTTCCTAAGGTGTGGTGCCCAGTACTCCAGGTGTGTTCTAATCAAGGCTTTGAATAGCTGCAACATGACTTCTAACCCCTTGTATAAAGGTCAACATTCCAATAGCCTTTTTGATTATTTTCTGTAGCTGCCCGTGACATTTTAATGATCTATGTACATAGACCCCAAAGTCTCTTTGGACCTCCACTGCTTCTAGTTTTTCACTATTTAGAAAGTGTTCTGATCTATCCTTTTTAGGTCCAAAGTGGATGACCTCTCACTTGCCTATATTGAAATCCATTTTCCAGAGTTCCCCATTCACTTATTCTATTGATATCTTTTTGTAATTCCCTTAACTGTATAAGTTCATCCCTCCGTTACCTTGGAACGGTAGGGGTGCAGGGGAGTTTGAAGACTTGCCTCAGTGTTGGGGACTGTTTCCTGTGGTCACCAGTGGTGGCCTCCTGGTTTTAATTTGCTATTGAGGGAGTGCAGCTAAGGTTCACCAGACTGATTCCTAGGATGGCAGCACTGACATGTGAAGAAAGACTGGATCGACTAGGCTTTTATTCACTGGAATTTAGAAGAATGAGAGGGGATCTCATAGAAACATATACAATTCTGACGGGTTTAGACAGGTTAGATGCAGGAAGAATGTTCCCGATGTTGGGGAAGTCCAGAAACAGGGGTCACAGTCTAAGGATAATGGGTAAGCCATTTAGGACCGAGATGAGGAGAAGCTTCTTCACTCAGAGAATTGTGAACCTGTGGAATTCTCTATCACACAATGTTGTTGAGGCCAGTTCGTTAGATGTATTCAAAAGGGAGTTAGATGTGGCCCTTACGGCTAAAGGGATCAAGGGGTATGGAGTGAAAGCAGGAATGGGGTACTGAAGTTGCATGATCAGCCATGATCATATTGAATGGTGGTGCAGGCTCAAAGGGCCAAATGGCCTACTCCTGCACCTATTTTCTATGTTTCTATATTTAATGCCGAGACAGCCATTTCCTGACAACTTCCAGGGCATTTTGGTTGGGAAGTCAGCCAGGGACGTGATAATGAGGCCCAACCATTAAAATCAGCTGGGCTTCCCTGCTGCCTCTCCCTAATGGGCCAGCCGCTCGCTTAGGCCACGGTCTCCCTAAAATCGATACCCACCTCTCCAGACTGCAGTGTCCAGGTTTTTCCAGTCTTTCCTCATAACGGACCTTTGACACCAGTGATCAGCCTTGTGGCTCTTTGCACTACCTCCAGCACTTGAATATTTTCCTTACTTCTCAGCAACTACAACTGGCTACAGTACTCAATGTGTCTCTGACTGGAGCACTGTATGTTTTGGCCACAGCTTCTCCTGGCACTTGTATTCTACTAGTTTGGTTATGTAGTTCAACATTCTGTTGGTTTTGCTGATTGTTGTTCTGCCTTAATTGGGATATGTGGAGTGTTACTAAGACTCTTGCGTCTCTTTCAAATTCATCTTTGGCTATTTCAAAATTGTCCATGTGTGTCACCCATTTTTCCTCCCTATGTGCAGTAGTCTACATTTTGTTTGTATTAAATTTAATCTGCCATTGTACTGCCCACAAATATTTTGTACAATTTGTGCTCAGATTTCTGAACTGCCTCTTAATTTCACTGCCATTCCTCATTTGATACCATCTGTAAATGTGACTTACTTTGCATTGAGTTTCTGAATCCAAATGATGGACTAAAATTAGAAACCGAAGTAGTCTGAACATTACTTCCAGCATCCAACTGCTAACTCCTCTGCCCATGGAGTGACCGCTTCCTCGAACTTGTGTTCCATGGACCTTTCCTCTTTCTGTACAATGCAGAGTGTTCAGTTTGTGCTTAAGCACCTCAACCGTCCAACACTTAATGCCTATGTACTCGCCCTGGATACCGTGTGGATCCAAGAAGGCTTGCATTATTCATGCCACACGCATTACTGGCTTTGCAATTCCATTTGCCATATTTCTAAATCTAATTCTTGTTTTGTAGTTTCTAAAAGTAAATGGGTGTTTTTTTTTAATGAGTGGAAGGGGAGGTGTGTGGCGGGGGGGAAACGAACGGACAGATGACAATCCAGCAATGGATTGTTGGGGCTTTGTTTTTATTGGCAAAATGGCTGCCTTAGCTGCTTGCACTTCTAACTCATGGTGACAATATTAGTTTTTACATCTGCACATATGTGAATGTTTGCTGTGGAAGAAGGTGAAAACACTGTTGGATTGTGTTCAATTTAGGGAAAAAGCTATCTCTATTTAGACACAATACATGCAATTTTCTACTTTTGTGCATCCCAGTCATTTTAATAGATTGAAATTGGTGAGTTGGGGAATACAGAAGCAAAAAATCCCAGCTTTCATACCCTGAAGCAACTTTATACAGTTCTGTCAATTAATTTAACCAAAAAATAGTCAATTTTTCATATCTAATTAGTTACTATAATGTGAAAATTTCCTCCCTTGCTATAATGAAGTTGGGTTGGGGAATTGCTAGCAGTCTGTCGGACAGCCTCTGTGACAACAGCTTGCTGACAAACCTGTTGGTTTTATTAGCAGTATAGCCATTTTTTGGCACCAACACAGCAGATCTGCAATTATTTTTTTCCCTAACTGCTTGAGATAGTAATTTATTTTGAATGCAATCTTTTGCTTTTCCTCCCCCTCTCTCAAATTAACTATTAAACAAATGAGTTACAATATTTGTTGTGTTTATTCAGCACGATAAAGATACATTCTATTTCAGTGTTTTGTTTGTTTGTTTTACAGATACTGAATGCAAAACTTTCTGGGAGAAAGATGGTGCACAACAGACTTGTTACCAATTTAATTTTCAGTCTCTTCTCTCCTGGAATGAGGCCCGCCTTTCCTGTCAGAGTCAAGGAGGGGATTTACTGAGTGTTGCGGATCCAGAAGTACAAAAGTACATTGCTGGTGAGTTCCAGTGTTAATCATCCATGACATACATGAAGTGCTCTGTCAAAACAAACCAAGATTTTCTGTCTCACTAAATACATAGCACTCAGTCTCCATTAATACTAACAAATTGTGAAAATTTAGACTAATCTGTAATTATGTTGTTAAATAAAATGTATCAAACTAATTTGGTAATGTTCAGTTAAAATTCTGCGAAGAATTCAGCCCAACTTAGATGTAACATTTAGCTATGCTGCAACTTATTTGGATTTGTAAAAAAATAATAGTTGTTATACTTTGAATGGCCGAAGGTTGGTTAATGTGGAAAAGCAGGGGGTTCAGGTTCACAAGACATTAAAACAGCACATTAAATGGGTAAGGCCATAAAAAAGCTGGTGGAATACTGGATTTTATGGCAAAAGGTATAGCATATGAAAGGTGAAATGTAATGGTGAATCTATATAAAATCTTAGTAAGACCACAGTCCAAGTACTATTTGCAATTTTGGGCTCCGTGCTATAGGAAAGATGTTGAGGCAATGGAGAGGGCACAGTGCAGAACCACTTGAATGTTGCCTGGTATGAGGAAGTACGGCTGCAAAGAAAGCTTCTGAAAAATTGAGGCTGTTACCACTAGATCAAGTGAGATTATAGGGTCATTTGATACAGTTGTTTCAAATTCTGAAGGGATGGGACAAACTAGTTAAGAGACAGACTGTTTCCAGTGCTTTAGGCATTTAGAACAAAGGACATAGATAGATGATTACATTTAGGAGACCAGAAGAAACTTTGTTTACACAGAGGGTTGAGAGGCTGTGGAATGCACTACCAGAGTTAGTGATTGAAGGTGAAACCATGTCAACTTTTAAGAATAGGTTATTACCAGTACTATTACAACAGCGACAACTACCAGTACTATTACAACAGCGACAACTACCACCACCCTTCAATGTAGAAAGACATCCAAAGGTGCTTGGATAGCTAGATGATTGAAGGAGAAGGAGATATAGGGATAAGGAAATGGAGTGAGCACATGGGTTTAGGACTACTGCTCATGTGGTGGATAAACACCAACAAGAATTTGTTGGGCTGAATGGCCTGTTCCATGTGTAATTTCCACATAATTCACCATCTGCCTACCACAGAATAGTTGCACTAAAGCAGGAACTTTGACACGAGAGTTTTCTTAATATTTTAGCTTTTCTATTGAAACTACTGTAAATAATTGATTTGCAACACTAGGTGGCATCAATACATTGCCAAATGGTATGGCACTTTTCTTTCTCCTTTAGCTCTCCCACTGTTGCTGCTTTCTCTCACTGAAGAGGAAGAATGGCTCAGACCACGACCTTCTGCATTGGTAGCCAACAAGAATTATCTAACTGTAGAGTGATATCAGTCCTCCTAACTCCTCTTGTCTTCAGATATTTTGCAAGTTCAAATTGCTGTTGAAACTGAGATTCAAACTTGAGGGCCTCGATATTACCCTCCTGACGACAGACGGGAGAAGGTCATGGCGGGGGGGAGGGGTTAACCCTAAAAAAGGGAACACATCCCCATTGCACCGTAGACCCGCTTGTTGTGTTTTTTTACAGTGGGGCACTTCGAGCTCTGTGAGTGTCCCATCTTGTACATGCGAGACATATTTAAATAAGGTCCTCAGTGCAGTTAGAAGCCACATTTAAATTTAACTGCTGGCAGTTGTATTTCCCAGGGCTTAGGAAACCGGGCACTGTGCAGTAAGAGGGAGGCAGGAGCTGCCAGCACCAGAAGACAAGTGCTTCCCCTGGCCCCTCAAGGAAGCCTTTGGCCTCCCTTCTGCCGATCACAGCCTCTCTTCTCCATCCCATCCTCGATCTGCAGGCTGCTCCGCGATCACCGACTGCCTGCCCTCCAAGCCTCAATGTACAGCCTGCCCAGAGATTGTGGCTGACCCACCCCAATCTTCAGGTTCACATGAGTCCCCATGAAGCCTCCTGCCACTGGTTTTCCCACATGTTTGTCTGTTTGGCCTGAAAAGTAATAACCAAAGCACATACATGTTACCTGAATTAAATATTTCATTATAATTAACATGTTCTTTTAATAGAGCAACCAAATGTTCCGAAAAAAATGTGGATTGGTCTGAATCAACTGAACGTGGCTGGTGGCTGGCAGTGGTCAGATGGAACACCTCTGGTATTTGCTAATTTCGATGATGGTAAATAAATATTTTTCAGTTTAAAAAGCTGTGTTGTATTAGTTTGGAAGAGAATGTGTGGCATACAACAGAAAACTAATGGTGATAGATGTTAATACTAACAATCAGAATGCAGATCACAGTGACAATTCACAACAAAATTATATGTTTAGATATTTAGGGTTTAGAAGAAAAAATGGTTTTGGCATCAATCAAATGAAGTCAACCTGAGCATTACAGAAAAGGCTTTTTCCTCATTTTCTACCCTTTCCCTTTTTTGTCTCTTTATTCTCCTTTCCTTTTTCTGCTAATTTCTTGTTCTGTCCTTCAATTATCAAGATCATTCTGTTTCTATTTCTTCTGTTTGTTGCTTTTTTGATTGTTTTTCTCAATTTCTGAAGTTTTGTTTTTTATATTCTATCTCTCCTGTTCAAGTTAAATATTTTTCTGATTTTTGTTTCTTTCCTATCTTTTTTTACTTTCCATTGAATTTCTCTTGCATAATGCCTCACATGGAGGTCATAAGAACATAAGGATTAGGAACAGGAGTCGGCCATACAGCCCCTCGAGCCTGCTCCACCATTCAATAAGACCATGGCTGATCTTTGACCTCAACTCCACTTTCCTGCACTATCCCTATATCCCTTAATTACTCTGGAGTCCAAAAATCTATCTCTCTCAGCCTTGAATATACTCAACAACTGAGCATCCACAGCACTTTGAAGCAGAGAATTCCAAAGATTCACAACCCTCTGAGTGATAAAATTCCTCCTTATCTCAGTCTTAAAAGGCCGGCTCCTTATTCTGAGACTAAGTTCCCTACTCTAGACTCTCCAGCCAGGGGAAGCAATCTCTCAGCATCAACCCTGTCGATCCCCCTCAGAATCTTATGTTTCAATGAGATCACCTCTCATTCTTCTTGGCTCCAGAGAGTATAAGCCCAATCTGCTCAATTTCTCCTCATAGGACAATACTCTTATCCCAGAGATCAATCTAGTGAACCTTCTCTGAACTGCCTCCAAAGCAAGTTTATCCTTTCCTTCAATAAGGAGACCAAAACTGTGCACAGTACTCCAGGTGTGATCTTACCAAAGCCCTGTACAATTGTAGCAAGACTTCCTTACTCTTGTACTCCAACCCTCTAGCAATAAGACCAACATGCCATTTGTCGTCTTAATTGCTTGCTGTGCCTGCATGCTAACTCTGTTTCTTGTAGTAGGACACCCATCCCTCTGAACACCAACATTTAATAGTTTCTCACCATTTAAAACATTTCTGTTTTAAAGTGAATAATCTCACATTTCCCCACATTATATTTCATCTGCCACATTATTGCCCACTCACTAAATAGCTAAGGCCCAAGCACTGATCCTTGTGGCACACACTAGTTACAGCCTGCCAATCTGAAAATGGCTGTTTATCCCTACTCTCTGTTTTCTGTCTGTTAACCAATCCTTTATCTATGCTAATATCTAACCCCGAACCCCATGCACCCTTATCTTGCTTAATAACCTTTTATGTGGCACCTTATTGAATGTCTTTTTGAAATGCAAAAATACTACATCCACTTGTTCCCCTTTATCTACCCTGCTAGTTACATCCTCAAAAAAACTCTTAATATATTTGTCAAATATGATTTACTTTTCATAGAACATCATCATATGATTAGGCAGAGTCAACCTTGTTTTTAGTGTCAGCTGTGGCTCAGTGGGTAGCACACTTGCCTCTGAGTTAGAAGGTTGTGGGTTCAAGTCCCACTCCAGGGACTTCAGTACAAAAAAATCTAAGCTGACACTCCAGTGCAGTGTTGAGGGAGCTCCGCTGCACTGTCTGAAGTGCCGTCTTTCGGATGAGACATTAAATCAAGGTCCAGTCCACTCTCTCAAGTGAATGAAAAAGTTCCCATGACACTATTTTGAAGAAGAGCAGGGGAATTATCCCCGGTGTTCTGGCCAATATTTATTTCTCAATCAACATAACATAAAAAACAGATTATCTGGTCATTATCACATTGCTATTTGTGGGTACCTGCTTGTGCGCAAATTGGCTGCTGTGTTTCCTACATTACAACAGTGACTACACTCCCAAGAGTACTTCATTGGCTGTAAAGTGCTTTGAGACATCTGGTGGTCATGAAAGGCGCTATATAAATCCAAGTCTTTCTTTTAAGTACCCTATTACCACTTCCTTAATAATGGATTCCAGCATTTTAGGCTAACTGGCCTGTAGTTCCTGGTTTATTCTCTCCCTCCTTTCTAGAATAGCAGAGTTCCATTTGCTACCTTCCAATCCACTGGGACTTTTCCTGAATCTAGCGAATTTTGGAAGATCACAACCAATGCATCCATTATCTCTCCAGCCACCTCTTTAGAACCCTATGATGTAGGCCATCAGGTCCAGGGGATTTGTCGACTTTTAGTCCCATTAGTGTCTCAAGTACTTTTTCTCTATTGACAGTAATTACTTTAAGTTCCTTACTCCCTTGGTTCCCCTCTATTTTTGGTATACTTTTTGTGCCTTCGACTGTAAAGACAGATACCAAATATTTGTTTAAAACTTCTGCTATTTCCATGTTCCCCCATATAATTTCTCCCCTCTCAGCCTCCAGCCTCATTATATACTTGTACAAGCTCTTACAATCTGTTTTTATATTTCTTGCTAATTTACTCTCCTGTTCTATTTTCTCCCTTTTTTATAAATTTTTTGGTCATTCTTTGCTGGTTTGTAAAGCTCTCCCAATCCTCAGGCTTACTGCTATTCTTTGCAGCATTATAAGCCTCTTTTAATCTAATACTATCCTTAACTTCTTTTAATTAGCCATGGATGGATCACTTTTCCTGTGGAGTTTATAATTATAAACTAGAAGTTTACTAATTAACCCTGTCTCATTACACAAAACAAGATCAAAAATAGCTGTTCGTTCCCTGATTGGTTCCATGACTTATTGTTCTGTGAAACTGTCTCTAATACATTCCATGAACTCGTCCTCAAGACTAACCTTGCTAATTTGATTTGCCCAATCTATATGCAGATTAAAGTCCCCCATGATTATTTTCTTACCTTTTGTTACAAGCTCCTATTATTTCTTGATTAATACTCTTGTCCAATGGTGTAGCTATTAGGGGAGCCTATAAATTATTCCAACCATTGTTTTCTGCCCCATGTTATTTCTTATCTCCACCCATACTGATTCTACTTCCTGATCTTCTGAGCCAAGATACTTTGATGATCTTGATGAACTAATTGAAACGTTGATCATTTTATGGAAGATGTGGAATGTCATACACCTATTTTTAATTTACCTCCAGCCCCTCTGAAACAAAACCAACTAAATAATTATTCCCAGATACTGGTAAGGCCTTTCGGCTGAAATTTTGCAACTTTTTATGTTTAGGTGCACTTGGTTTATTTTATCATCTTGAGGAATCCAGCTGTGCTATAATGAACTTTGAGTCTGACGGTCGCTGGCAAACTAGCCCTTGTGAAGCTGCCCTACCATATGTCTGC